>NW_020527781.1:339368-678737 GCF_003368295.1 Carassius auratus
ATGGTAGGGTTGGAAACGGAGGGTGCATTTGCTTTAGAATTACGACAGCCTTTTTTGTGCCGCAGTGACGCAATCGGGTGCATCCTGAATTGGAACAACTTATGTTGTGCCACAACTGTTTTTTAATTGTGCACACTTCACATTGGGATAGACTTCATCACGCTGCTGTATTCACACTTCAAATACGTACTTCCCTTTGGGACACAGCCTGCCTGTTGTGTAGCTATAACCATTTTTTTCATTTTATAATTTTTAGCAATTTATTCCTTAAACATCAATTACAGCTTGACAATGACATCTCATGCTGATCACAAGTTCGACTTATTGTCTGCTGAGGCATGGCATTCTCATCTTCTTGAAGGGCTGCCCTGAGGTCATTGAGGTTCTGGGGTGTAGGATTACGACCCTCTACACGACGACTCAGCTGACGGTTTTCTATGGGATTCAAATCTGGAGAAAGTGCAAGCCATTCCATTTGAGGTACCCCAGCCTCCAGCAGCCATTCCTTGAAAGATGAAACCAGGCCTGTGTTGTTCATGCAGAGGCACGATGACTGGATTAATGTTATTCAGGTAGTATTGGCTTGTCATCGTAACATTCACAAGGTGGAGGGCAATTCTGTAGCGACAAGACACACCTACCCAGACTGTAATACCACCACCTGCAAAGGCTCGTCTGGTGACAACAGTGGCTGATGCATAGCATTCATTTTTATGTCTCCAACAGCATTGATGGCCATCACTTCTGCTCAGTGAGAATCAACTTTCAACAGAGAACAGGACTGAGGCCCACTGGTTCCTCATCTAGCATTTTAGATGAATATTCATGACTTTTTGTGAGTAATATAGTTGTTCTGAGTTTGGTGAAATTATCTCATTCCATTTTAGATATATATTCCGACAACCATTATTTTTTCACCTGCTGTTGCTGTTATTTCAGTAATTCAACTCAACTGGTGAACCTCTTGTATTAAATAAATTCAATGCACACAGACTGAAGTAGTTTGGATTTTTGGTTCTTTTAATTGTTATGATTTTGGCTCACATTTAACATAAATCCACATTCTGATGATGACTTTCATACATTTCTGGACCTTGATAGTGTTCGTTACTAGTTTTCATCCAAAATATCTGAAATTGTGTTTCGAAGACGAGCAAAGTTTTTACAGGTTTGACATGGGGGGGAAAGTGATTAATGACAGAATTTTCATTTTAGGGAGGAGTTACCCTTTTTTTACCCTGATTCGTGTAAATTACACATTTAAAGTCATGTTTGACATTTATATTTAAAAAAGTCCAATCAATGATGCATTGTACAAATGAAGTGTAAGCTAGCATTATTAAATGTGGAGAAAGTCAGGGTGCTTGATAATGCATGAAAAACAATATTTTCCATGGACTATTTATTGCATAGGACTGCAAAAAAATATTATTTTGATAATCAATTAATATATTTGATTATTTTATTTTAATGTATCCAGCTTGTTCCAGGCCATGCTGTCATTATGCAGCCATCAAAATCAAAATTTGTTATATGCTACTTCAAAAATTTTTCTTTGTTTGTTTACTAAACGTCCCAATTTTTCTTATTTGGGGTGATAGTTAAAGTGCTAGAGAACATGAAAACGAACTTGATTTGTACGATATCTCTGAAGCAGTTTTCTGTGCACATACATTTTATGATACAAGATTTTATGTTCTATTATTTTCTTTTATGTCTGTTATATTCATGTTGGTTATGTTTTATGTGAACAAATTTCAGCAGTACAGAATTGAGTTCCCCTCGTGTCTTTTTGCACTTGAATTGTTTAAAAGACACCCAAGTGTTTAAACTGGCAAGACTTAAAACACATTCAAATAATGCATTCACAAATGCCAGACCACCAAGTTTTTAAATCACACCTTCCCTGTTTCAATGCTTTCTTCTACGTATGTTGAAACAGTAAGCCTGCCCTTTTCTGTTCTTATGCTAGATTTATGTGTGCTGCATTTTGATTGCCTCTCTCATCAGTGTGCAATCAGAAACAAAGAAACACTTTCAACAGTTGAAATTTTATGAATCCAACCCAGTTTCACACCATTTAATGAGTCACAAAAAAATTAATCTATTGATTCGTGTTCATGGACTGCACTGCCACGGTTCGCGTAAAACAATGTGAAACCAGACCTCATTTGCACCAGTCAAAAGCATGTTTACTCTGTCTGAACCGTTCCCCATCACCTACACTGTGCACTAGTGGCCATTCACTGTACAGGAAATACTACACTGTGAACAAGTGACTGATCTCAGCTGGCTCTTTCCATCAGATTCTAGAGAGCATTTGATTGGTCAGAAGATTTGACGAGATGTAGTATAACGACCGTAAGGGGGATGTTAGTTTGTTTAGCTGGGAGGTTCTTGCCGATGTATGATGGGAGCGTGGCATCGAACGGGTAAGCCTATGCTGGCCGTAAATCGAAAAGGTAAGGTTGTCTAGCTGGAAGGCTCTCACTGGCATTCGGTGGGAGATTAATGTTTGCGGCACTGAATGGGTACACCTGTAGTCGGACGTGAAGGCCAAGGATGCTTGACCAAAGCTCTTGCAGCCTTTGGCGAGAGTTCAATATTCGCGCACGGACAATTAAGCAACGCCGTTAGTTGGAGGGGAACATCCACTTGACTGGGACATCTCTTGCGGCATCTGACGGGATTTAAATACTCACTGCATCAGATGGGTAACTGCTCCGGTAGTTTGTCGGGAAAAGCAAGGTTTGCTCGACCGGGAGACTATCTGGCGGGAATTCAATAGTCGCTGGATGGGTGAGCCTTGCTGGTAGTTGGAGAATGTATTTATTTTGTTTTATTATTTTTTATTTATTAATTGAAAAAAATATATATTTTACTGGGAGCGCTTTGCAGCACATGGCGGAGAGTTCAATACTCAGAGCAATTTGAGTTGTCTAAAGGGGATGCTATGATGGTTACTTGCGTAGTGGTTTAGCAATCCAATACGCTGCTACTGATAATGTCAGAAAATCTTTGATCGGCTTGCATTCGAAGTTAAGCGTACAACTAAATGGAATTCCCTGTCCTGTCAGTGTACCTCGAATAAGTGCCATGAATCTGGATGCATGGGCATAGCTTGAAGCAGAGGTGATGTGATCCTTCCCAGCCGAGAGCTTGAGAATTATTATTTATTTTTATTTATTTATTTATTTATTTATTTTTTCTCTCTCTCTCCATATTGATCTCGTGATCATTGTTCTAAAGTTGTGAGAGAGTTCTTAAAAGTTTTTAAATGGCAAATTATATCGAGCTGACGGATTGATTAAGAGTTTCCAAATTCTTGGTCAAGAATTTTCAGATTAACCACTCCAGTGGGCTAATGAGTGAGGAAGAAGAAGAATACTGCATTGCCTGCCTGGAGATGGCTGTCTTGTGTCTTGTCAGTCCTGGGAATACTTAGCCTGCACGTACAGCAGAACCAGACGTGAGTTTAACATTTGAATTAAGAATGGTAAATCATTATGTCATTGTTTATGGAAATATTAGTGTTACACATTAAACAATGTGTTGCTTTAATCTTTTTAAAAAAATACAACAAATATGATCTCCTCATGATCTCATGGAGTTTAATATGTTAATCTTGTACTATTCCATTAAAGTTTGGTTGAAGACTGATCTTGACTGATCAGCTGATTAATATATTTGAGTAAAATATATAAATAATTCAATAGTTCTCATAGTTCTCACTAGAATACAGTAGTTGTCTTGTCTTCTACAATAACAGAAATAGACTTTGCTTTTTGAATGCATATGATGCCTGACATCTAAAAGAATTTGAACCATATAACAAAAAACTTAGGTAATGTTATTAGAAACTACAGCAAACTGATTACTTCAAGGTAGTCTTTCATTTAAGATACAGTGGGTTTATATTACTTATTTTTCATTTACAATCACCCTAGTCTTGCATAGCCAGACCTTCTTTGGCCAAGGCCCACCCATGAAGCTGTTGATCAACATGCCAAAAAACAATCGCAGTTTGTTTAGTTTAGAGTCATGTTTTGGTGCATGGAAATGTCACCACAATAACAGACCAGTGTGTAAAACTCTTGGACGTATATAGGTATATTTCACATAGATTTGAAAACCCATTGTTTAGTTGATCCTGATAAGCGCTTGTCATCACAGTTGTAAACACTACGACTTTCTTCTTTCGTGAGGGTTTGGTGCCACAGCATCTTTGTTTTCAGGTGGAACATTAAAGAACATGACAGTAAACCAGTAAACAACAGTAAAACATGGTAGTGTTCTTGTGTGAGGCTGCGTGAGTGCAGCAGGTTTCAGGGATTTGAATTTCATAGATGGCGTCATGAATACACAGATGTTCTGTGAAATACTAAAAGAGAAAATACTACCTTCACTCCACCCTTTGAACACGATTATGACCAAAACCATTCACCTAAAGGCCATTGGTTTATTTCTGAGGAAAAAAACGGTAAAAGTGGCCAAGTACGTCAACAGACCTCAACCCAATATCACACCTGATGGGGCAATGAGAGATGGTGTCTAAACATTTGTTATGACCCCAGTCTAGGGTCAAGGAGGTAACATAAATAAATGGGTTGGGTTAGTTTATTTATATAGCACAATAAAACATAATCAACCGTTGTGCTGTACAACAATTGTAAAACCAAAGTAAAAACACCAATCTAAACAATAAAACAAACTACAAGGCATGGTACATACGGAGGAAGACAAAGCTCAAGCCAACTCGCAGGTTTTAAGTCTTCTCTAGAACATGGGTTTTAGGTCTAGCTTTAAACTAAGATTCTTTAGATATTATCCTAATAAGCAAAAGTAGGCTATTCAACAATTTGGGGACGACTATGGTAAAAGCCCAGTCTCCTTTAACAGTTTCTGATATGATGACCTTGAACATCTAGCAGATATGTTACCAGTCACAAATTCAGATTATTAACCCTTAAATGCACAAACTGTGTTGTATGTAGTTATGGCAAGTTCGGATAATTTTACTGACTTGGTCCTTTAGGTCTCGTTCAGCAAAATGAACAAATCTTTTTTTGAGTCATTTCATTCATTTTAGCAAAATGTAATTAAAATGTTATATGTTACTTCCCCAACACATCTAATGCTTATGCAGACGTTGATCACACTACAAACAACACAAAACTATAATGCTATAAGAAAGAGAAAAGTTTAATTCATTCTTTACGTGGGTCTTCAGTCTGTGATTAGCTCAACTCAACACTTATCTGACAAGTCTTCGAGGTTTGAGTCATTCGTTCATCACATGACAGACCCATAAACTAAACCTATGCTGTCTGTGCCGGAAAGAGAATTGATTGGTTCAGCATTGGATAGAGAAATAAATTTTCTTACAAATGGGTTCATAGTTATTATTATTATCATCATCATTATTATAATTATTATTTACTCTTACAGTTACGTGATGCATTTTTGGTCTCAAATTTAAGCTTTTTATTTTTTGCAGTATATAAATGTGTGAATTTCTGTCATGAAGGTTATTTTCCATAACACTGAATGTGGTGACAAAGGTAATAAAGAGTTGGTTATTATTATTAAGACTCTTTCCAGCTCAGACTGCACAAGTAAAGCTTATGGGGTTGTCACATGATGAACTAACGACTCGAAAAACCCGAAGACTTGATAAATGAACTAATCGATTCTCTTTCCGGATCAAGATTGCATTTGTTAAGCTATGAGGCTGTCACGTGATGAATGAACTTCGAAAAACCCGAAGTCTGAAAAGAGGTGAACTACTTTAGTACAGAATCCAAAGGATATTGCGACTGAACAAATCACTCCCCGAGAAGACTCCTTCGTTCCAAGTCACATTAAAGATTCATTCAAAATGAACGAATCGTTCAAGAAACACCCTTCACTAGTTGTATGTAGGATTGACACAGAGTGGTTGAACTAAGTATTGCAGTCCAAATTCAAAATACTAGAGAGGGTTTTTTTTTTTCACCCGGTCCCTCCTCGTCAGACTTGACACACACGTAGGTTTCCAGATTGGTGAAATTAAATATTCTGTGTTTTCCAACAGATGATTACCCAGGATGCCGAAATACAATTTAGTAAACTGGCAGTGGGCAGGTTTCACAAACCAAAACAAAAACCGATATTCGGGCCCGGAACACACATTTTCAAAAGAGAATAATGGACTCTAGCATTGTTTTTAAGATAAACAAATATGTTAACTTGCCATGTTTTTTAAATATCTGTAAACATATTATGGTATTTTTATGTTTTAGCAGAGTCAAAAACGTACATACAGCACCTTGACTGTTTCGACAATCCTTATTACACTTTTGGGTCTTTAGCGACCCTGACCTGTATGTCCAGCATGGATGGATCTCTAATTGCTGCAATAGCAAAAAAAAACGATCTTTATATTTTAAGAACAATTAAAGAAGAAGATGATAAAGCATATTTCCTTGCCTTTTTAAACTTAGAAGTGTTTGATTGAGAACACAGTAATATTTACACTATTTATAGTGAAATAAAAGGGCAACACACCTACAATTAAATGAAGAAAAAAATTGGTCAAATAAAAAGACTGATTAAAAAAGAAGATAAACATACAAAATCTAGAGAAAAAATAAATAAATCACTCTACACAAGAATGAAACAATTCGCTAACTTTTTCTACTACACACAGATTCACTATTTTCTTTCTGGTGTGAATTCTCATGTGGACATTAAGAGTTTGTTTACGTGTAAAACTCTTTTCACACCGAGGACATGTGTACGGCTTCTCTCCAGAATGAATTCTCATGTGGCTTTTACGTCCTCATTTCTGAATGAAACTATTTCCACACATTTTGCAGGTTCAAGGTTTCTTTCCGATATGAATTTCAATGTGCCTTTTGAGGGTTTGTTTGTGTGTAAAACTCCTTCCGCACTGAGTGCATGTATAAGGTTTCTCTCCAGTATGAATTCTCATGTGGTTTTTAAGTGCTTCTTTTTGAATGAAACTATTTCCACACAGTTCGCATGTGTAAGATTTCTTTCCGATATGAATTTCAATGTGCCTTTTAAGAGTTCCATTTTTGTTGAAACTTTTCCCACAGTGTTGGCAAGTGAAAGGCTTCTCTCCTGTGTGCATTCTCATGTGGCCAATAAGACTATATTTTTGTGTAAAACCCTTTCCACACTGAGGGCAAGTGTAAGGTTGCTTTCCAGTATGAATTGTTATGTGGCTTTTAAGGCTTCCATTTTGACTGAAACTGTCTCCACACAGTCTGCAGATGTAAGGTTTCTCTCCAGTGTGAACTCTAGTGTGCCTTTTAAGGCTTTCTTTGTGAACGAAAGCCTTACCACATTGTTGGCAGATGTAAGGCTTTTCCCCTGTGTGAATTCTCATATGGATTTCAAGATGTCCTTTTTTAGTGAAACACTTTCCACAGTGGTGGCAGGTGTAAGGCTTTTTCCCTGTGTGAATTTTCATATGGACTTCAAGATTTTCTTTTTTAGCGAAACACTTTCCACAGTGTTGGCAGGTGGCATGAATTAAAAAATTTTCTCTAGTTAAGAAATCATCATATTTCTCCAATTGAACTTTGTCTTCAATTCCATTCAGTTGTTGACTCTCCTCTTTCAGCAGATCTAAAACAAAAAAAAAGTTAACCTCATTTAAATGGCACAAATTAAGAGACTTCAACATATTCAGACATATATAGCATCAAAACAAACCAATAAAACTAACACTAACCACTTATCAATAGTGTTAAGTCTTTGTTTTATTTAGGAAATTAAAAAAAAAACTTTCAAGCTAGCAATTATCAAACACTTATCAAACCCGTTATGAAAAACCTTAACTTCATAAAATATACATTCCCCATCTGTTGGTCACTACGAGTTACGTCGATGACATTAGGGGTCTAACTTGGGAGACCAAAATCATTTGTGAGTTTAAGAAAAATACTACCGTATTTTCCGGACTATAAGTCACACTTTTTTTCATAGTTTGGCCAGTCCTGCGACTTATAATCAGGTGCGACTTATTTATCAAAATTAATTTGCCATGAACCGAAAGAAATGAACCAAGAGAAAACATTACCGTCTACAGCCGCGAGAGGGCGCTCTATGCTGCTCAGTGCTCCTGTGGTCTACACTGAAAACATAGAGCGCCCTCTCGCGGCTGTAGACGGTAATGTTTTCTCTTGGTTCTTGGTTCTTAATAAATGCGACTTATAGTGCAGTGCGACTTATGTTTTTTTCCTCATCATGACGTATTTTTGGACCGATGCGACTTATAGTCCGAAAAATATGGTAATAATTATTGGCGGGTAGATTTTGCATGCTGAGCCATAACCCGGAAACACATAAATGTGCAATTCACAAAGCCATTTCACCTCAGAGGGCTCTTCTGGGTTGGTGATACGCAGTGTACAGTAGTGTCCCTGATTCAATATTTCCCCATGGCATTTAATTACCATCTTGAGAAAATAATGGGTTGTCTTAACAGTTACTTCGAAAAGCTAAGGAGAAAACAAAAGCAGCTGTATAACACTCAAATTGAGTTATGGTGCTCTGTCTTTTATACTCATTTTCGAAGCTTCAACAAATTCTAAGTTAATGTGACGAGTTAGCTGCCTCCTTCCTGGCTATTATCGGCACCCCGTCCTAAATCCACCCTTCACCAGGCTCCCGAAAGGAGTGGGTGTGTGAGAGAGGAGGGGCCCTGGATAAGTCAGGGCTGGCAGCCTCATCACCGCCGCCGTTTAAAATCCCCTCTCCTCGGGAGACAAGTCTCTTCCCCGTGCATGCACACTGGTGTCCTCGTGGGTCCAGGAAGGGAGCGTTGAGGGACTGCCGCGCCACCAGAGAAGAGAACCGCACCCGTTTACACGGCTGATGGGCCAGGATGCCGGGGAATGAGAAAGAACCCCGCAGCATGACGAGGACACCAGATTCCCTGTTTGTTTGCGATACTCTTCCCCTTTGGGCACTTTTATTCCCTCTTTTTTTGTTTTATTTTCTGTTAATAAATGCCTCTCCGAGGCATGAACCATGCCCACTATGTCTGTCGTTTGCTCCTCGGGCCACACTGAGCCACTGATGTCACATGGACTACTTTGATTATGTTTTTCTTACTTTTCTGGACATGGACAGTAGACCGTACACACAGCTTCAATGGAGGCACTGAGAGCTCTCGGACTAAATCTAAAATATCTTAAACTGTGTTCCGAAGATGAACAGAGGGCTTTCGGGTCTGGAACAACATGAGGGTGAGTTATTAATGACATAATTTAGATTTTTGGCTGAACTTACCCTTTAAGTGTTGTTAAATTTTAAATGTTTAATATTCAAGTTTAAAAATATATATATAATTCAGAACTATTAAATGCCACATAATTTTCAGTTTTCTTAAATGACACTTGCCAATAATTCAAATTGACACAATACAAATTAAATTAGTTTTGTCATATTATAAGCTCCATATAAATACATCATACAAGAATAAATCACAGTAGGCCCATGTATCATGATTTAAAAATGCGACTTTACAGTCTAGAAATACTTAAGGGGTCTGCAAAATAATCTGCTATAGCCTTATCACTTTAAGAACTGCTGGTCTACACAGAAGAAAGCCCTGTCTAGATTCTGTCCCGGTATGAGTTGTGTCAAGCTATTCATTAGTCTGTTTGATGAAAAAAAAATTAAATGTATTGGTAACATTTTAGAATAATGGTCCATTAGTTGATGTTGGGTAACTTTCTTTAATTAACATGATCTAAGCAAGAACAATCGTTCTACAGCATTTATTAATCTAATTAATGTTAATTTCAACATTTATTAATGCATTATTCAAATCAAAAGCTGTGCTTGTTAACATTAGTTAATTCACTGTGAATTAACACATGAACTAACAATGAATAACTGTATTTACATTAACAAAGATGAATAAATACAATAATAAATGTATTGTTCATTGTTTGTTCATGTTAATTAAAGAATTACCTAACATTAACTAATGGGCCATTATTCTAAAGTGTTACCAATGTAGTTTCAATAAATGCATTAAGAATCTGTACATCTGCAGCAAGGGACGACTATTATTCTGCTGCATGATACTGCAGAAGAACTGATGACGGCATGGCAACTAACTACCTTGAGTTCACAGAGACTGAGACAACAAGACATCATGTCAAGGATGTCTGTCAAGGATCTACAAGTAAAAGTACAGGGCAGACAGGGTAGGAGACCATCTGCCAGTGGCAAATTGATTAAGAAAATATACAGAACAAAATAGCTCCGATTTAAGAATGAAAACCAACCTGTTTGTTCCATAGTATCTTCATGTTTGACTTTGGATGCTTCTTCAATCCTCGTGTCTTCACTCTCCTCTTTAATAAACACCATTCTGGGTATTTCCAGAATTTGTCCTGCTTAAGATCAAAGTAAAACAAATCGAAACTTAAATCTCGCAGATCTTCCTAATATAACAAGAAAATAAAAAAAGCATACACATTATGTTAATAAGAGATTCACTGAGTAGTTAGTCATTGATTATATCAAGAATTTTCCCCTGAGTGAATTCAGTCAACAAGTTTGAAGAAAAGTTTTTGTTGTTTAAGAGGGCTGAACATCAGCAGAAACAAGTCTGTGTTGGCTAAATATATTTAGCAGCTTCTATATTAGGATAAAATGTAATGCATTATTATTTATTTTAGTCCTAACATTAATAATTAACTAATAACATTTTTAGTTAAGGAGTTAGTATTTAAATAATAAACCATTCTAATGTGTTGGAGTAGCAGAAGAAACAGAACAAATCCAGAAGAACTGCAGCAAATTCTCCAAAATGTTTCAAGAGACCTAAAGTTTGTTCTGTTTCTTCATGTCATTCCAGAATGGATCTATGATCAACTTGGCTTACAATGCTTTTACGATGCATCCTCTTCCTCAATTTAAATCTTCTAAAATCATTGATATTTTTATGGAGCAGTACTCAGTTTCTGATGTTTTCTCACCGGTAAATCAATCCTTTTCATGGATCGATTCATTTCTTTTCAATAAAAATTACTTTCTTCAGTCAATTCCTGCTCGTGCCCTGGAGTTGGATGTAATCTCATTACCTGGTAGCTACATGACTCACTGACCTAGGCATTTTCAGTTTCTATTACTCAGTGATCCTGAGTTTGTTGGAAATATAAATAGCCATATTGACCTTTTTATGTCGATCAATAAAACTCCTAATGTTCCAAAATCAACAACATGGGAGTCATGTAAATACTTTCTTAGGATGAAAATAATCTCTTATGTAACTCAGAGAAGACTAAAAAATATCTGAATTCCAAGATATGCCAGTTTGCCTGTTAATGGATTTGGTTTTACCAATGACCTTACTACGGTTCTGGACCTGGGAACATTACAGTTGCGTTGCGGTCTATGGGAGGGTACCTTACCTTAAGGTAGGGTACCGGTTACTCTCATCTGTATGATCAAAAATGACTGAGTATTTTTAATCATTTTTGCAGTAATCAAGAAAATACGAGACAGACCACTTATTTGCTTTAATCCTGCCATTGAACAAGCTTTTTATCATGACTTGTGGATCTCTGACTGGAAAAAGATTTTTCTTATTAATGATGTAGAACTAGCTTGGAAATTTGTTTATGATGCCTTGTCTGAAATTATCAACAAACATGCACCGTTTCGTATATTTAGAGTGAAGGGTCGCAACAATCCCTGGTTCTCTTGTGAGCGGTCTGAACTTTTGAAGGAAAGAGATCATGCTTGGGCTAAGGCCAGAAAAACAAAGTCTCAGGTTGACTGGCTGAGTTTTAGACAACTCAGAAATCGTTGTACTTCCCTTATTAAAAAGAGCAAATCTGAATATTACTTGTCTAAAACCACAAGTAATCTTAATGATCCCAAAAATTTTTGGAAAGTTATTAAATCATCCTACGGAAACATACAGACCAATGAACTCCCAACATGCATTATGGAAAATCCACTTATTCTCACAGATAAATCTGAAATACTAAATTGTTTTAACAAACATTTTGTTTCATCAGGTTGTCTATATGAGACATTGAATCCAACTACCAAAATTTTTGAACAAAAAGGGATTTCATCGCCCCCTCTATTAGCTTCCTCAATAGGCTCATTTGTTTTCAGACCAGTGACTGAGGCAGAGGTCTACAGAGCTCTTAAAGAGCTGGAAACAGAAAAATCTGCAGGTCCAGACAATCTTGAACCTTTTTTTCTTAAAATGTCAAAAGATTTTATAACTGAACCTTTAACATATCTTTTTAACTTAAGCCTTTTAAACAATGTCATCCCTATGGTCTGGAAGTCTGCTTTTGTTCTTCCCTTGTTGAAAGGAGGGGACTCGGCCAATCTTAATAACTATAGGCCGATATCAAAGTTATGTATCCTGGCAAAGGTCTTTGAGAAAATTTTTGCAGAACAGCTTAGAAAATTTATTGAGGCTCATGAAATTTTATGAAACAATCAATCTGGTTTTCGAAAATTACACAGTACAATAACTGCTGCAGTTAAAGTAGTTAATGATATCATTGATGCTCTTGATTGTAAAAAGTTCTGTACAGTGTTGTTTATTGACTTGTCAAAGGCCTTTGACACAGTCGATCATGTCACCCTGTTAAATCGGCTTCATAAAATTGGTCTGTCTGACAATGCTATTGGCTGGTTTTCTAACTATTTATCAGGTAGAACTCAGTGTGTACACCTAGTTGGCATGTCTTCCTCCTTTCTTTCAATAACTAAAGGAGTACCCCAGGGTTCTGTTCTGGGGCCATTGCTGTTTTCTATTTACGTGAATGATCTTGGTAAAAAGGTGTCAAATGCTTTTTTTCACTTTTATGCTGATGACACAGTTATCTATTGTTCGTCTCCTTCAATTGAACAAGCCTTTGATTTCTTACAGTCTGCGTTTGATGCTGTTCAGTCTCATCTAAATCAGCTGAGACTAGTGTTAAATGCGGACAAATCTAAAGCTATGGTTTTCTCAAACAGAAAACAGCTACCCTCTCAGCTTCCTAAAATAAAAAACAGCTGATGGAAAAGAAATCCAAATGGTCTCTTCTTATAAGTATTTAGGCTTTGTTATTGATGAAAATTTGTCCTTTAAACAGCATATTGAGCATCTTGTACGTAAACTGAAGCTAAAGCTCAGTTTTCTTTTCAGAAATAAATTATGTTTCTCTGTTTATACAAGGAAATTCAACTTTTTTACCTTTATTGGATTACGGAGATCTCCTTTTTATGAATGCATCGGACCATCTTTTAAAAAAGCTGGATACTGTTTATCATTGTGCTTTACGTTTTATGACTGGCTGTGGAAATCGTGTTCACCATTGTACACTGTATGCTGCAGCTGAGTTTCCGTCCCTGTATGTTCGCAGGTGGTCTCATTTGTTGACTTTCTTTTATAAATGTATTCTTGGGCTCCTTCCATCTTACCTCTGCAAATACATGCGATAAAAACCAACAACAGTATGCTCTGCGTTCTCAGAGGAACATTGATGGTGGTTCCCAGAGTGAGAACAGAGTTGGGTAAGGCAGCATTTCAGTACACTGCCCCCCGTGCATGGAATGAACTGCAAAAGGACCTAAATCTTTCTGAACTTGTGACATTGGGAGAATTTAAATCTATTCTAAAGAAGCGTGAACTCAATGAACTTGGAAAATGTAACTGTTTCTAAACTTGTACACATTGACTAAATATCATTTGTTTTTTTGATGTCATGTATGTTTTTAAATTGTATGTAAATGCTGTTGTCTTGGCCAGGTCACTCTTGAAAAAGAGATTTTTAATCTCAATGAGTTTTTTATCTGGTTAAATAAGGTTAAATAAAAAAAAAAAGAAAGAAATTGACCCTGAATGCGAAAGATGCCATTCTGTTCCTGCCACTTTAATGCACGTTTTGGTCCTGCCCAGCCCTCTACTAATTTTGGTACTAATCTCTCAAGTCATTTCTTCTTCAAATATTCAACCCTCACAACACATTGGTCTGTTTGGTGTCCTGCCTGATAATTATTTTCTTCCCTGCTATTTTGCTGATTGTTTTTCTTACACTGCTGGCAAGATGACATTTGGCTTAAATGGATAAACATCACACTCTCGGTGGATTAGAGATGCCTTAAAATTACATTCTCTCTTCACTGACCCAACACATCATCCTTTTGCACTCCAACTAATAGATTCCCTATTACATTGATATTTAGGGAGTTTCAATTCGTTGTCTAAGTGTTGATATTGTACAGTATACTCCCACTCACGCGATCACTTCTCAGCACTTAAATGCGCACACACAACAGTCCAAATGTTTATTGTGTAGAGTATCTTACATAAATACAGTAGGTTATGGATTAATGAACGTGAACAGGTGGGTGAAAACTGAACATGTTTCTGTATTTCATGCATGCCTTCCGTCTTAATAGGACAGGATTCCAATTAGAGTAGAAAGCATTAAAGCCGTTCTTATCATGGCAGGATTAAAAAAGCTGCTTTTGCTTTCTTTTTTTATTTATTTGCTGTTGGGTATACTTTTTCAGACTTTGAAAAGGTTAATAAGCAAAAGTCCATCCAGAAATCGAGGGTCAGTCATAGCGTTCATTTTGGAATGATTTTAGGCGGGAGATTAGTGTAAACACAGATATGGGATACGAGGCGTGTCTAAAGTGAATAAACTGGCCAAAAAATATGGGTATGGTGAAAAGATCAGATCTGTGAATTAAGACTTGCAGTGTAAACGCAGCCTTACACCTATGATGCTTTGAGAGTGAGTAAAACATAGCCCAAATTCCATTTTTGGGTGAACTACCCCTTTAACGCATGAGATTAATACAAAACCCTTATCGTATTAATATAATTTAGTGCAAATAAATTATTGAAACACATAGGTGTGTCTTTAACAATTTACGTCATGCCGTTGATATTGAGCCAGGAATTTAACACTCTTAACATAACATTATGAATGACTAATGCTTATTATTGTTAATAATAATAACATTAATGCATTATTTAATAAACATTTTTGCACTAGTAGGGGTTGGCGATATCTGGACATTTAAAATATATTGAGATATTTTTTAAACACGATAGGGATTTTGACATATCGTATATATCGATATATTGTTTATATTTAATTCTGATTCCGCCACTTTGCTTGTTTGTCTTCTCTGTGCTGTGCTCACCCCCGCTTCCTTGACTTTGTTCCCCTTCCCCTCGCGTGTTGTCTCATTGAACATGGCGACGTCTGCGATCAGACCGGAGGCTACAGAACTAGTCTAAAAAAAAAACTGGTTCCATTATATGGATATACTTCGGTTTTAAAGCGTCGGGCGAACAGCAGGCAGATGTTTACTGTAGGGCCCTATGATTTCCGCGATGCAGAAAACACGGACAGAATCTCGGAATCCAGTCATAAAAACAGAATTTACAGTTTAACGCGGAATGTCACAGAATTTGTCAAATTTTGAATGAATTAATCAAAAGTAGGTCATTGCATTAATTTAAATATGAATCCTGCATGTTCTGCGTGTTAATGAATGGCGCAGAAGTGCTTCTTCATTTTATTACGCACACTGAAGCGCGCAGGATGCTCACGGTGATTTCAGCTTCTGTCGTCTCACTAAATGAGGACATAAACACATGAACATCTCCAGAACTACACTGGGAGTCACTTCATGAGCGTTTGACCATTTGATTTGAGTAAAACTAGTGTCATATCACATCATAGACTGTAGTATCACATACACAGAACTGTAAAGGTAAACCCATCAAAATAAAAGTATTTGCCAGAAATCTATTACTAGCCTATTGTTCAGCAGAATGTACATTGCCTACTACTACTACTATTAAAATGAATCGAACATAATTTTAGAAATGATCACACAACATTTCTTCCATATTTTATTTTTAATAGTAAATCCCCTTTTTTTAACGAAAAAGGAAGTTTGCTTAATTTTCAATAATTAAAAGATAAATTAAATGAATGTTTTATGCCTTCATTTGATAACCAGAAAAATGTAAATACACAGAATTTCAGAGGGGAAAAAACATTTCACATAAGGCTATTTTAAGAAAAAAAATTCTAAGTTGTTTTTATGCATTTAAATAATTACACATGCTAAAACACAGAATTAGAAAACAATAAAACATGTGGTGAAGAATAAAATAAAACATTTCATAGGGCCCTAAACATGTAATATTTGGGATATTTGTTTTTGCAGTAGTTTTTGGGGGGTTATTTTTCCTGTAAAGAAAAATCGAGATATATATTGTATATCGAGATATAACAAAATATATCGAGATATATTTTTTGGCCATATCGCCCAGTCCTATGCACTAGCACCAGTTACTCTGGTAGGCATTTAAAATGTATGTTTTAAAAGAAAACTGGATGATGAAGAACTGGCCTACCATCAAACTCATAGAGTTTATTATTAGAGTAAATATATATATATATATATATATATATATATATATATATATATATATATATATATACACACTCATAAAGAATATTATTTAAAAGCAAAACACATCACAGATCCTACTAGCTAACCAACGAGTAGTGTGCAACAGCCCACACTGGATCAGCGTTTACGGTGTGTTAATAGACCAGGGTCAGCCAGGCTTACTACTTCCATAGTGATTTACAAGGACTGCCATCCACTCAACAATTGGGCTTAAGCCCTGAATGTTTTGTCAAAAGCCACAAATCTTTTAGTTTTTTAAAAATAACTTCAACTTTGTTTCATTTCCTCTCAGACAGACTTGAGTGGCAAAAAAATGAAACGAAAGCTCTATTACCGTACATGGTGGTGGACAGTAATGCATCACGCATCACTCAGCTAACGAAGAAGAATATAAATATTTTTCTTAATCATTGTCATCACGGGCTGGCAGGGTTATTTATTTCACCAGTGTCGTAAGGGAGCTCACTGAGTAAAAGGCTGAAATTAACATTATGGACATAATTTTTTTTTTTAAAGGAACACTAACAGTAAACCTTGCCGTCCAGAGAGGGATTCAGAAGCAGCATCAGACGAACCGCGGACAAGCTAGCGAGTTAATGTTAGGTGTTATTAAGAGAAATTAGTTGCTAATAGTCTATTAACATCCCTAACATTTTTGGTGTTTTGGATTCACTACAGCTGTAGAACAAATAAATACAAAATAGGTTGTAGGCTCTACTGGGTGATTTTCTTTTTACTGAGTAGCTATCATCATCTTCCCAGATAGTGTGTAGATTTTTAGACATTCTTTTATCTCAAACAGCCTGAAAAATAGCGCATTTAGCTGACGTAAATGGGAAAAAAAGTCTCCCCAGGGGAGTATGTCCCTGGACCACCCTAGGTTTGGGCTAAGCCCCTAATGTTTACATTGTCTGGCTCCGCCCCTGCTCCAAATAATTGTGTTTTTGGATGTGAGGGAAAGTTTACCGTGTTCAGCTTCCCAAAGAACAAGAGTTACACCAACAGTGGATGCAGTTTGTTTTTCCAGGGCATAAATAATAAAAGAACCGAACAAGACCTATTAATCAAAATTTTATTTAAATTTATTTTAAATACATGTTAGGCTGAATAACATATATCTGCTCATAGGCAGATCCGCTGATAGATGCCTGCTTTCAAACACTTCTATGTGCATCGGTAAAGGGTGTGAAGTCTCATGAAACAAACAGGGAAGTGACTTAAAGGGGTCATATAATGCCCTTTTTTCAAAAGTTTATATGATTATTTAGGCTCTTAATGAAAGGTCTGTAACATTGTTTTTGACATTTTAAACAAACTGTCAAAAACAGCTCTTTTCCAAACACTCTGGTTTGTGGAATTCTCCTTTAATGCTAATGAGCTCTGCTGACTCCGCCCCTCTCTTCCATCTGCTCTCTGAGAGACTGTTTACTTTAGCCACATTCATAGTGAAACTCGCTAATTAGCACATTATTAGGAAAGGTGATTTGCAATGAATCATTTAAATACATTATACTCATTGCTTCTGTAGGTGAGGCTAGATCATGAATGATTCGAGTGAACAAACTCATTTAAGTAGATCAAGGGTGCATTTCTTTCAGTTCCCAACATTAGTAAATCCTCTGCGATTTCAGTCGCTCAGATGTCGGGAATAAATGACTACTGCTATGTTCATTATTACATCCAACAACAAAACACCTCAATTACTTAGGAGTTATGCTTGTCTCCATCTTGGACTGATGACGGCTCACTCAGGGCGGGGCTGAGGTAAAACACAAGTCCAGTCTGTGCTGAAATGCTGCTGTCAATCAAACAATAATGGGAGGGGCTTCCGACCGTGTGACGTCACACGGTCAGACGGCTCGATTTGAGAAAGGGAAAAAAAATTACGAGATAAAAAAAAACGGGATTTTTATCATTATAGGGTGGTTGTGTACACACTGCCAACATACATTTCAGTTCAAACAACTTGTAAAAGTGCATCACCGCTAGAGGCTGGCTCCAAAAGAATGTCAGTACCATAGACATCCATGTAACTTCATAGCAGAATTGTTTTTACAGCTTGGTACAAAAAGTGGTTTTGGTTTTTCTGTATAGCTAATTTTGCCCTTCATGACAACTGTGATTGGGTGAACGTTCCCATTTTCGATTACGCAGTAGTGACACTCATCCAAGATGGCGATGGCCGGCTCCACCCACTTTGGGCTTCAAAAATGCTCTTCACAAACCTTCAGATAATGTCCCGGACACTATCTGGATTTTTTTATAGGTCTATGGTATTTATGTGTTGTAGCAATTAACATTTTTTAATCACAGACATCTCTGATTGGCCATTGTGTTCATGTGCTTAACAGATGTATTTACAAATCCACTCAACAGTGCTCAAAATGTTATGGGGAAATGAGGGTATTGTCACTTTTTATTTTTTTCTAATTTCAGTGAATACTTGGTACCTGTTGGTATTTTCGACAACCTTATATTGACAACAGGAGGTCGTTTAAATTGTCAGTGTTGATATTAGATTATTATTTAGAATTTCCATCGATAACATTTAAAATTTTCCCACTTGAGGGAATTGCCACGTGTTACTTAAGGTTTCCTTTTCAGTCAAAACTATTTTACACTTTTGGCAGTTTGGAAGAATTTTCTTCCGTGTAAATTCTCATGTGAATCTTAAGGTTTCCATGTTGAGCAAAACTCACTCCACATTTATGGCATGTCTAAGGCTTATCTACAGTGTGAGTTCTCATGTGCCTATTAAGGCTTATTTTATGATTGAATCTTTGTCCACACTCCTGGCACATGAAGGGACTCTCTCCATTGTGTATTCTCATGTGGACTGTAAGGTTTCCGTGTTGAATGAAACTTTTTCCACATTGAGAGCATGTGTAAGGCTTTTCGCCAGAGTGAATTCTCATGTGCCTTTTAAAACCTATGTTACGTGTGAAACGTTTTCCACACAGCTGGCAGGAAAAAGGCTTCTCTCCATTGTGTATTCTCATGTGGATTTTAAGGTTTCCTTGTTGACAGAAACTTTTTCCACACTGAGAACATATGTAAGGATTCTCTCCGGTGTGAATTCTCATGTGAATATTCAGGTTTCCTTGTTGAGAAAAACTCTCTCCACAGTGTTGGCATGTGTAAGGCTTCTCTCCAGTGTGAGTCCTCACATGCCTGGTAAAGTTTTCTTTTAGAGTGAAACATTTTCCACACTGAGGGCATATGAAAGGCTTTTCTCCAGTGTGAATTCTTATGTGCTTGTCAAGACTTTCTTTACGAGTGAAACTTTTTTCACAGTGTTGGCAGGGAAAAGGGCTCTCCCCAGTGTGAATCCTCATGTGAACTTTAAGGTTTCCTTGTTGAGCATATCGCTTTCCACACTGAGGGCATGTGTAAAGGTTCTCTCCAGTGTGAAGTCTCATGTGAGCAGTAAGGTGTACCTTTTGAGCAAAACGGTGTCCACACTGAGGGCATGTGTAAGGCTTTTCTCCAGTGTGAACTCTCATGTGCTTGTTAAAATTTCCTTTTTGATTGAAACTTTTTCCACACTGTTCGCAGGATATAGTCTTCTTTTCAGAGTGAATTCTCATGTGGTCTCCAGAGTTTCCTTGAAAACAAGTAAAACTTCTAGTCTCTTGAGCTCTATTTCGTATGGAAGTCTTTTCAGTTGAAGAGCAAGATTTTTCTCCAGTTTTGAAATCATGAAGATTTTCACATTTATCTTCCTCTCCATTTTCATGAAGTACTACTGTCTCCTCTTTTGGTGCCATAAGGTCTAAGGTGAAAACACAAATAAAAGTTTTAAGGCACAAGACAACAGATAGAAAAACATTTAGATATGTAATACATCAAGGCCATATGGCAGAGGGATACTGGGGGAAAAACTCAGAAAAATATTTGTAGGGGTGTGGTAAATGTACAGTTGTGGCTAAACGTTTTGGCAGTGACATTTTGTGTTTTGCAAAGTTTGCTGCTTAAGCTGATGTGGTGTTCATTTACATTGTTTCTAGATTATTGTGCCGAGTGATCAGATGCATTTTAAATAATTGCTAAAAGCTTCATTGGCCAAAAAACTAACTTTTCACAAAAACTAAGTGTCACTGGTTTTTGATCCTGACACAAAATGACCAGCTAACATTAACTGACTAATTATATCAGCAGCACATATGAAAGTGTGAATGAGTACTAGTCAGGTAAAATCAATATCAAACTAATTAGATAAGAGCAGACTGATTGCTTCAAAAAGGAGGGAAGAAGTGCTTCCAATCATTGTTCTTGTTAGCAATGGTTACCTCCAAAAATACATGTGCAGCCATCATTTCTTTACATCAAAATGGCCTCCCATGCAAGAAAATTGCTACAAAAAATATTGCACCTGAAAGAAGCTTACTTAATCATGAAGAACTTCAAAGAGAGAGTGTTTAAAAACGGTGCTCTGGGGTACGGTTCATGTGAACTCTGGTATGGTTCCCTGCTGATGTGAACGCAATCGTACTAAGTCCTCAGTGCTCCTGTAGTCTACACTGAAGACATAGAGTGCCCTCTCGTGGCTGTAGACGGTAATGTTTTCTCTTGGTGCTTGGTTCTAAATAAATGTGACCAATCATGGAAAGTAGGGACACAAGTCGGTTCTGGGGCATTTTGAGTTATTCACCGAATTCTGAAAGTGTAGGCTCCAAGCTTTCCAACGATGTGCAACACATGGAAATCTGATCATATTTGGAGAAGTTGTGGCCATTTGAAGGTAGCCACTCAAAAAAGCTCAAAAGGGTGAAAAATGGCCTATGAACATTGTGCAGTTCTCACCTGTTCTCACCTGCTGGGAGTGACAAAAGGGCTCATTAACATCTCATTTAGATAAGCCATACCCCCTGTAAAGTTCCCCCTGTAAAGCTGCATGGTTGCATAGCACCGACAGACACAACGGGAAAAATCGGACCGTATACTATTAATAATAAAGGAGAATGTGCATTGTAAATGTCGGTAATTTATCTTTTTTGACTTTAATAAAAATGATTTAGAGGCTGAAATATGTGAGTTTTATATTTTTATAAAACTTTTTTTTGTCAAAACTCTATTTGAACTTGTGCTGTGTAGATAATGTTGCAAGACACTCCTTTAAAATCTGGCCATCATTTTTAATGTTATTATTTTAATGTTTATGTAAACAAAAAGTATATATTGATGCTAATTTTATTTGTTATTTGCTGGTTTTCTACATAAAACTTGGTGAATTGATTTCATTGTGTAGCATTAGGACTTTTTGAACAGGATTCTGTGATAACCGATGAGCTATGAGCTAGCTAATAACAATAGGTAGATATGGGAAGGTCTAAACATGGACTAAACATGAGATAACATGTACGTGTTCTTAGAATGAACACAGAGCAACAAACTTTGATGTTTATAGAAACTCACCCCATGAGAAACAGAAAAGTATTCTTGCAGATCTCGATGCCTCCAATGAAATAAGTCGTTTGGGCACACTTTCGGGGTCTTCTTTGTGGATGTAACCATCTCCAAAGTTTGCACTGTGCGTCTGTTTGCCTCTAAATGTCCAATAATTTGCGTGTCCTACCACTCTTTTTCCGCAGCTAAAGAATCCAGCCGTATGTTGTACATGATGTCTGGAGAAAGCTTCTGGCTACAGGACTGTCTCCCATGCAGAGAGTTCTCTTTTCTCCTCGTGTAGCATTTACAGTCAAAGTTACGGATTTTACCCATTTCTCTGTCTTTATCCCCATCAAATGTTACTATCAATATAGCCTCTGATATCTTATGGTCCAACTCGTCTGACGCCAGTCCAATACATTCTTCCTCGTCTTCATCTTCGCTCAGTTGTAGATTAGGGATATTATACAGTCTTATTATGCCGCTTTCATCGTCGCTCAGATCGTCTTCAGAATCAGTGAGCGCTTGTTCATAAGCATCCGGCCTGTCGAAGAAGTACTTCAAAACATTTTTGGTCTAACGGCCACGGTTCAGCTCGTCTGTGATCATCTTTGTGGTGTCCATCTTCATTGAATTTTGATATCAGCATAATAAGTAGCCACGCTTCCCTCGGAGGGCAGGGCCAATAACAAAAGAAACAAAAGCCGGCTTATTCAGTATGGAAATACACACAGACAATGACACGGCCCTATTGCGTGTTAGAATTTTTGAAAAACAAGCCGATTTCAACCTCAAAATGTATGCTTTTAAATATAGAAATACTGCTATCTCAAACACGGAGAGGCTTCTTCATGATCTCAACTAACAGATTCTGCAAAAAAACGAAAAACGAAAAACGCTTCATTCTCATTTTGCTCGAAAGTTGTGCTGCCGACTTGTGTCACTGGTTTCCGTGACGGGTCACAAATGCGACATTGTCCAGTGCGACTTATATGTTTTTTTCCTCATCATGACGTATTTTTGGACTGATGCGACTTATACTCAGGTGCAACTTATAGTCTGAAAAATATGGTAATAGATATTTTTTTTGTGTAGCTTGTCAGAGAACATTGGTTCCTATGTCGCGCAACACAAACCTGACTTTTGATTTCTTGAACTCCAGCTTTTGTTCACAGACACCGCATCAGAGACATTTATCTTGGCCGCATGACCGTGACAGAGGAAACGCTGCCCGAAAAGGGGGAAGGAGCTGCTATCTAATGTTCAGTCACTGGACAACAAACTCTGTGAACTGCGGACATGCATCTTATACCAGTGAGAAACAAGGGACTGCTGCATTATTTGCCTCACAGAAACCTGGATGTCTGAAGAGGTTCCAGACTTGAAGCCATCGAGCTTACATATTTCTTCTTGCTCTCGGACAGAACAAAAGAGTTCACAGGGAAAAGCAGAGGTGGGGAATGAGAGGAACCTAAACTATTAAATCCTTCTGTTCCCCTGATCTGGAATTGCATGTGCTTCTGTGTCGACCATTCTGGCTACCGAGGGAATTTGCAGTGATCATTATCACAGCTGTTTACATTCCTCCTCAAGCCAACACAGACCAGACATTCAAGGAATTGTATGGGAATATGAGTGAGCAGGAAACCGCATACCCAGATGCTACAATTATTGTTACGGGGAATTTTAAAAAAGCCAACTTCAGAACAATAGCTCAAAAATTCTCTTAACACATCACCATCAACACGCGTGGTGATCATGTACACGATTACTGCTACTCTCCTTTCCAGGTCGCCTAAAAAATCTCTCCCCTAACCACCTTTTGGCAAATTGGATCACTCCTCCATTCTGCTCCTGCCTGCTTATAGGCAGAAACTGAAACGCCCTTAGGACAATTCAGTGCTGGTCGGACCAATTAGACGCTATACTACAGGACTGTTTTGATCACGTGGACTGGGACATGTTCTGAGCAATGTCTGATAATGTCATTGAGGCATACTCAGAAACTGTAATGCGTTTCATCAGGAAGTGTGTAGATGATGTAGGTGCCGACAAAAACAATCTGCATCTACCCAAACCAAAAACCGTAGATTAACAGCGATGTTCAAGCAGCCTTGTCTGCTCAAGAATTTCACTCACCAAGGCACGTGCTGTGGTGATGTGACAATAAAAGTGATTTGATTTTGATTTGAGAACCATTACTTAAATGCTGCTCCATCTGAAAGCAGGTGAAAGGAGATTTACTACTAATCACAGAACTAGCTATACTGACAAGATGTGCATAACAATCGCATTCGATTAATGGAGCAGTCCTATTTGGAACCCTCAAATTAAGTTACAGTGCTCTGCATGTTTACCCATTTGTAAATATTACTGTGCTGCCCTGGAGTTATACAGTATTTTGCCTTTGTTTTACTGTCCATTAAAATCTGCCATGTTTAAATTACAGCATAACTTAACTGTGTACTTCCATACATCTGTCAGCACTTCATTAGAAAAACAATATCACACATTAAATCAGTAACTGCTCACAATTAAATAATTTTCCTGCCTTTTCTTGTAACTTGATAAAATCCATCGCAATGAAAGTCACCGGAAATGTTTGATTCACAAAAAAATTGAGAATTATTCCTGTTGGCGTTCACATCAATACGCAAGTCGTTCTTATAGGTTAAGCTATTTTCATTCAAATCGATTTAATACTTTAATGTTAGCAAACATTGCAAATAAATTGGTTGCAAAATTGATATCCATGCACATTTAACTTTTTACCTGGTTGTTAAGCTTATGGGGTTGAACAATATAACAAGATGCTTAGAAATTACAACCATTTTTATACACTGTCACCCCATTTTCAGTGACTCAAATGTAATTGGACAAATAAATATAATCAAATAAAATATTCATTTTGTTTTTAATCTTTTGCAGGCAATGACTGCCCTAAGTCTGGAAATCATGGATATCACCAGAGACTGAGTTTCATTCCTTCCTTGTGATACTTTGCCAGGCCTTCATCAGTTGTAGTTTGCCAGGCAGACATCAGCTGTAGTTTGTTTCTGCCTTTAATCTTGTCCTCAGGAAGTGAAATGTGAAATTTGGGTTGAGAGCAGGATACTGACTTGGCCAGTGCCGAATATTCCACTTTTACCTTCAAAAACTCCTGAGTTGCTTTTGCTGCATGATTTGAGTCATTGTCCACTTGTACTATGAAGCACTGTCCAATCAACTTTGCTGCATTTGGAAATCTGGTAAGAGAGTATATCCCTATACACTTCAGAATTCTTCCAGCTGCTTCTGTCCTCTGTCACATCACTAAACACCATTGACTCCCATTGCTCCACCATGTTTCACAGATATGTTGTATACTTTACAGGTTGATCTTAATTCCAAAGAAAGCTTTTCCTAAAGTGACTTTTTTAATGTTTTTTCTCAAAGTCTAATGTGGCCTTGTTTGCACCTTGTGGTGAACCCACTGTATTTTCTCTGGTAAAGTCTTCTCTTTATTATAGACTTCGTCAGGAGGAAGTCGTGGCCTAATGGTTAGAGAGTTGGACTCCCAATCGAAGGGTTGTGAGTTCTAGTCTCGGGCCGGACGGAATTGTGGGTGGGGGGAGTGCATGTACAGTTCTCTCTCCACCTTCAATACCACGACTTAGGTGCCCTTGAGCAAGGCATCGAACCCCTAACTGCTCCCTGGGCGCCGCAGCATAAATGGCTGCCCACTGCTCCGGGTGTGTGCTCACAGTGTGTGTGTGTTCACTGCTCTGTGTGTGTGCATTTCGGATGGGTTAAATGCAGAGCACAAATTCTGAGTATGGGTCACCATACTTGGCTGAATGTCACTTCACTTCACTTCACTTCACTTCAGTGAAGTTACCTCCTGGAGATTGTTCTTCTTTTGGCTGAATGCTGTGAAAGGGTTTTTTTCTTTACCATGAACAGGATTCTCAGATCATCCACCACTGTTGTCCTCTGTGGATGTCCAGGCCTTTTTATGTTGCTGAGAGATCTCTAGTTTTTTTCTTAGGAATGTACTAAACTGTTGATTTGGCCACTCTGAATGTTCCTGCTATCTCTCTGATGAATTTTGTTTTTACTTATATGGAGAGATCCTTTGACTGCATGATGTGGGTTCAGAGCAACAGCTTCCAAATCCATATGGCACACTTAGAATCAACTCTCGGGGCCCTCGATTATCAAGAGTGTGTAGAAAAGGTTATATATTTTGTCTTACAAATAAAATGTAACGTGTGCAAGTACTTAAAAATAAAATAAAATAATGTGCGTACGTGGTTCTTACGCACACCAGTAAGCAATCATTGTTGATAAATTTTTAAGCACCATGCTTGTTCAAGCTCATGGTCATTTGCATTAAGAAATGCATAAACAATACATGGTGACAACACTTCCCTTTATAAATTACTTGAATGTATAATGTCCTCACCGAAATCATACCAAAGAAAGCGGTACTGACAGAGAAGCCATTCAGCCAAAACAATTCAAGGTTTTTATTTAGCACAGTGGCTAAATTAACAAGTAACCAGATGCCACCTGACTCAAATATTACATCAACATTTAATAGTAATGACTTTATGAATTTCTTCACTGAAAAAATAGATAACATTAGAAATACAATAGCGAATGTAGATTCTACAGCGTCTAATACTTCAGTTTTATCTATCACACTCAAAGATAAACTGCAGTGCTTTACAAATATAGGACAGGAAGAGCTAAATAAACTTATCACTGTATCTAAACCAACAACATGTTTATTAGATCCTGTACCCACTAAATTACTGAAAGAGTTGTTACCTGTAGCCGAAGAACCGCTTCTCAATATCATAAACTCGTCAATATCTTCAGGTCACGTCCCAAAACCATTCAAGCTGCCGGTTATTAAGCCTCTTATTAAGAAACCAAAACTAGATCCTAGTGAACTGGTAAATTATAGGCCTATTTCAAATCTTCCATTTATGTCTCACATTTCAGAAAAAGTTGTGTCTGCTCAATTGAGCTCCATCTGTATGAAGAATTTCTCAGTCAGGTTTCAGGCCCCACCATAGCACAGAAACTGCACTTGTTAAAATTACAAATGACCTGCTCCTTGCGTCAGACCAAGGCTGCATCTCATTTCTAGTCTTACTTGATCTTAGTGCTGCGTTCGACACCATAGATCATGACATACTCATAGATCGACTACAAAACTATACAGGTATTCAAGGGCAGGCTCTAAGATGGTTTGGATCCTACCTGTCCGAACGCTACCATTTTGTTTATTTAAATGGGGAGTCATCTCATTTATCACCAGTAAAATATGGAGTGCCACAAGTAAATATGTATCCGTCCTAGGTCCCCTTCTATTTTCAATATAGATGTAGCCCCTTGGTAATATTATTAGAAAATACAGGATTAGTTTCCACTGTTAAGCTGATGATACTCCGCTATATAGCTCAATGAGACAAGATGAAATTTCTAAATGATCTAAGATAACTGAGTGTGTTAAAAATGTAAAAGATTGGATGACCAATATTTTTTTCCTCAGATTCGGATAAGAACAGTACACAGAATCTAGTAGACTACAGTTTGCAACTAGACGGATGTACTGTTACTTCCTCTACAATCAAAAATCTGGGTGTTATATTAGACAGTTACTTGTCTTTTGAAAACCATATTTCCCATGTTACAAAAACTGCATTCTTCCATCTTAGAAACATTGCCAAGCTACGAAACATGTTATCTGTTTCTGATGCAGAAAAGCTAGTTCATGCATTCATGACCTCTAGACTGGACTATTGTAATGCACTTCTAGGTGGCTGTCCTGCTTCTTCAATAAACAAGCTACAGGTAGTCCAAAATGCAGCAGCTAGAGTCCTTACCAAGCCAAGAAAATATGATCATATTACCCCAATTTTACAGTCTCTGCATTGGCTGCCTATAAAGTTCCGTATCAGTTACAAATTATCATTACTTACCTATAAGGCCCTAAATGGTTTAGCTCCTGCATACCTAACTAGCCTTCTACCACGCTACAACCCATCACGCTCCCTAAGGTCACAAAACGCTGAACTTTTGGTAGTTTCTAGGATAGCAAAGTCCACTAAAGGAGGTAGAGTTTTTTCGCATTTGGCTCCCAAACTCTGCAATAGCCTTCCTGATAATGTTCGGAGTTCAGACACACTCTCTCTGTTTAAATCTAGATTAAAAACACATCTCTTTCACCAAGCATACGAATAATGCATCTCATACATTGTGACTGCAGTTGCATCTGATCAAATGCACATTCTTACTCTTTATTAAACTAGTTCATTTTACTTTGTTGAAACAGCAGCTACGCTAATTATGTCTCTCTTTGTTTCTCTGTTTTGCCACGGGATTTATATACAGCTACTACTAAATATTGTAGAAATGTAATTTTCTGTAAAGTTGCTTTGTAATTATTTGTATTGTAAAAAGTGCTTTACAAATAAACTTGAATTGAATTGAATTCTGTGCCCTCACTAATATCAACGTGATCTTTGAAAACGTTCTCTGCACAACTCATGGTTCTGTTTGCCTAATCTTCCAGCAAGGCAAGATAAGCTGTGACACTATAGCTTCATTTCAAATTACTTCCCAACTGCATGGCAAAATACCTTATGTTTTATTTTTTTTTATTGTTTTTAGTTACAATATGTAAAAATTCTTGAAGGGGTCCTATTTTGCTATTTCACTTTTTCAACTTTGGTTAGTTTGTAATGTTGCTGTTTGAGCACAAAAAAAAGATCAAAGTTACAAAGCTCAAAGTCCACTTCAAAAGGAGATGTAAGGTAACGAGTGTAAAGACCTGTGACTTTACCTGCGCGAGTTCACCAAAATAGGGCTACACTGATGTGGAGTGATATAAGCTGGGTTTCCATCTCCCTGCTTTTATGCGCATTTCAAAGTATCGTATCAGAATCGAGTGACGGAAACGCTGAATTTTGAATAAAATTACCTTCATTCGCAAAAAAGTTTTTACGCTTTTAGGTGGTTTTGACTTGTGCGAAAAAGGGTTAATGCGAATAATGGGAGATGGAAATGCATTTTGCGAATAAAATCTTTCCAATTGCATTGAAAAAGTCATGACTCAACACTATGGATGGTAAATAAATCTCATTTCACAGCATCTGAAATTTTGTTATAGTCACTCGGACATGCTAGAGGAAAGTGTCATTAAAGTATTTGTTTACTTGCCTCCCAGAATTGTTAAAAGACTGTGTTCCCAAACCGTCTACAGAGACACTGTTGAATAAAATCTTTATTTTTGTAATTCAAAATATCTTAAATTGTGTTATGAAGACGAACACAGCTTTTACGGGTTTGGAATGGCATGGGGGTAAGTGATTAATTTTAAGTTATTTTTAAAGTCTAATAAATGTTCATATTGCTAGCTCTCAATTATGCTGTAATGTTGAATTGCCATAGTCAATGGTTAAATATTAGGAGAACAACCATTTTATAGAGACAGTAGTATTAGTGATACTGGCCTTCAGTCACTAAAAAAAGATTTTACAAACATTAAAAATATACAGTTTTTTGTTGTTGTTTGTAGATTAATCTGAAGATTAAATGTGTAGTATATTTACAAATTTAAAAATTTGGTGGGATTAATCATGATTAATTTCAGAAAAATTTGCAAATTGTTTGATCTTTTTTTTTATCGATTGATGGCACTAATTAAGACGTGATCAATCACTAGATTTGTTTAAATTTTAAATTCACAAAAAACTAGTAACTCCCATCCTAATGTTTTTTTTTTTTTAAATGATGCTTGTGAAGCACACACCATCGAGTATAAATTAATGCAAGCATTTCCTGAATTTAACAATTTTAAAAAGTGCTAAGAAAAACAAGACAAACTGAACTGATATAAATTCATACCAAGCCTCCCTTGGTAGTAATCTTTTCATAATAGTTCCTACCAAATTTTCGACTAAAAAAAAAGTTACATAGTGGAGCTTTAGAAAAGTGCATTAAAATAGATTCAATACAAAGTCCTTGAATATATAAGAGACATGTATTAATAAAAAATTTACAAAGTCAAGTTTAATTATATACTTCCCCACAAAGATAATTGGATAATTGGAATTTTTCACAGCTACTTAACCCATTTGTCAATGGTCAGAAAAGTGAATTGCATCTTCTGAACAAGCAGGAAACTTATTTATATTAGATGCTGTGCTGCAGGGAAACTAAAATTATACAAATGTTTTGCTCTATGAAATTGTCTGAAACGTCTGGCAAATATTGCATCTGTGATGAAGTTTGTACGTGTTGCAGCTACGAGTTTCTAGTTTTATACTAGACCAACTTCTGATACTACATTTACAACTGGGCCTTAGAAAAGAAGTTAAAGTCACAGCAGATGTTCTTTGGTGTTTCTTTGTGAACCATTTGACTCGCAGACATTCAACTAAAATCATTGGTTACAAAATAAGTGCCTGCTGGTTGTTTTACTTAACCATCAAAGCCCTTTAAATAAAATGCAAATAAAGACTCGACATGATCTCAACATGTCTGTCCAGTCATGTAAAACCCCTTTAATAACGACCCTCCATCTTCAAAATATCCTTAGTTTCTGTAGAGCTGGACATTTTATTAAATATCAAATGACTGAGATTAGGTTTGAGAATAAAAACTAACCTGTTTGTTCCTCTGTAGCTTCCTGTTTCACTCTGAATGTTTCTTCAATCTTCATTTCTGCACTCTCTACTTTAATAACCAGCATCTTTTTACTCGTAGATGTCCTTCACTTCACCAGGAGTTTTTCTGTTTGTTTGGACACTTTATCCTGTTTAAGATGAGAATAATTATCAGAGAGAAAAATAAATGTAAACTAAATCTTTGGGTGTGTCTTAATCAGCTCCCTAGTTCAATAGTCACGAGTACTGGTAAGGGAGTCAGTCAGTTTGGTAGTTAATGAACTTGATTTAACTTAGTCTAAGAAAATAAAAACTTTAAAATAAAAACACACCAATTACGAATTAAGTAACAAAATAATTCACACAACAACCAAGGAAGTGATTTCATGCAGTTTCTTAGTTTAAAGGGGTCATCGGATGCCTGGTTTCCACAAGTAGATATGATTATTTAGGGTCTTTATATATAAAGTCTGTAATATACTTTGATTAAAAACTCTCATTGGTAGTGGAAAAAACCCCACTCTTTCTACCTTGTCAAAAACAGCCCTGTCTACAGCATGCCATTTCAGTGCATGTTGCTTTAAATGTTAATGAGCTCTGTTCAACCCACCATCTGTTCTGTGTGGCATTTAGACAACTCAGATGTAGTGGTGCCTTGACAACAGTCAATGGTACAGTTTGAGGAAAGTATGGCAGCGGGAGGTCTTTTAAGACATATTTCGAGTTGGACCCGGAACAAGATTATGCCCCTGAAGAAGTTTGACAATTAAAGACTCAAACAGGAGGTTTCTCAATGGTTGGTTAACTTAAAGTGTTAGTTCACTCAAAAATTTAAATTAGCTCATTAATTACTTGCCCTGAAGTCATCCTAGGTATCCTAATCCAGTCAGAGTTATTTAAAAAAAATGTCTATCAGTCCAAAAGATGTGAAATAAAAGGTCTCACATGGCCCCAGGGGTTAACAACGAATTGATGTGTTTTTGTAGGAAAAATAACCAATTATACATGTTTAAAATGTAAGGATCACTTTAATCTAGACAAAAGTACAAAACAAGGATTTTACATTGAAGTGATCATTATGTTTTTTATGCAGATTTTTCTTACAAAAACGCATCGATTTGCTACAGGAGGCCTATGTTCACCCCCTGGAGCTATGTGAGACACTTTTTATTTAACTTGTTTTGGACTGATGCACTGCAACACCTTGTGTTATTTAACAGATTGAAAGATCAAAGACATTTTTTTTTTAAATAACTCAGACTGGATTTGTCTGAAAGAAAAAAAATAATATGATGTTACCTATGCAGTGCTAGGTAAGACTTTAGGAGTAACACTGACATTAGGACATGACAGGAATAATGAGTCTATCAGGGGTTGAAGGAAATCTCAGAATTTGTTGTAACATTAACAAAACATTCAAGTACATTTGCAGGGTTGTCAGTACATTGTTATTGCTGTAAAAGGTATCTTTTTTGGAAATTGTGGCCTACAGAACCCAAGAACATATGCTGCAGGGAGATACCACAGGTATTTTCCAAAATTGAATTGCTATTATGCGTTCATCTTTTAAAAATCTCAGGTCACTTACCTTTTTCATATTTTGTATGTTTTAAGAGGATTACAACAGCTGGGAATAGAAGTTGTGTTTTGATTCATTTGAGTCTTCATTTTCTATTGTAACATAAGCGACTGTGGAGCAAACCATAAAGATCCCCGTGGGTCACTGTTCATCTTTAGTGTATTTTTTATTTTTTTTGCATCACATTCCAACATACCATTCTATTCAAAATACAAAGTACTGAATAGACAACACTGTTTGTACTAGCATTTATTGACTGAAAGATTGTTTTACTGAATACCACAGAGGTTTTTAAGCAGTTTTTAAGCAGGAACAGCAAAACTGATTGTCTAAAGACAAACAGCAAGTATTAAATGAATGTAAAAAAATAATTGCTTATTTGTCTCAGCCGTTAGAGGTTTTTGGCCTACAGAAGCTTCGTCAGCCAGTGTTGGGGATTTGTGGGATGGAGAAACAGGGTGGTGTGGCCCTTATGCTCAGGGGTTCAGTCCTGCCTTGATTGAACCTAGACACATAGCTGGCTATCACTCCCAGTTAGTCTGGTTTCTAAAACTGGGATTCGAGATTCTCAGGTATGGAGATCTTTAGGATATCCTCCATATATGAGGTTGGGTCCACAACAACTTTCTCAAAGATAAGGTCCAACAGGTTGTCCACATAGTCTGCACAAAAAAAGGAAAAAGAAAACTTGTAAATAGTTTTTATTTTTTTAACGACTCTGAAGCAGCATTGCACACTTGTCACTTTACTGTTTTCTATATACAATTGTTTAAAAGATTCATCTTTTTTAAAAAGTACTTTAATACAAAAGTTATTTATATTCTGCTTCTGATATTATGTCTGTACACACAAAGTTTATTTTGTATTTAAATAAAAGCTTGTTAAACTCACGGAAGGTATGATCTGTTTTCACTGGCTTTGCAGAGCATAGTCCTTTCTTGTATTTCGGAAAAAACACCTTAAACGGTGGCTCTCCAGCTGCTGTTGTGGCTTGGGGACCCTCAGCATTCTCATTAAAATGCAGGGCCGCCAGGTAGAGTCTGGAGAGAAGTAATGATTAAACGCATGTTAGTTCAGACTTGCTTGTTAATTTGTGTGTTTGGAAATGTTTATACATTATTCCTTTTCGAAGTATTATATTGAGTTACCTGCATAACATTCCAAGAAAAGAAAAGACACCATTCTTGGGCACAAAGCGCAGAATTACGCTTCGGAAAGCCTGCAGTGATGAGGTGTGATGGTGAGGGCTCAGCTTCTCCACATCCTTCAGAATCCTCTTGTTTGTGAGGACCTTCTCTAATCGACAGAAGGCAGGCGTTCCTGGTGGGAAAGTGGAACTTATTCAACTTTATATATACTTTTTTTAATGTTTAAATAAACATTTTAATTACGGGGGGGTGTCATGTCTGTCATATGCACAGCCACATGATTTACATTGACATTGATGATTTACAATAGCGTGAACACACCAGCTCTCAACCACTTGCTCTTGTCCCTTGAAGTGCGTTGTGGATGCAAGCACTGTGGGAAAACAGGATCTTCATGTGTGTGCATGTCCTGGACATGGTTAAGAATCGAAGTCCACTTTGCGACTCTCTCTTGTCCTGATAAAGAAGAAGCTGCTGTCCAATATATGTGGTTTTTTATACTGTGAAGCCACCTCTGCAATTGTTCACAGTCTTTGCTCCGAGCAATCCTCAGCAGTTTCTTGGACACTCCTAATAATACAAACAAACTGTATTTCAGACATGCACAGAGATAAAGTATGTTCTGAACACAAGATAATCTATAAAAGACAGCTCTTGGCAAAGATATGAGTTTCAATCATAATGTTTAGTTATGACCTTTTACTGCTCCGATTAAAAAATAACCAGTCTGTGAGACTATGAACGTCATTGAAGCACATAAACCCCACCAACACAAACAGGAGCCAATACCTTTTTCTACGTGCCATACATCGTAATACTGCGTGATGTTGGCTTCCCGCAGGTATTTTTGTATTTGAGGGTGCCGGTCTGTAACAATACTGTCAAAAGTCACACTGTGTGCACTCAAGAGATCAAGGCTCCTCCTCAGACCCTCTTTCTCCATGTTGTTGCTCCCTCCAACCTCATTACTCTGATTACAAAAGAAGGGGCAGATATGAGCAAGGTTGACGATGCCTGTTATGTTAGTGCAGAGCAACACAGTTATAAAATAAAATAAAAAGATTCCACGTGTGTTTTGATTTCTGTATATTTACATTGTTATATTGCATATGCACAACATTTTGCAACAGTCCATATTTTCAGACTCACCTGAACTAGCTGCAGGTCAATAATAGTGCTGGTCCTTAGGTCCATCACAGAGTAAACGCCAAACTTGGCTGAATTGATTTAGACATTTAGCAGATGCTTTTATCCAACGTGACTTACAAATAATGGCAATGGAAACAAAAGAGCAATGATATATAACAAGGTCTCAGTTAGCTTAAAGGCCTTTTCACACTGAGCGCAAAAAACGGAACGAATATCGTACGAGACGACACGCTGAAATAATACTATAGATTTCTATGGATGCTTCCAAATAAGCCACAAACATTTGTGCAACGAAAAAAGTATTATTTTTCTTTCGAACCAGTCCCGATGAATCTTTTCAGTTTCGCAAATAAGAAAAGAGTGGATGCTGAGTTTTTGTTATCGTCCGTTTTCTTCCACGTGCGCGAGTGTTAGGAGTCCGAGCATGTTCACTTTTTCTACACATGCAAAATGTGTTTATGATTATGAAAATATATTTTCTGTATGTGTTTTTTTATGCAGCTCATGGTAATTTTAATAACAAGGCTGTTTTTGACAAATATTAGCAGTGTAGCATTATTAAACGTACAAAGAGTGCTTGTGTATGCTTATCAAAATCAACTACGAAGGTTTAAAGTGGGTAAGCAAATACAAGCCTTATTACATTTTGTAAGCATTATAGATAACTTATTTCTGGTGTTAATCTAAAACTCTATATTGAGCAGCGGATGATGTTAAATCCATTTAAAAGATACATATCTGAGTAAAGATGGATTATTGGTCACCTAGCATTCAGGCCTGAATTAGCAGAAGGTGTGAAAGCACCGTCCGTCGACAATTCACATCTCGCCAAGAGTGGAAAGGCCTTAATGCAATACACGTAGCAAGTTTTATTATTTTAATAATTGACCTTTAGAGAGAAAATTACTGTTTTTACTTTGTATTACATTCAGTACTTCTTTTTTTTCAGTCATTCAGTATTTAGTACCTGGTGAATCTGTCCTGAAATCAGCGCCTAAGACAATGTTCTGCTGCTGTCCGAGCTGCTGCAGCATGCCGTCCTGTGCTGTCTTCCAGCTGTGTACAACTGCAGGCTGTATGTACCTCCGGGCGAGACTCTGAAAGGTGTCGTAGTGGATCATTTTCAGTTGCATTGCCCGGAATACCTAAGTTGAGAAAAAGAGGAGTCTTTCTTTTAAAATGGCTTCAGGGACAGTATGTTCACTTCTTCAGGTCTAGGGTGGTTCTTAGGTGATATTAATGGCAACATTAAATTATAGGCAAGAAAGTGAAATCCTTACAAACCTACCTTTTCAAGTTTGAAGAAAGAGACACCAGTGGCATACACCGCAACAGAGAGCTGGAGGTTTCCTGCAGGAGTGCTTCCTATAACTGGCTGACTACTCCATTTTTTGAAGAAGTCACAGTGAGGGCAGCGTTGCTCCACAGCCAGGAACGTGCCAACCCTTCTTCTCCGCACACTGGTAACACCTTGACACACGGGGCACTGCTCAAAGAGCTGCAGCAGGCAGTCTTCATAAACGATGTACGTTGCTGTCTTATGAGCGGGCTGTGATGATTCAGTCCTATTAGAATAACAAAGACTTCATTAAAAAGAACTAAACTAATTCCACATAGCTTATTAAAAATATCTTGATGAATGCAACATCACTCACGTCACATCTGGATCATATGCAGAATCCATAGGCTGTTCCTCTTTCATACTTGAGCTGGCTCTAGAAGGGTCGTCCTCTAGCTCCGAGCGAGATCGCTTAATTGGCTTCTTTTTTGGGGGTGTTGACGATAGCAGTGAATTTGAGAAGCCAACTCCAATATCTGGGGATAATGTAGTTGTCTGTGTGCCTGTTACATAACAGTAGACATTTTACCACAGTGGAAGAACATAAGATTTAAAAAATGAGTAAAAATCATAACTTAAAAGCACCACAAATAACTGAACAAATGACTATAGGACCTGGATCATCAAACCTGTGCTTCTGTAGCGCGGACGTAGAGTTTTTATTGACAGCTGGGTGCCAAACGGTGGTGTGTCCATCTGGCAGGCCACATGTTGCACCTTGGCCACTTCTTCAGATGCGTTTGTCTAAACGAGAGCAAATACGTGATCGGGTAACATATAACCTACCCCCTCATAATATTGAAAAACATAAATGAGAGTAGTTACGGTCATCAATCAATCATTTGCGAGCTGTAAACACTTTCTTGCAGGTATTGCGTTGAAGTTACCAGTCATCTTCATGCATTTATAACTCCTACAAACTATTTCAAATAAGTATATATATATTTTTGTTTTTTTACATTAGTTATTTTGATCATTAACAGACACAATCCATCTACAAAAGCAAGCTTAATGCAGTGTTACCATGTTATCTTTACTGACAGCATACAGTTTGTAATAATACAATCACCTTAATTTGAATTGAATTTGAATTAAATTATATTGAGAAGGTTGTACATAGAAAAAATGACCTAAGTGTAAAGCTTCTAACTTCTGCACATTAAGTTACTAGAAAAGTCGATTTGCAAAGATTGACAAATAAATGACACTCACTTCTTGTGGAGGTGAAGCAGGAACACGAATAGTTGGTACCGATCCGTTTTTCAGGAGGAGTTTCTTAGCAAATCCTGCTTTATACTGACCCTCGTTTATAAAGCAGTCCGGAGAGAAATGATTGGCGCAAACATGGACGCTTTTAGGTAGATCGGGGGGCACCTTCCCTTTAAAAATGAAATCCAGCCACTGTGTCTTCAGCGGCTCAGATGTCGGGACTAAATGACGACTGCTCTGTTCATTAAGACAGCCGACGACAGCACACCACAGACGCTTAGGAGCCATCTTCCTCCCGCGAGGACACACGACTGAAGACTGCTCACGCGAGTCTGGAGTGAAACATGAGTCAATCAACCGTCGACGAGCGACCTGCGTCCGTGTGACGACACACCGACGGCCCTCGAGACCACCCTTAACATTTCACGAGATTAACAACAAACACATTTCAGTTCAAACCACTCGTAAAAGTGCATTTAGCATCCGATGACCCCTTCAAACCCTGTCTCTCCATCACGAAGTTAATCGAACTCGAATGTTTATGGTGAACTGAATCACGTGATGGGGAGCGAAATGAGACGCATAGCTCACAAAAATGAACCATGGCTTTACTGGAAATAAAACAAATATATATTATTACTATAATTAAATCAACCACGGTTTAGCTGCACTAACCATTATGTAACCATGGAATTTATTGTAAAACTGATTATACAAATAGTTATTAACATGCCACAAAAAAAAACGCTTTTACTAAAACAAGACCATTTTTTTTAAGCGATTTTGTTTCTGTTATTCATGCTGCACTATACACACAGAAGAATAACGTCTGCAAAGATAAGCATGTCAAAGCGTTAACCACGTTACACTGAATAATATTTAATTCGTTTGAAAACACTATGCAAGGAACGCTTTTTATCCATTTAAAGTATAAATGCTTAAAAAACAAACCTTGCTTCAGCCGAATCACAGACACAGGAGCGCGTCGCACCCTTATGACGTCACCGCGTCCGAGCAAATTAAAAGTCCTGTATAGTGGCTGGAAATATACACACAGAAAAAAACAAAGATATACTTGCATATCAGATAGTATTCAGTGGTTACACACACACACACACACACACACACACACACGCACACATATATTTGTTGTACAATGTACATAAAATAACTAACAATGAAAGTAATATGTGAAATGCTCATGTGAAATGAAACAGTCACGTCACAGAGCGCTAAACTCTCCTGCAGTGTGTTTCATTCATACTCCAAGCCAGAGGGCGCTCTCACGCAGAAAATCATGACAGGATATTCCTAATATTGGGGCAACAGCGTCCAGCTATCGCTGTATGAAACAGCTGTTTTCGGTTTACTTTTTTTTTTTTTTTCAAGTCCAAAAAATATCCAGCATGTGATAAAGTATATGAACAATGCAGTGCTAATTGACACATCATAGTATAGAAACTATGCCTTTCTATGTGATAAAACGTGGTTGTAGTATATAAAGAAATCATTATTCTTTGTTATTGTCCAGCAGTTATAGATTTGTAAGCCAATTAAAAGCTAGAAATTAGAGAAGAATTTTAGTTGCCTATAATATCCACTACCAGTCAAGTCTGATTAAGATAATGCTAAAAACAGCTGAGTAGAATTCTTTCAGGTTTCTTTAATGAATACACAGTTTAGAAGAGCAGCATTTATCTGAAATAAAAATCTCTTGTAAAATGATGTCTTTAACATCACTTTTGATCAATTTAAAGGATCCTTGCTGAATAAAAGTATTAATTTCTATATATTCATCATTGAATGTTCATGAAGATAACTGACATCAGATGCTGCTTCTCGACCTCCTGAAGAGTGAACCATCGCTGATTAAAACTACGTCAGTAGCAATCATAAACTCTTCAGGTTTAAAAGGAAAGCTGTAAGAACCAGCATGTTGCTAAATTTGTTTACAATTTGTACTGTTAATGTAATTCCATTTAATATCAATTTCTGTGTCTTTATCATCTCTATAGAAGGGCTGCACTTTAACATTTTGTTTCACATGTTGAATATTGTTACTACATAATTCAGAAACAATAATGTTGTATGATGCACTACAAAATAAAATTGGACGCCTAACTGATAAAGGGTACTGTAACATTTTTCAAGCATATAAATTTACCCCTAAAAATATATTGGTAACCATTTATAGTAACTTTGATTTGTTTTGATTAGCAATTATCAAACTATTAATAGATAATATTATTAAATATTTAAATGTGAATATATATGAAAATATTAATCAAAGGTTCATTATCACTAGTTTATTGAGCATCATATCATGTAATCTTTTTTTAACCTAGTTTAGAGATTTTACAAGAGATTTTTGTATGCTGTGATTAACAAGTCTTCTACTAATGTCTTTTTTTGATAGTCCCATGAAGACTAACCCCCATCATCATTGAAATATAATGGGTTCAATTTGTTTTTGATACAACACTTTGCTCTTATGTATGGAAAAGTTGGTGCTTTGTGAGTGATGTTCTTTTTGGGAGTAGGCGGCATTAAATTATGGACAATGTACATGTAAATGGAACAATATATAGCGTTAACTGTAATTGGCCATTTTAGGTGATGTGTACATTTCATGAATGCATTATTTCTAATCTAATTGTGTTGAACATTTGCATTGTTATTGGAAAGATCCTGCACCTTTATGATACTAAACTTGATTTGCCAATATTCTTGTTTATTCCCCAGATGGAGATTGGTGGTTCATGGAGGTATAAATGATTTTAGCTGGCTAATTGTTTATCTTTCTGGATCTTCAAACAACTGAGCATCCACTGAACTTCATTGCTGCTGTCAATCAATAGGGTGTACCATCTAGAGTCCGATCTGATAAAGGTGGGGAGACTATTGAAATTGCAGAATACATGGTGGCAACAGAGAGGAAACAGAAATTCTCACATTACAAGAATAAGTGTACACAATCAAATGAAAATACAAGGGCTATATGTTATACTTTACATGAACTAATTGTATAGGCTAAATAATATTGAATACACCAGGCGTAACATACAGTAGTCCTCTAATTACATATTGGAGCTGATCTCAAAACCTTTCCCCACAGAATTGAGAGACTTTGGATGCTGTTTTAAGCATATTCATTCAAATACTTTTACCCTTAATTCTTTAGCCATTGAAACAGAAAAAGAATCGTAAACATTTTGAGTCTAGATTTACTAAACATAGGAAGTTAGCATGATAGTGCAACCCAATAAGAACACAGCCAGCGCATTTCCATAACGACTGACAAAATCTACCAAGAGCAGCACAAAATGGGTTGCAAAAAAGAGGAATCGATGATACTCAGGTGCAGCAAACCTGCTAACAACACAGATGCAAAAATGGTTAAAACAAGCTTTGTTGCCTTGAATACTGACAGTAGTTAATCTTTTTTTACCTGATATAGAGGGTTTGTGCTGTTAATAAATCTAGCCCACAATTTCTCTTGAATTGTACCATTTTGTAACTTAAAAGTTTGAATATATTTTCATTAATCAACACAGGTGGACAACTGTCTGAAGAGGAGTTGGGTACCCTGCCAAATACGAATGTGCCTTTTACTGATGCCATAAACACATACTTTAAAACAATCACTATAATTCACCTAATACTGGACATTTTGTAACTGGTACTTTTCTTTATGTTATTTCATGAAATCAAACGATGCACTGGCTGCATTTCTAAAATCTGAATAAAAATAATTTCAATTCCAGAAAGGTAATAAAAACATCATGAAAGTAGTCTATGTAACATCAGAGGGTCAGTTAGAATTTTTTGAAGCATTGAAAATACATTTTGGTCCAAAAATAGCAAAAACTACGACTTCATTCATCTTCTCTTCCGTGTCTGTTGTGAGAGAGAGTTCAAAACACAACAGTTCAATGATATCTGGTTCGGGAACGAATCACTCGATGTAATCGGATCTTCTTGAACCAGTTCACCAAATCGAACTGAATCATTTGAAACGGTTCTCGTCTTCAATACGCATTAATCCACAAATGACTTAAGCTTTTAACTTTTTTAATGTGGCTGACAAACCAAAATCCCGGAGTAATTCATGTACTCAAACAGTACACGGACTGAACTTCAGAACATGGTTTTACAATGATGGTTAAGCGCTGGTTAAAAATAAATCAACTGTATGTTTGTTTTTCAAATATTGAATTTTTTATTTGAAACTGTATACACACTAAAACAGCAATGTTTTCCCACCAAAAAAAAAAACAAGAGGCACATGCTGTATGCTTTGAATAATCCATGGGGTATTTTGATTTGAAATTTCAGGCATTCTGGGTATCCGTGAGAGTCCTATTTGAGAGCCAGGTTTACTCAACAGGGCAAGTTAAAATTCAAGCCCAATTCCATAAATGCACAGATGGGAGGGGAAAATTCTGGTGCACATTAAACAACACAAATGGAATATCTAATTTCCCTAATGACCAGCACAATCTTCCAAGGGGCAGCGCAAATTACTGCCTGCTTTAAGACCTTTAAATAATGCTGCAACCACCAGGGAATTGACATGCACAAATCTTAATAAATTGTGTTGCTTAATTCATTTAAATGATCTCCCCCCATGAATTTACAGATTGAAAGGGAAAGAAAGGTGAAACACAAAAATAACTGTGTCCACACCTTTTCAACACTAATTTCCTTTTATAGTAAAATCCTAAATTATTAGTTTTATTTTTAAACGCCAAATAAGGGTTTGCACTTGCACAAGCTGATGTAAATCTGGCCGCTTATAAAATATTAATATAATAAAATTCCATATATATTTCACATTTCCGCCATAATATCATGGAGCAGTTTGTGTTACTATAGTAAATCCACTGAAAAGCCTTCTAACACTATTGTTCATGACCCAGGATTTCTCCTGTTAAAGCGCCAGCAGTTTTTAAAATAAATCAAGAAATGTAATGTTCTTCACTATATTCAAGCACTTTTTTGGATATGGTTGTGTGAGCAATACCGATCAGATTATCGTTTTATTGCTGGGCCATAGTGTGAATCTTCATATGGACAGTAAGGTCTCCATATTGATCGAAAGTCTTTCCACATTGAATGCATATGTAAGGCATCTCTCCAGTGTGAGTTCTCATGTGCCTGTTAAAGCTTCCTTTATGGTTGAAACTTTTTCCACACTGTTGGCAGGTGAAGGGATTTTCTCCATTGTGTATTCTCATGTGGACTATAAGGTTTCCACGTTGAATGAAACTTTTTCCACATTGAGAGCATATGTAAGGCTTTTCTCCAGTGTGAGTCCCCATGTGCCTTTCAAGACCTGTTTTACGAGTGAATGTTTTTCTACACAGTTGGCAAGAAAAAGGTTTCTCTCCAGTGTGAATTCCCATGTGCCTGCTAAGGGTTCCTTTTTGATTGAAACTTCTTCCACAAAATTGGCAGGTGAAGGGACATTCCCCATTGTGTATTCTCGAGTGTCTTTTAAGACCTAATTTACGAGTGAAACATTTTCCACACTGTTCACAGGTGAAAGGCTTTTTTCCAGTGTGAGTTTTCATGTGTCTGTCATGATTTGCTTTACAAGTGAAACTTTTTCCACACTCTTGGCAGGTGATATAGCTCTTCCCAGTGTGTATTCTCATGTGAACTTTAAGGTTTCCATTTTGACAGAAACCTTTTCCACATATAGGGCATGTGTAAGGCTTTTCGCCAGTGTGAATTATCATGTGTCGTTTAAGACCTATTTTACGAGTGAAACTAATTCCACACTGAGGGCATGTGAAAGGCTTTTTTCCAGTGTGAGTTTTCATGTGTCTGTCACGATTTTCTTTACAAGTGAAACTTTTTCCACACTCTTGGCAGGTGATATAGCTCTCTTCATTGTGTATTCTCATGTGAACTTTAAGGTTTCCATTTTGACAGAAACCTTTTCCACATACAGGGCATGCATAAGGCTTTTCGCCAGTGTGAATTATCATGTGCCTTTTAAGACCTATTTTACGCGTGAAACTAGTTCCACACTGAGGGCACGTGAAAGGCTTTTTTCCAGTGTGAATTCTCATGTGGACTTTCAAGTTTCCTTGTTGACTCAAACAAGAAAAAAAACTTCTAGTTCCTGTCTTTTGAAGACACTCATGTTGATCTTCCTCTCCAATTTCATCAAGTACTTCTTTTCCCTCTTTCAATCCCATTAGATCTAAGGTAAAACAAAAAGCAAAGCAAATAAAAGTGAATAGCAGTTTAATTTCACAAGACAATGGGATTACATTTGAAATGTTTATATGATGCCGTTTTCAATTAACCAAAAATTTTTTTCATTAATTCACTGATTCATGTTGCAAACAATAAAAAAAGTGTTTGTTAGTACACCTGTTTGAGAGCATGTGCAAAAAAAGCAGATGGCCTTACTACCCTGAGTCTGCCTGATCGGCGAACCTAAAGATAAGATCCCCCAGTGTCACAGACAAGTCTTAAACCTAGTCCCAGTTTAAAATGTAATTCTGAGCGGTTTCAACTGAAAAAACGTGCACTAAACTGATCTTAAAATATATCAGTTCCTTTGTTTTGTCTCAAGATCCAAACCAGTAATGTTTTTTTCTAAGGCACATTTCTAAAAATGACTTATATGTCCTAATTGAACTATGGCCTAATCCTGGATTAGTCTAAAACCATTCTGTGAAACCAGGCCTTTTGTGAATTAGCTACAGATTAGAGCTAGTGAAGACTACAGTGAAAGGACAGTTCTGAACTTCCCAATTCACAATGGCGTCCTGACAGATGCAACAGGAGGAACAAGTATTTGACTGCTTATTTTCAGTTTATGTGGGAAGATGGTTATGATGCTCCTAAACAGGGTTAAGATGGTTTGGATCGCATTTTTGGAAAAATTAATCATTAACAAACAAAATCTTGAATTAATTGAGTCTTGATCTAGTTGGAAAATGTATCATGAACTAGAGGAACATTTTCTGGGATTGACTCCTGAGCATTTTTTTATATTCTTGATATTCTGTGTGGTCAGCTCACAGCAGTGATATGAATTAATCATTTCAAAAAAAGTTTTATGGGCATTTTTGTAAAAGTCTTCTAAGTCAAATTCTTGCATTTGGGCTGTTACCAAGCAAATCAAATCAGTATTAACAATATTTGTAACACTTTAGAATAAGGTTCTATTAGTTAACGCATTAATTAATATGAACAAACAATGAACAACACATTTATTACAGTATTTATTATTGTTAATGAAAATACAGTTATTAATTGTTAGTTCATGCTATTTCACGGTGCATTAACTAATGTTAAGAAGCACAACTTTTGATTTGAATAATGCAATAATAAATGTTGAACATTAATATTAACTAAGATGAATAAATGCTGTAGAAGGATTGAAATATAGCATCTAAATTAAGTCTCTTAATAACTTCTTGTTGATTGAACTGATGAATAAAATCAATATCACATTTGTAATCATGCTGATTTTTGGAGGAAAAAATTACAATCTTCATTTTAATGGAATGATTCATGCAGTAAAAGAACACACTGTAAATGTGCACACGCACTAGTCTAACCTGCAAGACCTTACTTTTGGTGAAAACCAAAAACAGTTGTATGTTAAACTAACAATTGTGCTAAAAAAATAAAGAAATGATTATATTACTTCACTGGCCAATGGAGCAAATCAACCCTGTGACATTTATCATGTTTTTTTTGTATTTTTTATTTTATTATTATTAAATTGTAAATCAATTTACTAAATAATGTAATCTTGACTGACTGCTTCACTTCCTCTTCTAAGAAGGGCCAGCTTTCAGAATAAAAACCAACCTGTTTGTTCCTCAGTTTCTTCTTGTTCGTCTCTGTATGTTTCTTGAATCTTCATTTCTTCACACTCCTCTTTAATAAACTCCATCTTTATAATCGTGTCACGTGGATCTCAGTCACTTCGCCAGGAGTTTTTCCTGCGTTTGGACACTTTCCTGTTTTAAATGAGAAGATGCGAATTAACTAAATGTCTGAGTGTATCTCAACCAGCTCCCTTGTTCAGTTCACTGCAGATTAATAAAAGAACAATTTAAATTGAAAGCTCATATTCAGGTGTTTATGGTTTATATTTGCCAATAGATCACATTTAGGCCTAATCGATTAGACATTCTGTGGTTTGTTTGTAAACATTTTCATTATAGTTAGTTTTCAGTTGTTAGTGTTTGTTGTCACCACATTTACTTTACTGTAGAGGTGTTCGGTGCCAGGTTTTACAGAGTCAACTCTTCGAATCCATTTAGCTTGACTGTACAAATCACTTGATGACATTACCTTTACAGTCCCTCCAGAACAACGTGGATTTTTTTTGTGATTGTTGCGGGCAAAAATCCTTGATTTTGCGGCACGTTTTCTTAAAAAATGCGATGGAATATGCGGGATATTTTTGCAATTTTATGCGATGAAATTGCGTGAACTTGCAAAAACTGCGGTTTGATGAAAAAGAGAAAAAAAGGTGATTCCCCCAACACCTTTTTCTCACTAGGCTACTACCTTGATGTAAAGAGTAATTTCTTATTACTTCCTATGATAAGCGAGCATACTAAATCACAGAATATTTAAGTTGCACTCTCTTACTGCAACGTAAATTATTTTACATACTACTAAAATAATTACAACTGTAAGTTTTTGGTACTGTTCTGTAACAAAAAAGTGCAATCTTACAACTGTAAAGTTGCATCAACTTCTGAATGAAAGTACAACAGTGTTAGTAGCCTAGTGAGAAAGGGTTGTTGGGGGGAAATCACTTTTTTTTCCTCTATTTCATCAAACCGCAGTTTGCGCAAGTTCTCGCAATATAGTTTGGCTCCACTGTCATGTAAAAAATCGGGAAACTGCTTTGTGCGTTCTTTTGCACTTATTTTTGTTGGCAAATAAGAATGATTTGCGCGCTTCAAGTTTCACCGCGGGGTTTGCAGATGATGTTCACGTCACGTAAATACGTCACTTCATAAAGTTTCCATGGCAATAGGGGGAAATGGCGCTTTACTTGTGTGAAGTAAATGCAACATTTTTCAACGTTCTGCTACTATATATGTGAGTTTTTTGCAACGAAAATTAATCATAGTAGCCCTGCATATTTTGCTTTCTGAAATTGGTCATTTATGCGGCAAAAGAGCGGCGTATTTGAAAAAATGCGACCCCGCATAAATATGCGCCCTTTGGCTGATTATGCATTAAATCAAGCGATTGCATAATCGCGTTTTTCTGGAGGGACTGCCTTTAAATGAGCTGTGAATTCATCACATTATCATGGTCAAGTGGTGGTTCTATAGAGCATCACAGTCCCGCCCACAGCCCGAGAGAGCTCTGGTGCCGGAAGTAAATTTCCCATTCATTTCTCCCATTGACTTTCGGAAAAATCCATATCTAAAGAGTTTTAGAGCATGTGTGAGGATAACCAGCTACGGCTGAACTCATAAGCATATAACATATCATTTCGAGTGAAAAAATTAAGAGAAAATCAAAAAAAAAAATGAAAAGGTACAAGGCTGTGTACATATTTTAATTTCGAGCGCAGGAACTACTCATCCCATAAACCACCGCGCCTCATTGAATTCGACTGAAGCCACAACCGCGAACGAGGCAACAAGCCTTTTGAGCGACTTCCAAATCTGATGACGGCCGCTCACGCGAACTACTTCCTCCAGTGATTTTTATTATTTTATATAGTCAATGTAAGTTAGTGAATTTACAATAGTGTAAATAAATAGTGTTTTATTTAGGTATTATGTATTGATATTTATCATAGTGCATTTTATATATTGTGTGCGTGTGTGAAAGTGGTTAACTATAACGTCAGCAACATGGTGCAGTGCTTTGTACCTGACTGCAATCACCGCTCAGTCGTCAACACATGTCGTTGCCATTACACAAATGTTCAGTAAATGCACAAAAAGGTATGCCTAGGCTAAATATTGTTTTGACAGTGGCATTATAAAATGCTTGATATGACTCATACCATATGAAGGCTACAGTAGCCTAGCTAAGTTACCAACCTTCCTGCAAAACAATTATGGTAGCCAAGGAGATCATGATTATACTGATAAATCTACCGTGCAAAAACACAACACAGGTTTTTATTTTATTTTTTATTAATGATATTCAGTCTTCACGGACCTTCGCTGGGTTTAACCAGACGGTTACACGAGCTCCACCAATCAGATGCAACACTGTGGGATTGTTCAGGATTGTGGGTAATGAAGTACTTAGCCAAGACATTGCGAAAAAAAGGCATTTATATCAAAACAAGGTTAGTGCCCCATGATCATTTTGCGTTTATATTAGCATATACTATCGCTTAATACAGCGGTAGCTGTTTTTAAAATATACCATGTATGATTACGTTTTTATGGCTTATACCCCAAATGTCAATGCAGAAATTGCATTGAATTTTTACTTCCGGCACCAGCTGTGGGCGGGACTGTGATGCTCTATTGTCTTAAACAGCATTGATTTTAAAATACATAAAATAGCCTACAAAACTCCATACGAATGCAAACTTATTTATATTACGCGAGTTTTAAATGAAGGTTAATTATTGAACACAAACTGCCTAGGTTAACCATGGAAAACCAAATTGTACTGCATTAAACATAACATCGCATGACAAAACATCAATTAAACTACAAAGCTTCAAATCATGTATAATTACAAACTTAGGGCTACGCCCTTAATTACTGAACTTTAAGGCTTAGTAAAATTTTAATGTAGAAGTTATAAAAATAAAAAAAAATCCACCCCTCACAGTTGTCACGAAGGGCAAAATTAGATATGATATACTTAACTCAATTGCCAGGCATTATATGGAGATTTAAGATCGGAAGTTTTTAAGAAACCCGCGATTTCGGAGTCGACAACGAGAGTCGATTCTAATCCGAGTCGAGGAATCGAATCTTTCGGAGTCGACTCCCCATCCCTACACTCCTGTTTGGATCAGCATCAGCGCGAGGTAAATCGAGCACTTTGAATCACGAAATCATTTTGGGAAATATTTGGATTAACTGACTCGGACTTTTGAAGTCTACTGTCTAGTGATTGAACTCGTGTTATAGGGAGCGAAATGAGACGCATTTCTGTAAACGGTACTCACGTGTGGATGTCCTAACGTTAAACACGAAAATAACGTGCATTAAGATTAGATAAGGAATTACAATGTTAAATTCGATATTAAGTTCATTTTACCCCTCTTGTTAAAACTGTAAAAACTGACTTAATGCTTTCAATCGATTAAAACACTATAAATGCTTGAAAACACAAACCTTTCTTCAGCCAAATCACACACACACAGCAGAGAGCAAGTGGCAGCCTAATGACGTCATTCTTCTTCTTCTGATTCTTGGCAGATTGCTATTTTTGTAAGTATACCGCCACCAACTGTACAGGAGTGTGTAATACCATGAACCATTTTCATCCAGAATTTCATGAATAGAGTTCTCCCCTTCCATTTCCTGCCAGATTATTCTATTATCATTATACTTCTCACAAGTAAAAAGTACATGATTAACATCTTCTCTGTATTGGCACACTATGCATAAACCTTTACCCTTTCCCACTATATATAAAGTGCAGTCTAAGTCTGGTATAGACCACTTCTTCCCTTCTGTTTAGACTCTGTGAAGTAAGCCTTTTCCCTGTCACATTCTTCTGAGATTTATGGTGATGTCTTGTATTAAATTCTGCCTCTCATTTCCTTTGCCATTTTTGTACAATTACTGATTTGATTATGGATTTAGCATCACCCATTGGAAAATTAATTACTATATAATTGTTTTCCAACATTTTTTTTTTTTTTTGCAATATTATCCGCCTCCTCATTACCTTTATTGCCTATATGAGCTGGAACCCAACAGAACTGAATACTGATTCCAAGTTTCTTAAGTCTTCCCTTGAAGAGTGACCTGTATTTAGACTATGTAAAGCTGTCCTGATTACATTCTCAGTGTCTTAACCTCTTCAGTCCACCTAAGGGCTGTTATTAACCCAGTCATTTCAATAGAGTATATAGATAAAAAAATATTTAGTTTATATCTCTTTTGTTAAATTCTGGGACATATATCGCAATATCACAATGCCCATTTTGTGGATCTTTTGATCAATCAGTATATATTTGAACATATCAATAGAATGATGTTTTTAAATATCTGTGGCAATATGCTGCAAAACTTGGTTCATTTGGATACTCTTTCTTTTCTTTCAGTAATTCTCTGTTAACCTCTGGTGATGGAAGAAACCATGGGGGAACCACACTTAAAACCAGTGAAGGACTAAATTTAAATTCTTTAATTCTGTATTGTTCTGCTATACTGTTAATTTTCCAGCCAAACCTTTTTGATTCTGTGTGATATTCCCAGCAGTCATTAAGAACTGAAAATGCTGGATTATTGATACTTCCCATCAGCCTAACCCAATGTTAGGGACAATTTAATATATCTTAGACTAAGTGGATATTCCTCAGATTCTACTAATAATGCACTTGTGGGGGTTGTTTTAATAGAAATTACACATCCATAGTCTATGAAAGATCTTATTAAGGCTGTATAACTTCAGTTATAACTTCAGATACCTGTCCTGATCTCAGGTTTTTCTTGTCAAATTACATATATACAGTTATGACTTCTGATACCTGTCCTGATCTCAGGTGTTTCATGTAAAATGTAAATGAATACAGTTATGGCTTCAGATACCTGTCCTGATCGTTTCATGCTCACAATATATTATTCAGTTATGGTATACCTATTTCACTTCAGTAAGCCCACAGACTTCACATTCTATCACACAAGACAAGTCTGCAGTTAAACCTCAGATTTTATTCATCTCAGTACTTTTCCAAAGCCCACTGCTTGTAAAGAAAACCATTGTAATTCATAATTCTATCCTAAATTGAATTTACACAGAGAGAACATAATAAGTGTGATAATGTTTGAAGGACTGGTTGCTTCAGGGCTTACAGGATCTTCTGATGTATTATCTCCCAAACCAACACTTTTCTGAAGAGTGGACTGTCATACTACAGAGAAAGAGCTATCAAGAGCATAATAAAATGTTTGAGGGTTAAAAGGTGTGAACAGGAACACTGTTGTACCTGTCTGAGTGGCTTATCAAACACATGATTATTTGTGATTTGTGATTAACATGGAGGTCAATAACCATGTTTGGTTTCTAGTAAAACATGAGCAGAGTACTAACGTTACGGCACGTTTTACATTTCTTGGTTGTTTATTTGTTTTTCAAAAAAGCTTAACTGTAAGATAATAAAACATTTTTCTCATTCTGAAAACATTCTGTTTTCTCCTACAACCCCTGGAATTTAGTGAATGCCATCTGTTGTCTTACTCTAGCTCACTCAATTTTAATTAAACTCGTCCTTCCAGTCCAGTTCTCCTTAGAAAATTAAAGGACTCCGTCCTTGGTCATTATTTCCATATGTTACTATATTTTTAACATTATATGCTAATATAACTATTTCCCGTAGCTGATTCTGGAACTCTTGCCTTTCTAGTATATATTTCTTATATGATATAAAGATGTGATTAATTGTTTCCTCCTCCTGACATTCATCACATAATCCTGTTGGGTGTTTTCCTATAATATGAAGAGTTTTGTTTAGCTTGCAATTTCTAATCCTCAGTCTGTTTATTATGACTTGTTCCTTCCTTTCCCCCCTTTCTTACTTTCCATAACTATCATATTTTGTATCATGTACATATGTCTCTCTTTGATTTCATTATCCCACTGCTACTGCCATTTTTGCATTATCTTTGTCCACACTAAATTCTTCCCTTCTGTTTTGGATAATTTAATTTTGACATCAATATTTTTTTGCTGCTTCTTTTGCCAGTCTGTCTCTCTCCTTTCCATGGATAACCACATGTGCTGGTACCCACAAATATTTAATGTTTTTCCCATGCCTACTTATTCTTGAGTTTGTAAATAGAATCTCATAAAGTAATTCCTGATGGTTGCTAGTCACACCAGACTTTATACTCATGAGGGCAGAAACAGAATCACTACATATGTTTCCCCGCCACTTCTTGTGTTTTGGGCGGTGGTTTTCCAGCAAGATGTTAGATGTTCCCATGTTTCCTGCCGTTGTTCAGGACATGGAACATCTAACATCCCCTTAAAAGGAATTGTTACCACTCTAAAAAAAACAGCATTTCTGTGGGGGTATTGAGCACAGTACGGATAGGATACAGGATCCAATTTAATCGTCAGCCTTCACGTTACAACGGTGTCATCTACAATTCCTTGAAACCGGAGCTGATGCAGGTACTGTCTTGAGAGCTACAGACTCTTTTGGGAAAAAAGGCCATAGAACATGTTCCTCATCTAAGGAGAGAGTTGAGCTATTACAGCTGATACTTCCTGGTTCCCAAAAAGGGGTAGGGGAGTGCGCCCAATCTTGGGTTTTCGAGCAGATGCCTCCCTGATGGGCTGGGGAGCTGTCTTGGATGGCCACCCAGCTCAAGGGAAATGGGGGGGTCATCAGCTTGATTGGCACATAAATTGCCTCGAGCTGATATCCGTATTCCAGGCTCTGAAATAGTTCCTCTATCAATTGAGGGGCTGTCATGTCCTAGTACGGGTGGACGACACCAGGTACATTCCAGGGCGTTTGAACAGACACTACCGATGGGGGAATGGAAACTCCATCCAGAGGTAGTGAAACAGATTTGGAAAAGATTTTACGTAGCAGAGGTGGACCTCTTCACCTCCCATCAGACAGCGCAATGTCCCCTCTACTTCTCTCTGAGTCAAACATGTGAAACCAATGAAACCACTACCTCCGTTTATCTTTTTGCTTGTTCAGATGACAGGGAAGAACAGGAGTTAGTTATAGTTGTATATATATGTGACGAGTGGGGCGGGGCCGAGAGACGTGGGAACGAGGAGTGAGGCCAGGTGTAGTGATTGGAGATGAGCTACACCTGCGACCCACCACCGGTCTCGAGTCCCACGTAGGAGATGGAAGGATATAAACAGGAGCAACGACCGTGAAGGACGAGAGAGGACCAGGCCTGGGCTTTTAGTTGTGTTTGGTTTTTATTTGTGCGCATCAGTCGTCCGTGAGGGGCTGATGCGCTGTTTTGTTTATTTTGTGATTATTAAAATGTCATTTTGATTGTCCGCCGGTTCCCACCTCCTTCTTCCCGATGATTATGGAGATTTGATTATTACAATATATATATGGAAAAAAATACTGTAGTCAGCAACATTGAACCAAGTTCTCCTTTACGAAGCTCTCCTCGAACTTCCTCCTGCACCTGAACAAGCAAATACAAATCGCAGTTTAAACAAAAGGAAAAGGATGTAAAAGAACCTGATTCAGCCCCGCGGTCTGAGCATCTCAGAACACTTGAACACTGAATGTGCCTCTTTTTGCTCTTGTACCAACAAATCCATACAACATATGTCAAAATACCTGTCTTGGAGAGTATGTTTGAAAAAACTGTCGGTTAAGTCTTAAGTGAAAGTAAACCATTTGGAAAAAAATGGGTTCTGTATTATGTTGGATGCATTCATTGTCTCTTAAAGTCACCGAGCCTAATTTAGCTACAAGCTGCAGTAATGTTAATCTTAATCAGAGATGTATAGTAACGAAGTAGAACTACTTCACTACTGTACTTAAGTACTAAAAGGCGGTATCTGTACTTTACTAGAGTATTATTTTTTTCTCCTACTTCCACTTTTACTTCGGTACATATTTTCGCTGAGTTTAATACTTTTACTCCGATATTTTTTTTATGTGCTGCATCGTTACTCGTTACAATTATAATAATGTTACGAATCATTCCATTACAAACCACTGCCAGAACTGTAGATGGCAGATTTGATGAAGCTGGCACATCATTGAGCGAATCAAGCGAGACTGCGCGTGCTGACTGAACTGCTGTGAAGAGAGAGATGAACACCGAGCCGAGCCAGATAATGACTCCTTCACGAGTCAAGAACCGGTTGCATCGGTTTTCGGATGACCAGTAACGTTAGTTCTTTCTGACAGTTCGATTCAATAAACCAGTTGAAGAAAACAGTTCACCGATTCTTTTGCGCTCGATGCAATGGCGTCATTGGCGTTGACTGCACATGGGCTCATAACATTAACACAGAATCAGTTCAGAATCAATCACCAAAAGAATCTGTTCGGTTCCAGACGCTCTGTGTGTCGGTTTGCTTCACGCTAAATCACACATGCGCAGTATCATCAGCTCCTCGGTTCACGAATCGGACGCGTCTGACAGAAACGGTTCTTGACTCGTGAACGAGTCATTATCTGGCTCGGCTCGGTGTTCATCTTCAGTTCTCTCTTCACATCAGTTCAGTCAGTGTACTGTTTGAGTCAATTAATTACTCCGGGATATTGGTTTGTTTGAACTCAGAGGGAGTGTCAGACACATTAAACAAGTTAACAGCTTAATTCATCTGTGGATTAATGCGTATTGGAGACGCGAACTGTTTAAAACGATTCAGTTCGATTTGGTGGACTGTTTCAAAAAGATCCGGTTACGAATGATTCGTTCGCGAACCAGATATCACAAACTGCTTTGTTTTTAACTGTCTTACAACAGACACGGAAGAGAAGACAATGCTGAATAAAGTCGTAGTTTTTGCTATTTTTGGACCAAAATGTATTTTCGATGCTTCAAAAAATTCTAAATGACCCTCTGATGTTTTACGGGTTTGAAACAACATGAGGGTAAGTTATTAATGACATAATTTTGCAAATTGGGCTAACTAACCCTAGTAACTGTTTTTTGTTTACAAGAAGTTACAGTCAAAGGAATTGTGATTGTCCTTTAGGTTAATCATTTGAAATAGTAAAAACAATATGTTCAAACTTTTGACTACTTTCTTTAATAGCTACATAACACAATACTTCTACTTTTACTTTCAGTACTTGAGTAGTAAATTTTAAAATAGACTACTTGCAATACTTAAGTACAAAACATTTTGAATACTTAAGTACTTGTACTTAAGTGTGGTGCTTAAAGAGCACTTCTACTTCTACTCAAGTCACTTTTTTGATAGAGCACTTGTACTTTTACTCAAGTATGGTTCTCTAGTACTTTATACATCTCTGATCTTAATAAAATGAAAGAACATCACTCACTGCTCTTGACTGAATTACTTTGTAGAATTAATGCCCTGTCAAATCAACAATTATTTAAACTTTCAGCAAACCGTGTTTATTTAAATGTAGTTAAAATAAATGGATTGCAACCACTTAGTAAATTCACTAGTAAATTCAATGATTCATTTCTTTCAGTGGAGAGAGGTTTTTTTTCACAGTATAAATATCGCTGACTTAACTCTATCCATTGACGGTTAATCAGCATCCCTCCACCACCCCATCTCCTCACTTCGAGTTCACTTTATAATTAGACGGGGAAGGGGGGGGTACTCTAGGTTGGGGCCATTCCCGAGCTCGGAGCCCTTCCCCGGACAGCACGCCAAATACGCATACCATACCTCAGCTAATTATATGTAAGCGTGAACTCGTGAATTGATTGCATGTAATGCAGCTACAGAAGAGGCAGATGTAGACACCCAGTATGAGACTGAGATTGTTGAAAAACAGACAGACTTCCACTCTCAACCTATATACGAAGATCCACACACCACACTCAGAGAATACACCTAAGACTATGAAGATACAGGAGGGAGAGCCTGGTTTGGATGTTTTGAGAAAATGTCCAGAAGTGAAGAACCCTTTCTTTATTTCCATGACAAAACAAATGTGGGATAGGATCAGGCCACAAAAAGAAGAATGCAAATTAAGAGAACCTTGGAATGACCATGTTTACAACAGCTTTAAAGAGACAAATCTATGTTGCCCTCTAGTCTTTAAATATCAACATGTCAAGCCTCCATGGAGCAGGAAAAAAAATCAAAACATTGAAAGCAGTCTGCACATTCCCATATTGTCCAGCAAAATACTCTTTCACAATGCAAAATAATCCTACTGCATTGGACCAAGATGTAAAATTGCTAGTCCAACAAACTGGAGATATACAACACAAACTTTCAGAGAAAAAGGCTAGACCAGCTACCAACCTAAAAAGAGGAAAAGTAGCCAACTTTCAGAGAAAAAGGCTAGACCAGCTACCAACCTAAAAAGAGGAAAAATAGCCAAGTCCCTAACGCATGGACCCAGCCAGCATTTTTACAGCACACTTCAATCAACACCAAAAGAGCAACTCCTTGCTGGGAACATGAGTGAATGTGTCAGTAAAAAAGTGTTGAAAGTAATCAGCTCAGAAATGAGAAAAAAAAGGAATCCATTCACTCTGACATCTTCTTGGAAATATACTTACTGCAGACACTCCTCAAGGAATGTGGCCCAAAATTCTTCAGAATACCAGGCTACATACAGCTTTTCATTGTTCATTTGTACACAGAGTGTGGACTCAGCATTCTTGTGCATCATTTGTGAAGTAGGTCTCCTGTGGCCCTCTATCTTGATGTCACTGGTGAAGTTGTCTAAAAAAATTCCAGAACAGCCAAAACGTGTGTTGTACTATGCTGTCATTCTTCCAGGAAATGATTGCGAGGCACCACCTCTTCCCGTTTGTGAGATGCTGTCCAACGATCATTCATTACCACCAATCACATTTTGGCTCATGCAATTTACATTACATTTGTCAAAATACACACAAATAAAGATTCACCAGGTCGAGACTGATTACAGCTGGGCATTAATACAAAGTGTGATGCTTGCTTTCAACAAAGAGCACATCAGCTCTTACCTTGACAGAGCATACAGTATTGTTCAAAATAATAGCAGTACAATGTGACTAACCAGAATAATCAAGGTTTTTCGTATATTTTTTTATTGCTACGTGGCAAACAAGTTACCAGTAGGTTCAGTAGATTCTCAGAAAACAAATGAGACCCAGCATTCATGATATGCACGCTCTTAAGGCTGTGCAATTGGGCAATTAGTTGAATTAGTTGAAAGGGGTGTGTTCAAAAAAATAGCAGTGTGGCATTCAATCACTGAGGTCATCAATTTTGTGAAGAAACAGGTGTGAATCAGGTGGCCCCTATTTAAGGATGAAGCCAACACTTGTTGAACATGCATTTGAAAGCTGAGGAAAATGGGTCGTTCAAGACATTGTTCAGAAGAACAGCGTACTTTGATTAAAAAGTTGATTAGAGAGGGGAAAACCTATAAAGAGGTGCAAAAAATGATAGGCTGTTCAGCTAAAATGATCTCCAATGCCTTAAAATGGAGAGCAAAACCAGAGAGACGTGGAAGAAAACGGAAGACAACCATCAAAATGGATAGAAGAATAACCAGAATGGCAAAGGCTCAGCCAATGATCACCTCCAGGATGATCAAAGACAGTCTGGAGTTACCTGTAAGTACTGTGACAGTTAGAAGACGTCTGTGTGAAGCTAATCTATTTTCAAGAATCCCCCGCAAAGTCCCTCTGTTAAAAAAAAGGCATGTGCAGAAGAGGTTACAATTTGCCAAAGAACACATCAACTGGCCTAAAGAGAAATGGAGGAACATTTTGTGGACTGATGAGAGTAAAATTGTTCTTTTTGGGTCCAAGGGCCACAGGCAGTTTGTGAGACGACCCCCAAACTCTGAATTCAAGCCACAGTACACAGTGAAGACAGTGAAGCATGGAGGTGCAAGCATCATGATATGGGCATGTTTCTCCTACTATGGTGTTGGGCCTATTTATCGCATACCAGGGATCATGGATCAGTTTGCATATGTTAAAATACTTGAAGAGGTCATGTTGCCCTATGCTGAAGAGGACATGCCCTTGAAATGGTTGTTTCAACAAGACAATGACCCAAAACACACTAGTAAACGGGCAAAGTCTTGGTTCCAAACCAACAAAATTAATGTTATGGAGTGGCCAGCCCAATCTCCAGACCTTAATCCAATTGAGAACTTGTGGGGTGATATCAAAAATGCTGTTTCTGAAGCAAAACCAAGAAATGTGAATGAATTGTGGAATGTTGTTAAAGAATCATGGAGTGGAATAACAGCTGAGAGGTGCCACAAGTTGGTTGACTCCATGCCACACAGATGTCAAGCAGTTTTAAAAAACTGTGGTCATACAACTAAATATTAGTTTAGTGATTCACAGGATTGCTAAATCCCAGAAAAAAAAATGTTTGTACAAAATAGTTTTGAGTTTGTACAGTCAAAGGTAGACACTGCTATTTTTTTGAACACACCCCTTTCAACTAATTGCCCAATTGCACAGCCTTAAGAGCGTGCATATCATGAATGCTGGGTCTTGTTTGTTTTCTGAAAATCTACTGAACCTACTGGTAACTTGTTTGCCACGTAGCAATAAAAAATATACTAAAAACCTTGATTATTCTGGTTAGTCACATTGTACTGCTATTATTTTGAACAATACTGTATGAGTAATATGCATATGAGACAGAGAAAAAATCATGGATGGAAATTAAGTCATATACTGTCCTCCACATTTGCTCTGCGCACATTTTGAAGGCTGTCAAATGGATGACAAAGGACTGAGAGACTTTGCCACATTTGCCTTCGCAAGACTCCAAAATTGTGTTGTGAATTGTGTTCCGTGCATTATGTGCCCTTCTCACAACCCCACAAAACACAAAGCTTGTCAGAGAAAGTCTGTGTGTTTTGGAGAGTGTAATCTCCAGATCCAAAGACGAAACATTGGAACAATGTAAATGATGGGAAATGTGTGAAAGTGAAGACAGAACACATGCAAACATCATCATTGGCAGATCACCATTCTCTGCTTATTTTCAGCAGGTCATGCAAGAGGTGAAGGAACAAGTGGCAGTTGATGAGACATGGATGGTAAAAAGAGGACAACCCATACACAGGAATTGGTGACAACAAAGAAACAGTCAAAAACAAGAGATACCAATTGTCACGTCGAAAGGTGGTTTGGGATTGTCAAACATTCCATAATGCAGAAAGAAAAAACAAGACAAACCTTCCTGAAAGTTCTCTAATCTGATTCACCTGAGCCAACTGTGAACCTTAATCAGTCTCAAGAAACTTGGATGAAGAAAAATCCTTCCTCAAAAGCCGTTGCTCCAACTTGAGACACCTCAGACACCTGTGAACTTGGAACAGTCTCAATAAACCTGGATGAAGAAGGAAGAACGTTTCCCACACACTAAATCTAAATTCTATTCTGTTCCTCCAAAAATACCTGCTCCCCAAAAAAGAAGGCTTAATGTGACACATGAGCAAGAAAAAAGCCATTTTGCACACAAGTCAGACTTCTGCAAAGGTACCCTGTGTAGAAAAATGTTTCATGCATATATTCAGGTATGCTGTTATTTACTGTATGTACTTTATGTCTTTATAGGTCGACATGCTATGGAAGAAGCCAGCTACAGAGCTGGTTATAGCCATTGTGAAGTCTCCTAGGCAGAATCAGGAGATAACGTTACATCACAGGGAATTCTAATCACTGAGGCCACATGACTGGTTAAATGGAGAGGTACACATGTGTACACAGAAAACAAAATGCATTATTGTAGAATTATAATCATATTTCAGAACATGATACCAACATACTCTCCCCAAATGTAATAATGCAAGTAATTTGATTCCAACTGAAATGCTGTATCCTTTTTTAGACTAATGAGTGCTATTTAAGAGCTGTACTTCATATGACGGGAGCAAATCTCTACCAGCTGGACTATTACACCACACATGCCATTTTAAATGGCAGAAGGGAGCAGATGGCACGGCAAAGATTGCGAAAAGTGAGAGCCAATTTTTGGATCGCTTACTTTTTATATGTACAGTACGCAGACATGATCATGTACATTTCTGATAAATAGGTCAACTTTGAGCAATACGATGGACTCGTCACTTTCGTAAATGTCAAATGCGAACCACTGGAGGTTGGTGGTAAGTACAAATAGAAATGTTACACTATTACATATACTGTAATCATGGACATGGCCATATAGAAATGGTTGGTGGTTCCAGGAAACTTTGTTAGAATTGACTGTTTCTTTTACTCCAAATTAGTACCTACATGCTCAGAGGAACACCATTTTCATCCTCGACTCTCAAAAGGGTACAGATGAAAAGAAACAAGCCGCAGAGACATGCTCAAACACTGTCCTGACCTTTGCCCATATGACACAGTGTCTGTTCCTTTTGACTACTGTCCTTCTAGATGGGCAAACAGGTGGTGGAAGAATTCCCCAAGATTCCTGACAATATTAATATAACACCCAGCGAGGCCATGATGTGCCACTACAGGGGAAATCTGGCCAAAGACCTTTTGCTGGCATCAGGTATAAAGCACTTTTAACAAACAGTTTAAATCAATGTTACAAACAGAAAGATTAATTGTACTCCTATCTACATTCTACTAATTGCAGTTTCAAGAGACGAGTGTGGGAAATTCGACAATGGCCAAACAGAGGAGCAAATCATCTGGGTATTGACTATGCCATTTCTGGCTACTGGGTAGTTGGGCAAAGTTGCTGAAACAAGTGTTTTCAATAGTACTAATAGTAGGAAGTGTTTATTTTTAGTTGGTAGTTTTTTTTCCATTGTACTCATATTACTGTCTTATGTTATTCATATAATCAGTTACTCAAGGATTATGCCTTTATATACATTGTAATGGTTAGTTTCATATATCAGAATCCAATTCAGAATCCAGTCTGAATTGCCCAGTATGCTTGTGCATACAAGAAATTTGTTGTTGTAACATAAGCTTCCAGTACACAGAGACAATAGCAAGACACAGAAAAAACAATGCCTTGTTTAATAAACACAAAACCGGAAAATCGAACAAACACTGGAGAGCCAAACACCATCGGGAGCTAAGGTAATATAATATTAAACTGTGCATATTACACTTTTGGTGTATCTTTGTCTTCATTTCACATGTAAAATGTACATTGGGTAATGTTAGGCTGTTTGAACATGTAGTGGTGAAAAATACATTATATGTAAGGATGTACTATTGTAACGATCGGAACACAGGACACAAGGGATCCAAGAGCAGTGAGTGTTTATTGGGTAATCAAAAAATCAGAATCAAAATAAGCAGGGGGTCATAACCAAAAATCAGACCAGAAACAAACAAACAGGAAACTAGAGGGACCACAAGGAAACCAGGTGACAAAAAATAAGGACTCCATGGGCGTTTCTCAATGTCAAGGATACTTCCTTGGTAGGAGGTTCGTTTCAACTGGTTCCGGACCAAAGCAATCAGTGTGGTGTGAAAAGGAACCAAAAAAGCTGAAAAATGCTACAATGTATAATTGTTTGCCCTTGGTTCTGACCAAATGAACCGAACTAGAGATGTGAAAGCACCCTAAACCTCCTTGCCATGTGTTTCCAGATGTTGGAGTTGGCTTTTAAATGTCTTTGAGCTTCAGCCAGATTTGGTCACAGGTCTCCCTCACAGTCATCCCAACAGTACTGATGCCCAACCCAAAACTGCTGGCAATGGTGGTGAATACATCGCCAGTGCTTAGATATCTACAACTGCATATACAAATATTATTGTATCAAAAATACTACAAAAATTATTATATCACAACCATAATTATATGTTAAAATATTACATTTTTAATTGGTTTACGTTTTTTTTTCATAACACATTCATTAATTCGCATCACACTGTAATTTTTTTGGCTCACGAATATGATAAAAAGCATGCTAAAATTTCGGACTCAATGACCTTAAAGCTGCAGTAGGTAACTTTTGACGCTCTAGCGGTTAATAAACATAACTGCTTGCGTCTTGTGGAAGAACATTGTAGCCGGAACTACTTCTCTCTGTTTATGTCTATGAAGAATCACAAGGTACTGGGTTACTCCACCGTGGTACCCCCGAAGCAATCTAAAATAGTCCGAATATAAACACTTATTATAGGTGCACCCTAGTGATTCAGGACAAGCTAAAAACACGGTTTGGAAAATGGATTCATGGTGTACTCACTTATTATATAAATGTTTCTACATTTTGAAAACAAAAAAAGTTACGGACCACTCCCGGTAAGAAATCAACCAATCAGAGCTGCGGTCCGTAACTTTTTTTGTGTTCAAAATGTAGAAACATTCATATAATTGTAACTGCAAATGTAATTATAAATGTAACTGCAAATGGCAATAGGACCACTGGGAGGAGCTTGATTTTTTTTCACAGATTATCTGTCTCATATTCTACTGTCAGGACATAATGACAGGTTTAACAAATATGTAAAAAAATATATATTTACAAAAGTTACCTACTGCAGCTTTAACACTGACTATAACAACATTTTTAGTAGATGACATGAATTAAAAAAAAGAAAATCTTCCTTGGACAAAGGCAATTTGATCTGTATGAATTAACAAGGCCACAATATTTTGGTAAACACTTTTTGATCGCAATTGAGAAGTCTTGCTGGCCTGTAGCTAGAGGGCTCTGTATCTTTTTTTCTTCAGAAGGCATAAATGTGCCGGGAATTTCTTCTTTTTTTTTTTTCTCAATCAAATGATTTAACATTCTAAGCAAAAAAGGAGCAATTGCATTTGCATTAGCCTTACAGAATTCCAAACCAAACCTGTCAGGGCCTGTGGCTTTCCCATTAGAGAAGAAGTTAAATGCCTCCTAAATTTCACAGAGAGTAAATGGTTCCTCTAATTCCTCTCTGGCACATTCATTAAGTTTGGAAAATCCACAGAATCAAGAAATTGATGCCCTGTAGAGTTCAGCTCGAAGAATAATACAGCTATACAGCTGGAAGAATAATGATGCTTCAAAAATTAAGCAAAACAATTATTCATTTCTTTAGGATGTGTTAATAAAGTACCATTGTGAGATTACAGATTATGTTGATAATTCCAGTGGTTCTCAATTCCGGTCCTTGTACCCCACTGCTGAAGAAAAACAGTGTCAGCTGACAATGACTTCAAATGTGTATTAATCGGGTGCCCCATTGCTCTTAAATTCCCACTAACAAATGAAATATTCACTCCAGTATTTATATTATTATAAGGACTAGTGCCAGTCATTCAACATCTTCAAAAACATAGCAAATACAAAATCAGTAGCAACCGTAGGAAGTATAAACATTATCTGGTGCAACAAAAAACATACAGAAGTCCGTAACAGAAGTTGACAAAAATACCATAATAACATTTGTTTTTCATTAAAAGTAAAAAAAAAAAAGAACTTTTGATAAGCAAGTGCTGAATTATTAAAATGGAATATGTTTTTAATAATATACTGAAAATAATTTCTGTTAGTGAGAAGTTTTTTCCTCCTTAACTTTCTGAAATGCCAAGTGTATATCCAATTATAGAATCATCCAGCACATCTCTCTCAAGGTGGTATGATCTAGCTATGTGACACCTGTATTTGCTTGAAGGTGGAATGCCACCATGTTACATTAGTGTAATGATAAGACCTTCATATTCATCCGGAAGAAGGAGGCGGGAACCGGCAGACAATCAAACTGAAACTTTAATAATCAAAAATAAACACAAAACAGCGCATCAGCCCCTCACTGACGACTGATGCGCACAAATAAAAACCAAACACAACTAAAAGCCCAGGCCTGGTCCTCTCTCGGCCTTCACTGTCGTCGCTCCAGTTTTATATCCTTCCATCTCCTCAGTGGGACTCGAGACCCGTGGGTCGCGCAGGTGTCGCTCATCTCCAATCACTTCACCGGCCTCACTCCTCGTTCCCACATCCCTCGGACCCGCCCCACTTGTCACATACCGCCCATCGCAAGGAGATGGAAGGAGGAGCGACAGAGACGAGAGAGGGGAGAGAGAAAAAAAAAATCCAGTTCCCAGACGCACTGCTGCTCGGCCCTCCACCAGCTGGGTGATCTCCTCCGCGGTGCCTGGGACTCGAGACCGGTGGGTCGAGCAGGTGTCGCTCATCTCCAATCACTCCACCGGCCTCGCTCCTCGTTCCCACGGCCCTCGGCCCCGCCCCACTCGTCACAATTAGGCACTGGAATGATTCTGCCATAACCAAAGACTACCTCAAACTATTGCTTTCTAGTAGAGCTGTAAGCTTTGTCACTTTGGAGATTGCTTAAGAAATACTCTTTACCTCTTTCAATCCATCACCCCCTACTGGTTTAAGACTGTGAGCAAAACAGGATAGCTGTTGCCGGGAACCTAGGGGAAAGTTCCTATCCAACAGTTCACCAACTATGTCCTCCTCAAATCATCGGAGTAGTCTGCCATCATAACTTTAAAAGCTTTTTTCATGATAGATGTGTTATCTGTGATAATACGTTCGACCTTATCACTTATATTGTATTCTTCCAATATTTCATTAAATATGCTACAATGTTTTCAACCCATTGAATGTTCTGCAGGCAAGAAGGTAAGGTAAGACCAGAATGTGCGATCTGACCATATGTCAACCGTTACAGAGACTAATTTCTGATCTGCCGGACTGGATTTAATACCCTCCTTGACTCTGGTCACTAGTTAAGCTATCTGTTGAAGGCTATGTAAAGTGGAGGCCAGTATCTGCTAAGAGACAGTTTAAATGAATCTGTGATACATTTCGATGCAAGAACAAAAGAATTAATTCACAATTATTAAAGGAACAACAGGGTGTAAAATTGTCTGATGCAAGTATTTTCCGATACTGCTGCAGCCTGGAGAACAATCAACTTTATTTTTAAATCATTATAGCAGACATATATAAACTATACACACACACACACACACACACACACACACACACATATATATATATATATATATATATATATATATATATATATATATATATATATATATATATATATATATATATATATATATATATATATATATATATATATATATATATACATATACACACACTAATATGCAACACAGACTGTCTTTCTGCATGATATAAGGACATTCTGCAATAAAAAAAATCATAATTAATATTCTATCATGTTACAATACATAATGCAATTTTCTGCACAGATACACAGTCATTAACAAAGCAGTAAATAAAGTGCATTTTTACAAACTCAAGCCTACAAATGGCTGAAGCAAACAAATAAACAGAAGATCTGAAATGCCACCAGTTTCATCAAGTTGAGGATCACTTTTCTAGTTCAACTTCAACTTTTCCAACTTCAACTTCAACATTTTCCACATTTGAGTGCATGCAATTCAGAGACTCTGGTAATTGAAATCTTCCTCAACACAGGGTCTGTGAAAGGAAAAATGTATTAATTAATCAATGGGTTTGAATGGTATTATAATTTGCATAGATATGCATTGGAATTTCTTTGATTGTTCTCAGTTTACCTTTCAAAGCTTGGACTAAATCCTCATCATGCATAACATTAGCGTCTGATTTTACCCTCTTTTCTGTCACCACTATATAGCAACGGAAGTGCTCAATCCTAAATTAGCATAGGAAATGTCAGCAGAATCAAACCTTTGAAATTCACTGATTTGTGATTAAAACTTACCACTCTCTCCTTTGCTCATCTCTCTGATCTGATTTCAGTTAGTCTTCTATTGCAACTGCAGCTGATCTGAAGACATAAAATTAACATTTCACAATGAAATAGTGAAAGAAATAAAAAGGTGGGCAAATGAAGATTAGTGATGACTTTTTATATTCCTTTTATCAAGCCACCTAAATGTGGGAAGCATTTCTTGATTAGAGTAATTAGAGATGAAAGGTAAATATTCTCAAGTTTTGATGTATATTTCTTAATTTTTTCAAAGTTTAAAATATACTGTTTATGTTTTCCCTTTTTAGAACCGGAAGTGTAAACAATCTCACATAAATCGATGTAGAAATGTAGCTTTTGAAATGGTCTCCATCAGTGAATTCTTCCATATAACATCCTGATCTTCTGGTGTTTTCTGTTGGTTAAGCATTGCCCACACATCATAATTTTGAGCAATCTTACTCAGAAGAACCTTGAAAGGCATGTACTGAAAATGCACACCATGTTGCTGTTTGAATTTGTACAGATCCAATGTATTCAAGTTCATCTTCACAATAGCGCTCAAGCATCCTTTCACTGCTGATCTGGTGTAGGAGTTCATCAAAAACATTGCCGTTTATGTGGTTCAGACAAATTGTCATCAGCATCTCTGTTAATTTGATGTTGCTGCTGAAGATTAAATCTCAGAACCTCAACATAATGAGTAGTGAACTACTGAAAGATGTTATTCAAAATACTGAACTGAACTGTTGCAGCAATACAGTGCTCATAAATTTTTTTAAATGAAAAACAAAGATTTCACTTGAGATTCTGCAGTAAATCTGTCCTAAACTATCTGCTGTTTGTTACATAGGCCCAAAAATAACGGAGATAAATTCCAAAATAACATAAAACACTGTTTCACAGTGTGAAATATTAATTTATTAAAGGGTTCATGAAAAGTGAGGTGTGTGCTGATTAGCCAGCTATCCAGTTTGTTGTGATTCGCTGAATATCTCAAGCGTGTGATGGAAATGTTACACCCCTCACCATACGGTGATGCTGTCACGATCATTAGGTGGAGTGCCCATGAGCTTCGGTAGAGGGCACTCCACTCAGGACCATTCCACCCATCAACCACCAGATGTCACTTGGACACTAGCACCTCTCATACTGTTGCACCACACCCAAACTACATTACCCATAAGTCACTGCATCACAATCACCCTGCCACACCTGCACCTTATTCATCAGCCAATTTCCTTGCCACACCTGCACCTCATTTACACACACATATAAGCAGCACACTCACTCTCACTCACTGCAAAGTCTTGTTTAGCCAGTCTGACATTTCCGAAGATTTTCCTTGTGTTTTCCTTCTGTACCTGACCTTTGGATTGTTTATACCGACTCTGATTCTCTGCTGCCTGCCCCCGACATCTGCTTGTTCCTGTTATCGATTCTGATTATCCCTACATACCTGACGCCGTTACTGATCATTGCCTGTCTGACCATTCTCATCATTAAAGTTCTGCACATGGATCCGAACGTCTCTGTCTCATCATTACAGATGCCATGTGTCCCAGAGCGCAGAGACAAAAACATAAAAACCCATTATGAACAAGGAATTTGTTGCATCCAGTGGGGACATAATTACTGATTATGATAATAATACCAGCGATTCTCAATTCCGGTCCTCGCACCCCCCTGCTCTGCATATTTTGCATGTCTCTTTGTTAAAGGAACACTCCTCTTTTTTTTTTTTTTTTAAATAGGCTCCAACTCCCCTAGAGTTAAACATTTAAGTTTTACCATTTTTGAATCCATTCAGCTGATCTCCGGATCTGCCGGTAGCACTTCTAACCTAGTTTATCACTGAATCTTATTAGACCATTAGCATCTCGCTCAAAAATGACCAAAAAGTTTCAAAATTTTTCCTATTTAAAACGTGACTCTTTAGTAGTTACATCATGTACTGAGACCGATGGAAAATGAAAAGTCTGGAAAATTTCTAATCTGGTGCTGCAACGACGCGTCGACGTCATCGAGTACATCGACTACAAAAATACCTCGACTTGCGCAAAATGCATCGACGCATTACACCGTTTACATTCATCTTGCGTAATGGCGGCTTCTGCTCCTGGGAATGGAGAAAGTTCCAGTGTATCACAAAAGGCTAGACCGTGATTATCAAAAGTATGGGAATACTTTAAACAGAGGCCCAATAAAATTGTCATTTGTTCCATTTGCAAAACAGAAATGGCGTACCAGGGCAGCACAACTGCGATGCACGAGCACCTCAAAGAAAACACCCTGGCGCTCTCCGACCTCAAATGGACGATCCATCTGTGTATAAATAACTAATAGTTAATTTTACTGAAATACATAGTACATGGAACAGTTATGACACTATATTATTGTTTACGTTGTTAAGGGTGTTGCTCAGTGATACACAGAAGCGTTGGGTGAAGCGATCATAGCTATGCTGTATCCTGAATAAAACACAGCTGCTGACCAATCAGAATTGAGGAATGGAACTGACCATTAAAAAAAATATATATATGTATTATACATAGACAGTAAAACAAATGGACACAGCGACCCCATTGGATTTAACGGAGACAAGTGACGTCACTTCCTGGGGATCGATTGTACTGCGAAAAACTCAAACTGAGCTTGATGACGTAGATGTCACGTGAGCAACCTGTCTGACAATTGTAAGTCTTCTAATTGCTGTGCCAAGAGAAATCTGAATCACCCACCAAATCTTACAGATGTTGTTGAATAATTTTGTCCCGTTAACTCTCTGTGGGTTTCTCCCTTGACTTTTTGCCTCCATGTCCCCCCAATAGCCTCATAGACAGTAAAAGATTGCCTGCGAGCTTCTTCTCCTGTCCATATGGTAATTTCTCTTCTGTGTGACAGAGAGTTGTAGGTTATGATGCAATCGTTAGCCTATTTTTACAAAAACTGCTTCTACGGGGCCACAACATAAGTTACAAGGTAATGGGGCCTTTTATACATTTTTGTGTTTCTTTAGAAATAATGGACAAAAGGAGTCTTTAAACACCTCAGGTGTAAAGTTATTTGCTGTCAAAGTAACGCCAAAATGAATGGGAGTCAAAGGAATGCTAACAGCATTTATATATATCCCTGTTAAAGAACTTTAAAAAAAAACATGAATTTTCATTAGTCTACTTGTGCATCTATAGCTAAATAGGTTTTATAATCAATACATTACACACCTATAGTTTTTATGTTAGTATTTACTTAATAAATGCATTACAAGAAAAACAAATGCAGTGCTCAATTTAGCAGTGAAGTTGTACTGTTTGGTTAGGATAAGCGTGTTTAGATGGCTGTGTTAATTGTTTTGAGAGCAAATAAATTAAAACTGTCCAATGTAACTGTAATGAAATACAGTAACTCAAATACATAACCAAGTTATTTCCCAACCTTTCACTTAACTCATCAGAAATTTCACTAAAATAAGTAATTAAATTGTTTTTGTTTGTTTATTTTTTTTCTGATAGACATATTTCTAGAGTTAACGTTTTTAATAAACTGGTTATTGCATCTTTTGTTTATTCACTGAACTGTGCACGCTTAATAAGGATAAATGAGGAGTAACAACTAATGTTGTCATAATTTTGCCAATAGAAGAAACCATATTTTAAGCAAAATTGCTCCTATAAAAAAGCATTGCCACTGAAATCACTATGATCAATCACAGGCCATATTATGCTTTCATCCAATCTTTACAGAAGACAAATCTGTTAGTTTTCAGTGTATTGTATCTGTTAGATGGCTGATATGGGGAAGATTATGTTGGTAAATCAATACTTCCACTCATTTAAATCTAAGAATTTGCTAATATTATAATTACATTTCAGCAGAAATTAGACAGACAATGTTAATACAGGTAACCTGGGGAAATGTAAATCACATTTAAATCACATTTAGAAGAAATTATTTTAACAGTTTTAATTAAACATTTATTTTCAGACAAATCAGCTGTTTCAAACCAACCATCAATGTAATCCTTTACAGTCGTGGCCCTTTAATTAAATCCCCTTTAACTAAATAATGATGAAAATTGATTTATTGCCTTTACGTTCCCAGGGAGAAACTGAGATGGATTAAGATGAACACTTTGACATAAAATGTAAGTTTCAGTTAATAAATTAAGTGGTTTAATCACTCTGCAACCTCAAATTTAATTTTGATCTTCAGATTCATTCCAATTCTGTAATTTGAATACCAAGATGTTGAAATATTACGCTTGATTGAGAATATCACAAATGTTCATGGTTAATCATGAAAGCACTTCTCATTGGTTTATATTCAGATATAAGACTAAATATGAAACTAATCTCAACTGTATTTTGAAATTCATCCTTAAATTAATCCTATATTGTAGGCTACAATATTTGTTTTCTAATTTAAAATTCTATGCGTAAAAGACTTTTATTTTGAATAGCGTTATGACGTCATAAGGCTGCACCGTGCTCCAGCGTCGGTTACTCGACAGAAGATAGGTATGTGCTTTTAATCGTTTAAAAGTGTTTAAATAAAGATAACTCGTTTCGAAATAAATTACTGCACAATGCAGCACTGCTTTATCTACTGTAATTAATAAAATATATTTTGTATGAGTATCAGGAGCGGTCTTATTTGGCACCCTCTATTATGAAACTGTTCATCAAACTTCGAGTCAACTCGGGAGTCATTTGCTTCTTGAAATCACTCGAATCATCGCGCGCACGCGACACCTGCTGCTCAAAACAGCAACAAGAACAACAAACATTACAAACCAATGCAAATGTTTTCGTTTGAGTGGAATCTATTAAATATCATATACAAATCAGAAAATACCATTATTTAAATACAATTAGTTTTGTTTCTTGTTTGTCTTATCTGGTGATGTAAGGCCACTTGATTGACTCCCTCACCAGTGTGCTGACTAATGAACTAGGGAGCTGATTGAGACACACCCAGAGATTCAGTTAGGATTTATTTTTATTTTTCTTAATTATTCCGATCTTAAACAGGAAAAGATGTCAAAACACAGAAAAACTCGTGCTGAAGTGAATGAGTTTTGACGTGGAACACTATGATAAGGATGGAGTTTATTAAAGAAGAGAGTGAAGACCTGAAGATTGGTGAAGAATTCAGAGTCAAACATGAAGATACTGAGGAACAAACAAAGACTGTGTTTAATAAAGGAGAAAAAGAAGACCTGAAGATTGAGGAAACATTCGGAGTCAAACAAGAAGATACTGAGAAACAAACAGGTTGGTTTTCATTCTCAAAGCTGAACTCACTCATTTGATCCTTATTAAAGCATCCATATTTAGAGAGATATAAAAATAATACAGAGATAGCCTAAACAAAGCAGTTCTGTGTGCAGCGGCTGGGAGCCGGGCGGATAAAAGAAAGGTAACAAGGTTACGAGAATACTTATTGTATGCAAAAGAAAAATGAATTAAATAAAAACAAAATATTTTTTTATTTAACAATTTGTCTCCTCCGCATCACCCTAGCGCCATTTTGGAGAGTATCCACTGAATGCAAACCGCGTCCCCTGTTCTTTGTCAGCATTAGGCATTCTGCCAATCACAACACACTGAATAGCTGGCCAATCAGAGCACACTCTGCTTTCCAGACCGATGATCCTTGTCAAAAACAAAAGTTTCAGAAAGGCAGGGCATAGAGGAGAAACAATATTGTACAGTATGTGGATAATAATGTGTTTTTTAAACCTTAAACTGCATAAAAACAGTCCATTACACCAAATACACAAAATAATGTTATTTTTAGCAACACCATATTACCCCTTTAAGCGTGCAGAGCAACCACCCAATAGAGCATAATGATACCTTGAGATTATAAACAATTGAATTAACATTTCTGCATTCTGCACATTTTGGGGCAGACAGACCTGTGATGTTATATGGGGGTGCTTTGCTGTTGCAGGAAGTGAAAATCTTGACTGTTTGAAGTTCGTCATGGATTCTTTGAGGTGTCAGGCCATTTTGGCAAAGATTGTGATCCCTTTGTTAAAGAAACTGAAGCTTGATGATCAATGGACCTTCCTGCAGGACAATCATCCTAAAGTTCGTCAAAACCCATTTTAGCTTGGTTCAGGGATCAGTCAAAGAATCAGGGTTCATGCAGGTGCTTGAATTTTAATGTAGTGTTTGCAAAGTTTGAAGAATTTGGGTTGCATTGGTTTCGTAATTGGGTATGTAATGGTTACTAATTGTATGATAAATCACAATAAAATGTTGTGACTGTTAGTATTATTACTTAAAGTTTAATTATCATTAAAAACCGTGTTTGATTATTGTGATTTTGAAATCTTCTGGTAAATCTGATCTGACCCAGGAGAACATGCAATTTTGTTTTTTACACGAGATGATATGGTAGAAGGCACTCAGGAGAATATTTAAGCCATCTAAGAGGACCAAATTGGAGGTCTGGTCATATTTTGGCTTTTACAAAAGTCGTGAGGGCAATTTAATCGAGGATGGTCACCTTGTGTGCAGAAGCTGCACGAAGAAAGTCACTGCAAAAGGGGGTTAACGTAAAATTTTGACAGATGCAAATGCCTCAGAAACATGATTAACACTGTCAGCCATCAAGACTGTTCTGGACCACATCAGTTGTGATTGTTGGGCGTCCTCTGATGGAACAGAGCAGGAGATAAAATCATGCCAGGAGGTTGGCGCTTCAGTCAACAATGGTTTGAAAACAATAAATACAAATCATGGTTAAAACAAAGAAATAAACTGCTTTTGTAACCTCCTGTAGAGTCATAATAAGTATAATAATAAACATGAAATGGTGCCATTAATTGTATAAACTTATAGGCAGGGTTGGGGAGTAACGGAATACATGTAACGGCGTTACGTAATCAGGATGCAAAAATCCAGTAACTGTAATCCGTTACAGTTACGTCAAAAAACGTAGTAATCAGATTATAGTTACATTTTGAAAAAAGGGGGAATACTTTCAGGATTACAATGGTTTCATTTAAAACTAAATAAATCTGTATTTTGGCATAGTAACACAATATTAAGCACAGCTTGATTAATTACTCCCGCGAGTCACGTGTGCCACCCGCTGGTGCGTGCGCAAATAACAGCTGTCTACAATCTCCTCAGACACAGATTGAATCACTGCTGCAAAAATGCATTCATTTCATGGAAATTCCGCTGCTATTTTGTTTAAAAAGAAGAAATTGCAAACAACGTTGAACAGTGCAAACTGTGCCTTCCAGCAAAAAAACACTTTCTTCATCGAAGGATTCGACATCAAACCTAAAGAAGCATTAAAAATTAGTTTTATATTTGCAAAAATAAAAAAATAAAATATTTGTATTCTCTCTTTTGAAGAAACATTTTCCATTGTCAAAAAATTGTGTTCTTATTATATTTGCTTGGAAAAAAAATGAATTTGTATTCTCTATTTTCCTGTTGAAGAAACATTTCCTTAAAATTATTTCTTATATTTTCTTCAAAATAAAACAAAATAATCTGTAATACCAATACCATACACTAGATGTCTGTGTAGTCCTTTACATATAATTCAGGGCTGTGAAATTCTTAATTAATAAATGTTGTTTTTAAAAAATAATATTTGACCTTGAAGTAATCCAGAAGTAATCCAAAAGTAATCAGTTACATTACTGAATACTTTTTTTATGAAGTAATTAGTAACTGTAATGGAATACATTTTTAAAGTAACCCTCCCAAGCCTGCTTATAGGTTCTCATTTACTAATGATTGCGTGCATGATTTCATCATTGTATGCCCAGGAGATATCCAAAGTCACAACACATTTGTACTTGCATGAATTTGTTCTGATATAGTTTTGATGTTAGTGAGTTTGGAGTATTCTTAATGAATGCGTGCACAAGATTAGTAGTCTTTTAAATAAAACACATCCAAGCGTCCAATGTAAGGGCTTTCCTTTCATGTTTACCTTACACCCTTTTGCTGTTTGCAGACACACTCTCGCAAATGGAAGCTTGTTTCTACCACAGAATAAAACTTGAAAAATGTATAAAATAATTGCAAATTGTACATTTCAGTATTAATTAAAACGTAAAACAATATGTTTTATGCTTGTAAACGTTACATACTAATACTTAGTCATAGAAACAATGACTACGTTTACAAGCTGTTAAAATTCGGGTTATGGTCGGGTTAAGGTCACTATTTGGGTTTCTGAAACATTCGGGATAACCCGTTTACATGCGTGAGCAGAGAGAGTTACTCCTGTATACATGGAATGTGTAATCAGTCGCCAATATCCCGATGTAAACAGCGACGCACGGTTAGCGTCTGGACGTAATACGCAATATGCGTCATTTCCGATTCTTCTTCCTGTATCCAAAGACTCAAAAGACCAAGATTCCTTGCGAATAGAACATGTGCAGAACACACATATTGATGGGGATATGCCGAAACGCGTTTACAAGACCAAATATTCGGGTTAGAAAAGGGGTACCCCAGGTATAATATCCCGGTTTTTAAAAACCGCGATATGAGCATATCCGGGTTTTTGCCGGTGTTTACATGGCCATGCGTGACCGGGTTATTGCTAATATTGAACGGGTTATTGGCTGCATGTAAACGTACTGTATGAAACCAGGATGGAAATGCAGCATTAAAATGAAACCTGTTGCAGTTTGTCATAGCTTGAATAAAGATTAATCATTCAATTTATAGTTTATGCAATTTCAATATATAGTTCAATTTATAGTTTATACATATAAAATGTATACTTTATGTAAAGTCTTTAAAATGCTAAAAATAATTTAAATTATAAAGAAATAATTGCTATAATTGACCATTTGCAAAGACACAACCGCAAGTTACTGTTGCTATCTCCGACAAACAATGCCGCTCTTACACTACAGATATTTTTCTCACACAGTGAAAAGTACATTGCAGAGTAAAGAGGAAACTAACAATGTCCTGACACAGCAGGTTGCTTCTGGCATGAAACAAGGTCTCAGGACTCCCAGCTTTCAAATTTTGTCATAAAAAAAATTATAAATTGAAACACTAAATTGCTAACTCTGGTACAAAACATCTTTTCATAGGATTAATGTATTTAGTACATTGTTCATGAAAAATGCACAGACACTATTTAAACTGAACAGAGATGACATCACTGAATTCAATGATGAACTGCCTTTAACTATCATTTTGCATTATTGACACACTGTTTTCCTAATGAATGTTGTTCAGTTGCTTTGACGCAATGTATTTTGTTTAAAGCGCTATATAAATAAAGGTTGACTTGACAAATAAACAAATTAAATAAATTTTGTGGCACTTTAAAGTGTTGTGACAGATCACTGTATTATTGAGTTCAAACATGTGAACCGATAATCTTTTCAAATTTACATTAAGTACGAAATGAACAATAATAAGCCTCAAAGTATTTTATCAACCGCTGAACACCATTTTTCACATTTAAGTCTAACAAAGTTAATCTTCTCCTGTCTGATTTGTGGTTAAGGCTAAAAAAAAGGTATACAGCGGCAGCTTCTGGGCATGCATATTTATACATTGTCTGAGCCAAGAATATCACGTGAAACCTATGACAATGGTTTAAAAACATAGTTTCATCACTGCATAGCAATTGATTGTCAGCACTAGTCTAAATGTTTGGACGTCTGTTGCTTTGTGCTGTTAATCTGGTTTTAACTTGTATTTCTCTTATTTCACCTCAAGACATGATGGCACTGAAGGAAGAGTGTGAAGAACTGAATGAAATTGAAGAGAAAGAACAAAATGAGAAACATCATGACTTCAAGACTGAAGAAAAACTGATTAATTTCTTGCAGACTGAAAAGACTACCTCACGAAAAGAAGCTCAAAAAATACCAACTAGCAACCTTAATTACCATACTGGAGAGAGCTCTTTCACCTGCCAAGAGGGTGGACAAATTTTCAATCAAATAGAAAGCCTTGAAGTCCACATGGAAAATTACAATGAGAAGGAGCCAATAACATGCTCTCAGTGTGGAAAGTGTTTTACACAGAAAAAAAATCTCAATGCCCACATGAGAATTCACATTGGTGAGAGACCTTACATCTGCGAACTGTGTGGAAAGAGTTTCATACGAAATGGAGGTCTTAAAATTCACATGAGAACTCACAGTGAAGAGAAGCCATTCGAATGTTGTCAGTGTGGAAAGAGCTTTACACTGAAAAAACTCCTTAATGCCCACATGAAAGTTCACACCGGAGAAAAGCCTTTTACCTGCAAACAGTGTGGGAAGAGTTTCGGATTAAAAGGAAACCTTCAGACTCATATGAAAATACACACTGGAGAGAATCTATTTGAATGCGTTCAATGTGGAAAGAATTTCATACAGAAAAAGCAACTTCATTCCCACATGAGTATTCACACTGGAGTGAAGCCATTCACATGTGATCAGTGTGGAATGGGTTTCAGATATAAAGAAAGCCTTAATTATCACATGAGGATTCATTCAAGAGAGAACAATTTTATATGTGATTTAGTGTGAAAGGTGTTTCACGGACAACAAAACAACTTAAGGAACATAATTATCCACTTTGGGGAGAAACCTTTCATGTGCACATTATGGAAAGAGTTGCTCAAGAGAAGGAAACCTTGAGTTCACACTGGAGAGAAACCTTTTACATGCCTTTGAATGTAAAATTAGATGCACTTATCCACTTTATCCATTAGAAATTTTTATGGGACTGGCTATTTTTAGCTTTACAAAACAAGTGTAATGCTATTTCGTTTTCACATAGATACACATATGAAAGACGCTGTTTGTCAGACTCTCTTAGTTAAAGAGAGTTAAAAAAATAAGCTGTGTGAAATCAAGGCTGTTCACATCGCAGCTTGAATGCGTGCTACATCTGATCACTACCTTCATGACTACTTATTTTAATTCTTAAATTTATAAACCAAAAGGTTTTTATTTTCTTTTGTGCATATGTGGCCATACCTGTCCATCGTCTTCGGTGTAGTTGCAAATATTGATTGTTTGTGGTAGATTCCCTCTAATTTCAACTATGTAAATGTGTCACTGAATTTCATGCGTTGACTCCTCAAAATCCATTATCCAAACTTCTACCTTTCTGTGAAATGCAATATTATAAATAAATAAATAAATAAATAGTAATAAAACTGAACAAAATGTCATTGATTTTAGGTGTTCTTTAGGTTATTATTTAGTCAAGTTAATTTCAATTGAGTTTTGTGATCTCTGGAGAGTTTTACTATTGGAAACCCAATAAACCCTGGAAATACCAGGCAACTTTGAATTTATGATCAGGGAAAACATGGAAATATTTTTATGTTCAAATGAAAATTAGAAAAACAATAAAGGGCAAAGATGTACGTAAACCGTTAAACTGGTTCTCAGTATAAAAACTCCAAAAGTAGTAATGTAGATCTAGTCCTATATATTATATTGAATCTGGAATAGTAAATATTTATGTAAATTATGTGAAATATTTTACATTTTCCCCAATCTGGGAATCTAACTCATTGGCATCATATGATGTTGCTAAAAATATTTTGTGTATTTGGTGTAATGCAATGTGTTTATGCGGTTTAAGGTTCTAAATACACAATTTTCCATATGCTGTACATTATTGTTGTTCCTCTATGCTTCGCCTTTTTGAAATGCGTCAATGTTTACAAACTCATCGTTCTGAAAAGCAAAGTGTGGTCTGATTGGCCAGCTATCCAGTGCATTGTAATTGGCTGAATACCTAAAGAGTGTGACAGAAATGTTACACCCCTTACCAGAGCGGTTTCCAATCCCAGTTCTCATGCCCCCTTCTCTGCATATTTTGCATGTCTCTCTTAAGACCAATTCAAACCGCACTGACAAACCCCAACAAACAAGTTGGCTGTTAGATGTAGAATCTTATGAATAAAACTGTTATCTTCAGACGTGGACCAACTCTCACTGACTGGGAAAAAAAATGGATGATCCTATATCCACAATCAAAATTTTACTCTTATTAATGTCTTTGCATGTCATTCTTAGCATGAAAAGATGGCGAATAAAATTAAAGAGGCTGTGGGTGAGGACGTGGTTACTGCAACAGGCAAGTGGGGCACATACTTGAATTTATGCAGAAAACTACATTTGCAAGATTTACAAAGTTTTCACAATTTTACCCTGATGGTCCCTAATCAGTTTCAGCATTTACTTCAGATGATGACACCAATCATTAAAAGGCAAAATACAAATTTCCGAGATGCCATTTCAACTGGTGAACACCTAATGATAAAACTTTGCTTCTTGGTAAAAGGTAATGGCCTATGTTTTTACCTCGATCATTTTAAATAATTAGCAGTGTTGATAATTATACACGATATAGGTTTCAATGTTAAATATTGCAATTCTAAAAGCTTTTTATTTGTTTTATTCACACGGGAGTCCTTTCGTAGCCTGCGTAACGCTTTTCACATTGGATGCTCAGCTTTAAGCAAATTTATTCCCGACACATGTAGAGCCATCTATCCAGGCTTTCAAAGAAAGGCATCTTAAAGTATGCATTCCACTCCTCACCACTTAGGTTTAATTAATGTGTTGATTTATACTTACCTTATATTGCAAAGAATATGTGGGTATCCGTTCTGTTCTTCTCACTTTAAGCGAAGTATGTGCATCGTCAATGGGAACTGTCCGGTCAGGTGGTGCTGAACAAAGAAATGTTCTATATAGTTCACATAATAGGGTCAGTACTACCTTTATGGGGGACCCTAGTACCACCATTGTAACTACAAATTAATAAGTGATTTTGGTACAAAAAAACAGTTAACCATGGTGGTTGTAGTAAAAAGTACAACTGTGGTGGTACAAATGGTAATCAATACACCAATAGTAAATAAATAAATCATACATACAAAAGTTTTACTATAATTAAACTGTGGTTTATTTATTTTTATTAAGCTACACTATGCACAGAGATTAATTGTGATTAAAATTGTGATTCTTTATTTGTGTCAATTAATATTTTAAATCCTCACTTTAAATCTGTGAGAACCTGAAAAATAAAATAAAAATTCCAATGAACAAGCATACAGTACAAACAGTAAGACCTGAACTAATACTTAAAAAAGTAAGATTTAGATGCATTTAAGTAATTGACTATAGTGGATGTAAATATGTAGCTGCATATTGGCTTGAAGAAGGGGGAGGGGACAATAATATCTTTTGTATTTGAAATTGTATACAGGTGCTGGTCATATAATTAAAATATCATCAAAAAGTTGATTTATTTCACTAATTCCATTCAAAAATTATATTAATTCATTACACACAGACTGATATATTTAAAATGTTTATTTTGATGTTTATAACTGACAACTAAGGAAAATGTTTATTTCTTTTAAGTTTGATGATTATAACTGACAACTAAGGAAAATCCCAAATTCAGTATCTCAGAAAATTTTATTATTACTTAAGACCAATACAAAGAAAGGATTTTTAGAAGTCTTGGCCAACTGAAAAGTATGAACATGAAAAGTATGAGCATGTACAGCACTCAATATTTAGTTGGGGCTCCTTTTGCCTGAATTACTTGCAGCAATGCGGCGTGGCATGGAGTCGATCAGTCTGTGGCACTGCTCAGGTGTTATGAGAGCCCAGGTTGCTCTGATAGTGGCCTTCAGTTCTTCTGCATTCTTGGGTCTGGCATATCGCATCTTCCTCTTCACAATACCCCATAGATTTTCTATGGGGTTAAGGTCAGGTAAGTTTGTTGGCCAATTAAGAACAGGGATACTGGTAGCTTGGGCACTGTGAGCAGGTGCCAAGTCCTGTTGGAAGATGAAATCTGCATCTCCATAAAGTTGGTCAGCAGCAGGAAGCATGAAGTGCTCAAAATTTTCCTGGTATATGGCTGCGTTGACCTTTGACCTCAGAAAACACAGTGGACCAACACCAGCGGATGACATGGCACCCCAAACCATCACTGACTGTGGAAACTTTACACTGGACCTCAAGCAAAAGTGGCTTGTGTGCCTCTCCTCTCTTCCTCCAGACTCTGGGACCCTGATTTCCAAAGGAAATGAAAAAATTTACTTTAATCAGAGAACATAACTTAGGACACCTCACCAGCAGTCCAGTCCTTTATGTCTTAAGCCCAGTCTGACGCAGTCTGTTGTTCAAGAGTAGCTTGATACAGGGAATGCGAAGCTGAAACCCATGACTTGCATACGTCTGTGCGTAGTGGTTCTTGAAGCACTGACTCCAGCTGCAGTCCACTCTTTGTGAATCTCCCCCACATTTTTTTATGTGTTTTGTTCCACAATCCTCTCCAGGGTGCAGTTATCCCTATTGCTTGTACACTTTTTCTACCTCATCCTTTCCTTCCCTTCGCCTCTCTATTAATGTGCTTGGACACAGAGCTCTGTGAACAGCCAGCTTCTTTTGCAATGACCTTTTGTGTCTTGCCCTCCTTGTGCAAGGTGGCAATGGTCCTCTTTTGGATGTTTTGGATGTCATCTCAACAGTCTTCCCCATGATTGTGTGTCCTTCAGAACTAGACTGAGAGGCCATTTAAAAGCCTTTGCAGGTGTTTTGAGTTAATTAGATGACTAGAGTGTGGCACCAGATGTGTTCAATAATGAACCTTTTCACAATATTCAAATTTTCTGAGATACTGAATTAGGGATTTTCCTTAGTTGTCAGTTATAATCATCAAAATTAAAAGAAATAAACATTTGAAATAAATCAGTCTGTGTGTAAGGAATGAATATAATATACAAGTTTCACTTTTTGAATGGAATTAGTGAAATCAACTTTTTGATGATATTCTAATTATATGACCAGCACCTGTATATTGAAGGTGGTGTGGGTCTTCTATTGATCTTAATTGATGCTCTATATACTATATATTGGGTGGCTGCAGATTCTGGTGTTTCTCTGTAAGGACTTTTAGGGTTTGATTTATTAGCCCAAGAATTAATATTTTCTTTTCCTTTGCCTTTTTTTCTTTAGGCTGGACCTCTTCCTGCTCTTCTTCCATCTCTTGTTCTTCTTTTATACTTTTACATATACGGGGGGGTACTCTAGGTTCGGGCCATTCCCGAGCTCGGAGCCCCTTCCCCGGACAGCGCGCCAAATATGCATTATAGTACTTCAGCTAATTATATGTAAGTGTGAACTCAGGAAAATTATATAGGGTGTAATGAAAGGGTTTCGTTTGGTCGAACAGGTTTAGTTTTTTTGTTTAACCACAATTAACCTAGATAACCAAGAGGTTATTGTTCTTGCATCGTGTGCCCAGGAAAAGGCTAATGGGGTACTTTAACTCAGAGGCACGAGCTGTTCCTTGGCAATGGGATAGAATATAGTAAATCATTTCCACATGTACGTAACCTATAAGCCAATAGTAAACTGAAATTAACTGTAAAATATAAGAGCTGTATATTTTATGATTAATTTAAGATTATATAATTTTTAAATAATGGTTTAAAGAGCCACACAGATGGGAAATCAAAAATTACCTGTATTACAGTGTATGATGTAGCTGTCCATCAGTGTAAACAATGTGCAAAGTAATTAAACCAAAAAGTACACGATTTATAAAGTTATTGGCTTCTAAAGTAAGGAGTCGACTCTGAATCGCTGAAACGAGTCGTTATAGATTTAAAATCTTTTGCCCATCTCTATGTACGTCACTAGGAACACTTTGCATAATAATCTCCGCCTACCGTCATGGGAGAAACGGAACTCTGACCTGCCCCACCCCCCACCCACACACCCCCAGACGCTCTGGTTGGTGTGATAGCATTATGTCGAGGAAACAGTGTGTTTTTAATTGAAAAGGCAAGTTTGTTTTATTTTCACTGCCAAAGAATGAAAATCAGAAGAACCAATGGCTAAAATTCATTTTTACCACAATACCAGAGCAGTACAACAAATACCTTTTGTTGTGTTCACAACATTTCACTGATGACTGCTTTTCTAATCTCGGTGAGTACAGCGGGATTTTCAAAGCGTTTGGCCATAAAAGAGGGTTCATTACCAACTTTATTTGGACCAACAAGCATCTCCGAATCACAACACGAAGTATGATTATGAAGTTATGTGTCTGATTTCTCCCGAGCGTTTTATCAGTATGTGTGCTGCCTGCAGCCTGTCTGCGCCGATCTTCATTTACAAAAACGTCATTAAAATGAACTGTAACTCTGTGAATACTCAACAAAGAGACGTGAGAGAGATATCTATAGAAAGCTTGATATGTCTACTTTAAAACTAAACAAGTGCTGCCGAAAACAGATATTCTGTGATAAAGTAATCCATATGAAAACAACGCGGTGCCTGTTTTTCATGTCTTCCTTCGTGACCAAGCCCCCGCGCTGAACGCGCTATTCAGATTCAAACTGAAGCGCGCGGCTTGAATACACCCACACAGAAGAAAAAGCAGCGAGACTGTTCAAGATTTTTATTTTACTGTTTGCTTCGCGATGAGAGGAATAAGACATAATTCACCCCAAAAAGATGCTAACGCATAGTTTACCGTGGAGGTGTGTGCGGAACAACCAATCAAACCTGACTATGTCAGTTGACCAATCAGAACACAGTATGCAACCGAAAGGTGGGGTTTAAGGAAACTGACTCTTTTGAACAGCTTTACGCGAACTGTTTGGGGATCTCTGAGAATTGAGGTAATTTTAAAATGATATTTTGACAAAATGACAATGTTTTTTAACCTTGGATGGATTTAAACCTAATGTACAGGACTTATAAACAGTGATAGGAAGCTTAGAATTTTCATCTTACTGGCTCTTTAAACATTTTTAAATAATGATAAATAACTATAATATATATATAATAATATTTTAGAATTCGCTTTATATAATAACTATAATTATCGGCGGCTCCCTACTTAGGGCTGTTCAGTCCCTGTACGACCGGAGCAAGAGCTTGGTTCGCATTGCCGGCAGTAAGTCAGACCTGTTCCCGGTGCATGTTGGACTCCGGCAGGGCTGCCCTTTGTCACCGGTTCTGTTCATAATTTTTATGGACAGAATTTCTAGGCGCAGCCAAGGGCCGGAGAGTGTCCGGTTTGGGGACCATACGATTTCGTCGCTGCTTTTTGCGGATGATGTTGTCGTGTTGGCATCCTCAGACCAGGACCTTCAGTGTGCATTGGGACGGTTTGCAGCCGAGTGTGAATCGGCTGGGATGAGAATCAGCATCTCCAAGTCCGAGGCCATGGTTCTCAGTCGGAAAAGGGTGGATTGCCCACTTCAGGTTGGTGGAGAGTTCCTGCCTCAAGTGGAGGAGTTCAGGTATCTTGGAGTCTTGTTCACGAGTGAGGGAAGGATGGAACGTGAGATTGACAGACGGATCGGTGCAGCTTCTGCAGTAATGCGGTCGCTGTACCGGTCTGTCGTGGTGAAGAAGGAGCTGAGCTGTAAGGCAAAGCTCTCGATTTACCGGTCAATCTACGTTCCTACTCTCACCTATGGTCATGAGCTGTGGGTCATGACCGAAAGGACAAGATCCCGGATACAGGCGGCCGAAATGAGCTTTCTCCGTCGGGTGGCTGGGCGCTCCCTTAGAGATAGGGTGAGAAGCTCGGTCACTCGGTAGGAGCTCAGAGTAGAGCCGTTGCTCCTCCACATCGAGAGGAGCCAGCTGAGGTGGCTCGGGCATCTATTTCGGATGCCTCCTGGACGCCTTCCCAGGGAGGTGTTCCAGGCACGTCTCACCGGGAGGAGGCCCCGGGGAAGACCTAGGACAAGCTGGAGGGACTATGTCTCCCGGCTGGCCTGGGAACGCCTCGGGGTCCCCCCGGAAGAGCTGGAAGAAGTGGCTAGGGAGAGGGAAGTCTGGGCGTCTCTGCTTAGACTGTTGCCCCCGCGACCCGGCCCCGGATAAGCGGAAGATGATGGATGGATGGATGGATTATCTATATAACTGGTTCATCTTTGTGAACATTGCCAGAATATTAGAATATTAAATTGACAGAAGGGCATTTGTAGTGAGTTTGGAATGAGCAAGTGGCAAAACCTTAATAAACACAAGGAAATGTTATCTCATTTATTTAAAAGAAGAATTGAATCAAATATTTGAATTGTTTTAATTGAAACTATTTCAAATTTAATTAATTTATACTTTATCAACAGTTCATCCAGCAAATGTTAAAACAGTATATCTTTACAGTTCTGTTTATATTACTACATGGACAATGAGAAATACAAACAAAATGATAATTTATAAGCTACGAGCTAGGTAGATTCAAGATTTTTATTTGTCACATACACAATTATATAGAGCATATATAACCAGCAGTGAAATGTGAGTCAGGTCCGCTCCATGGACAGTGCAATTATTAAAGAATACAACACAGATGAAAATATACATAAATGTAGCTATGAAAGAATTAAATAAAAGTAAACAATAAAAATATAAGAATAAAATATAAAAAATATACTGTAAAATAAAATATAGAATAGAAAATAATGTGCATGAAAGTAAACTGTAGTCTTAAATATTAAGATACCCAGGGTTGGCGTTTGATGGTACAGTGTGAATTCAGCTTTAGTTAACACACCTGATTCATATAACCACATCATTAAAAGAGCGCTATGTACATGAACTGCATTCAAAGTGATATGATCCCTGCACCGGGTTATTGCTCCTTGCTCCTTGAGCAGGAGAAATTAACTTAGGAACATTCATTCATGGATTTGCGCTGCTGCCTGCAGCGTCTTCACACACAGACGAGTGTGACATCGTATACCTCTGTCAATAAAAAAGTAAATAAAATGTGGAAACCGCTGCCTTGCCATACTTTGATGCTGTGTCCCTGCATGACAAGACGAAAACAATACAACCCATTATAAACAAGGCATTTTTTGCATCCACTTGGGACATAATACTGATTATAAAGACTTATACTGTCTTTTTACACATTGCGTTGCGTATTGCGCTGCGTAAACATAAAACCATGTCTAAATTTGTGATCTGAGAAATGACAAACAACGAGCCCTACCCTACACTGCTCAAAACTCACATTTGATTAATCTGTGCCAAATTCTTTAAATATGTAAATGTCCTTACAGACTGTGAGTAACAAGTGCCAGACATTTCCTTGCAAAGTTGGACAAATACAGCTCAACCCGCTTATAAAAGTATTAAGGGTTGTTTGATCATGAGAGACAGGTGTGTTGAAAGCTGGAAGTTTGAAGTCTGTTTGAGACTGAAGACTGCAGGAGGGTTGCTCTCCAAGAGCAGGGTTGAAGATGAATAATAATAATGATAATACCGATACATATCGCCATTCAGCCAAAACATACAGAACGTGGTTTTTCTGGCTATCCCAGGTGAAAAAAAAGTGCACTATAATACATTTTATTTAAGTGCACTTAGTACACTTCCATAATACACTTTCATAATGTACTTAAAGTGCTTTATTTTCGACACACTTATTTTGCACTTAATATACTAAAAGCTTATCTTTAGTACTGCTTAATATAAACTTAAAATCATCTTAGTATACTAATTTGTGCTTTTTTGAGACACGCTGAAGATGAATTTAAGTGTATTTTTAATATACTATTTCATATTTTTTAAAAATGTATTTTGTTACCACTTTAAGTATAATTGAAATAATCTTTAAATAAAATAATAAACTATTTAAATTATAATAATAATAATATTAAATTATATACAAATTATACTTAGAATGTATTCCTAGATTTAAAAAAGTGCACTAAAATACATTTTATTACACTTCCATAATACACTTCCATAATGTACTTAAAGTGCTCTATTTTCGACACACTTATTTTGCACTTAATATACTAAAAGCTTACCTTTAGTACTGCTTAATATAAACTTAAGATCATCTTAGTGTACTCAATTGTGCTTTTTTGAGACACACTGAAGATAAACTAAAGTGTATTTTTAATATACTATTTCATATTTTCAACAAATGTATTTCGTTACCAGTTTTAGTATAATTGAAACCATCTTTAAATACAATAATAAACTATTTAAATAATAATAATAATACTATGTAATTATATACAAATTATAATGTATTCCTAGATTAAAAAAGTACACTAAAATACATTTTATTTAAGTGCACTTAGTACACTTCCATAATGTATTTAAAGTGCTCTATTTTCACGCACTTATTTTGTACTTAATATACTACAAAATGTTCTTTAGTACTTCTTAATATAAACTTAAGATCATCTTAGTGTACTCAACTGTGCTATTTTGAGACACACTGAAGATGAACTTAAATATGCTTTTAACATACTATTTCAGCTTTAATTTTATCTTTAGATTAAATCTTTAATACATTTTTAAATACACTTATACATTATTTAAAATATAAGAATATATCAACTGTGCTATTTTTATACAAACTTAAGATGAACTTAAAACATGATTTTAAAATATTATTTCAGCTTTAATTTTTTCCCCCCTTAGAGCAATAGAACCCATCTTTAAAACATTTTTAAATACACCTTTAAATTCTTTAAAATATAAGAAAATACAATCATATTATATTTATGGAAACTAATTTATTGTAAAAATGTATTTTAACTATGTCAAAAGTACTTTTATAAAACATTTAAATGTTAATGTTTTTTTTTAGTCAAGTACACTATTACTGTGTTATCAGTAGCATTTTCTGCCTCATTTATGCTGAAGTTATACTGTTAAAATGTAAATGTTAAAATTGTCCACCACTGATGAAGGCGTTTAATACAATAATCATTTTAAAGTTAGATGTAATGCATTTGATAAAAATAACCGGTAAATGTAATTCATGTAAATGAAAACACCTATAGTTTAAAGGGATACAGGAGGAATGGTATGTGTACAAAAAAAAAGCATCTCTTTCTTAAAAAACACTTTATTTTTTTTAAACATTATTAAAGTCCAAACAGACTGTTGGGAAACAAAATAACACAAGTGGCAAGCTTAAACTAAAAGCATTAAAGGAGTTCACCCAAAAATCAAAATGATCTCAGTTTTTACTCACCTGCGTGTTGTTCTAACCCCGTATGGCTTCCATTTATAATTGCATAACAAAATTTTATATTTATGATGTAATCTGAGCGCTGGATAAGTCTTCCATTGACTTCCAAGGGGCTTAAACTTGCTCGATCAGAAAACATATAGACATTGTTTAAAATAGTCCAAGTGACTTCAGTGGCTCAACCATCAAGAATACTTTTTCTGCGCCAAAAACAAACAAAAATAACGAATTTATACCAAGTTTAAGCCCCTTGGAAGTCAATGGAAGACTTATCCAGCGCTCAGATTACATCATAAATATAATATTTTGTGATGCAATGGTTAATGGATGTCTTAAGGGTTTAGAACAACACGCGGGTGACTAAATACAAAGAACTTTTCGATTTTTGGGTGAACAAACCCTTTAATAAAATGATTAAACTACAGATTACTGTACGTATCTTATATGAACAAAACACAAATTTCTTCTTTACTTTCACATTCCTTTCCCAACAACAACAAAAAATTACGGTAACACTTTAGAATAAGGTTCCATTAGTTAATGTTAGTTAACTACTTTCGTTAACATGAACTAAGCAAGAACAATCCTTCTACAGCATTTATAAGTCTTAGTTCATGTTAATTTCAACATTTACTAATGCATTATTTAAATCAAAAGTTGTGCTTGTTAACATTAGTTAATGCACTGTGAATTACCATGAACTAACAATGAATAACTGTACTTTCATTAACTAACATTAACTAAGATGAATAAATACAGTAATAAATGTATTATTCATTGTTTGTTCATGTTACATGTTACAATACATTAACTAACATTAACTAATGGAACCTTATTCTAAAGTGTTACCAAAATTACCTTTACAGTGTTTTTTTTTTTGAAACAAAACTTTCGTTATTGCACTTTCGCCGTATTACGGCTCTAACCTCGGACTGTGACGTGCCCGGAAACTCGGATATAACAGTGTCTGCCGAAAAAAAAATAAAAAAAACATTAGTACATTAGTGCTTTATGAATAGCCACAAAATTATTCATAATATCCACCTTATGCTTATAGGATATAAAGCTTACTAGAATATAGACACACAATGATTTTCTAGGCAAAAAGAGACCTTTTTCACAGTCTGTGTGATCATATCTATTTTGTAGTAAAGGATGGCTGCATTACTGTCGGCAGTTTTGTGAAGAAAGCTAAACTAGCTGAACTTAGCAATAAATATCAATATATGAAATAGTTTATTTATACTGATGCCCTACCATGCCATCCTCCATTTTAATGTTAAATATTAACTTATCGATGTGATTGTCAGCACTATTAATGAGTAGAAGCAATCTGCTCCAATACTCCCAGAGAAATAATCAAGATGATTTAGATTTATTTTAATTATTCTTTAAATAAGTTTTTTTGTGATTAACATATGCTTTTGTCTAGAGTATGCAGTTAAATTACTCAATCATGCTGGATACAACTCGTTCTTAAGATAATCAGTGATTATTTTTGAAGAATCCTCTATGGCCTATTATGTTATTTAAACTACTTTAATTTGATGTATAATTATTGAGGATTGAATCCTAATGTAAGTGCATGAAATAGAAGCAATTGTTTACTGTACCGTTTTGCCCAAACCTTTCATTAAATAATTTGAAATGTTACTTAACTTTAAGATTTGGTTAAATTAAATTATTTTTATTGTGATATGCTGTTTGTATTGTTTTCTTGCTGTGATAAAATAAGGTTCACAATCTCTGAAGTTTGCGCATGCACATATAGTATGATACATGCTACCCTTTAAGTCAATTATTTTTATAACATATTTTACACTAATATTTAAAATTTCAGCTGAGAAAGGACTATAATGAAATATAAAAAATATAAATCTTATACAAACCAATAAGTGCATTAATTTTTTCTGGGTTCAGCCATTCTTTTTGGGACCTATTCCCAGTGAGGCTAGATGAACCCAGAACCTCCCTCCCAAACAACAAAACAGCTAACTCTTGAGTGAACAGGGACATTCTGCTCCTATTCAATCTCCTAAAGCAGGTTTTGTTGACTTGGACAGCCATGTTGCCCAGAGAAATCTATGTAAAGAAAAAAAAAATCACATCAACATACCAAAAACAAACAAACAAACAAAACATAGTAGGGTCTGTAAAAAATGTAATCTCTAGACTGAACACTGGCTACAATACCTGTCAATCATTTTACAATTAAGCAGTGCCTATACACAACCATCATATATTGATAAAAATTCCATCCAGTGGTTTTGTTTCAATTTTTTCATTGTTCCCGTTCATTATATTGAGCAGTTGTGACTTCACTATATCAATCCCCCTCCCTCGATTGTTGATTGACAGCAGCGTTTCAACACAGACCCGCCCTGAACAAGCTTGAGCTGTCATCATAGTCCAACATGTTGATACGTTGGAGCAAAATGGTGTGTAGGCTAATTACCGGTAATAATGTATACTTCATGCATACTTCAGTCCATTTTGTTTTGCTCTCTCAGAGTTAGCCAAAAATCACAAATTATCTCCTTGAGAATGTATGAAACCACTGCATACACACTCTAATTCGGTTGTTAAGTCTGACGTCACGTGGCTTTCGTGGGTCCAAGCGCTTCTCCGACCGCACCAAAACAATGGAGGAACTTGTACATTTATTTACGATCACGTCCTTCTTACGTTACCCTCGGCGGTCAAAAAGGATTTAAACTACTTTAAATCCAACAGAGTGCAGGTGGCATAATTAAGGACAGATTCCAGGCATCAATGAAAAAAGAAGGTTTATGAGGTTGAGGTGAGTAAGCTAGCATCCATGTTTTTGATGAGGTATTTTAAAAACTGCTATAACTGTGGATGTAACTGAACAAAGATTAAAAATTAAATATGTGACAGCCAGGTTTTAGAGGGTTAGCAGCACCAACTGACGCCAAAGTTTCTTTATTTGTTTAATATTTGTAACTTATGTTATCAACTGCAGCCATTTCCTCTTGTCTTTCTCGTCACAGGGAAAAGTAAAATGACTGTTGACAGTCACTTGTTCTTTTAAACTCTGATCTATTTAAACAACACGGGTCGCAGCACTACTGTATGGTAAAACCATAGTAAAACTCATGCAAAAGCAGTAGAAAGGCGACGGCCTTAGGACCCGGAAACAGTAGTGGTTACGTCACAATTTAACAACCGATTAGACGTGCCAGGCGTGAAAGTTTGCCAGGCGTAGCAACAGTATCTAAGGAGGGTGGAGCTTAGCTAAGAGTCAATTACTAGTTAAAATTTTGTTTTGAATGATTAGTATTTCACAAAACACATACAATAACATACCATCTCTTGGGCTGAGCTGGAGGACCCTGAGCTTGTGCTTGCTGTATCGATCCCTCTGTTCATTGAGGATATTAGTTCCTTTACACACTGCACTAAGGTGGGAATTTCTGCAAAAAAAAAGAGGAAATGTATTTTATATATTTTAAAGTTTAAAATGTACTATAACTAACAGATTTTGAGGACATACTAATTATGACAGTCAAGTTAAACTAAACTGCAGCTTGAGTATATGTTGTTTTCTCTAAAGCCCAATTTGCACGGGATTAGTATTATCTGGGGATGATGAGTGATTTTGAAACTGCCCCAACATTAATTTTGTCATGTGCATTCGCACGGGATATGCAAAGCCAGTGATTTTACTAAAATTTAATGACATAACTCCCGGATAATAAGAATGTCAAGGTTTTGACAGTCCCGTTTCTGCAAATTGTAGCGATATGACAGCACCCAAAATACTATCAAACACTCCAAAGCAGCTCCATTCTGAAAAGGAAAAAGGCAAAGAAAAGGCACATGGGAAACAAAAACCTTAAAAAATGATATATGACCCGCCAAATTACAGAAATGACTATTTGTAGTAAACTGACAATAGTTTTATATAATTTGTTTATTAATAAATTAATTAATTAAGACATTGTTGTTTGATAGTTTTACCTGAATGAATTTTTAAATAATTTACTATATTTCTGATCAATTTGTTTGTTTTCCTTAATTAACCACCGTGTTTTAACACACACACACACACCACTGTGAGTCACTGTGATGGACAGTAGGGAAACGCACTGAGTTCAGACACACACATACACATTCACCTGCTGTCTCTCAGGCTGTGGCATACAGTATAACGTTGGTGATTTAGTTGAAGTAAAGGTCTCTTACTGAACTGTATTTGTGACACTCGAGGACAAATTGCTTCTCTGTCTCGATCTCTCTTGTGCTACAGTGAACACACTATATCTTTCTCTCTCTACCGCGCGTGCGAGCACACACACACTCCAGCATTGTAATCAACGCAAACAAAGACATGCTTAAAATTTGCGTCTAGTTTGCATTAGTCCAAAGCGAATAGGACGCGCGTCACATATTGTGTCCCCAAAGAACATGCGTATCTAACAATAGTTCCGCTTCGCAGTGTATTTTCTGTGTAAATGCGTGCACCAAAACCGTGACCCTTGTACCAAATTGGTTCAGTACGAATACATGTACCGCTCCACTCCTGATGCACACCACAGGTAATACGTGTAAAAACACATCGTAAGTGGGGTAGGAACAAGATGCCAAACGCCACAGTTGAGATTTCTAGAGGTGTCGAAAAGATTTCTATTAAAAAAGTTATGAAGAAAGATGGCTGCTTAGAATGATTACAAAGATTGTAAATGCTTAATGCTCAGAATCTATCTAAAGAAATGAAATACAGTACAACCACTTTTTAATGCTTTAAATACAAATCAAGTCAATAGAAAATTGCAATCACAAATGTATTATTGTATATATAGTATATTTAAGACATAATTATCCACATAGCATCCCTTAGCACAACTCATTTCAGGTATTTTATACTGTACCTTTCAAAGCTTTCAACACTTCACCACTGACAAATAATGGCTGTTCCACGCTCTCTCCACTTGCCTCAGCAGCATCTAAGGTATCCTATATTTAAAACAATAAATACAATTTCAAATAAAAATGATTCGCATGGTAATGTTCTACTTGCAAAAAAAAAAAAAAAACACTTTGGAGAACCTGAAAGAATATGATTAAAAATACATTAGAATAACTATAACACAGTCCAAATGTTTTTTTGTTTTTTTTTGGTGTATGGTCTGAAACGACATACGGTTGGTTGAAAATTCTCTGGGTAATCGAACAAATCCACATTTGTGTCCACGGTTTCGGCTTGAACTTCCTCCTCACTATGTAACGGATTGGTTCTGCGTGGATCAGAGTGGAGTGGTTTCCTCAGTGTATGCTTCAGCTGAGTGAGGACCCTCTCATTTGCAACCTTTTTTTGTTTCTGAACCAAAGTCAACAAGAAATAAAAACTCAGTTATATACAACATAAAAAACAGTGACAACTGAACATCTGTATATAGTCTATAAACAAATAACATTTAAACAATACCATAGATCTTATAATTTGTATTATCTGCCTAAACATTACTTTTAAAAATACATTAGGTTGACTACGCAGTCCAAAAGTTTGTGTTCATTGCTTAGGGTTTGAAACGACATACGGTTGGTTGAGAATTCCCTGGGTAATTGAACAAATCCACGTTTGTGTCCACCGTTTCGGATTCAACTTCCTCCTCACTATGTAATGGATTGGTTCTGCATGGAGTGGAGTGGAGTGGTTTCCTCAGTGTATCCTTCAACTGAGTGAGAATCCTCTCTTTTGCAACTTTTTTTTGTCTCTGGACCAAATAAAAACTCAGTTATATACAACATGCAAAACAACTATCATCAGTACAAAACAACTAACATAAATCATTATGGTGATTTAATTTATATGCATTCTACATCATTTTTATTAAAAAAATCAGATGTACTATATCACTCTGCCTTTTGTTTCATTACAGATGTAGGCAGCTAGGACTCACCACTGCACTCTGTATGTAACTGTACAATGGCCTTCCCTCTTTCTCTTAGAAGAAAATTCCATCTGTTAATTTTTACTTTTAAAGCACTAATGGGTAAATTACCCCTTTACATTTCAAATTTACTTATTTAACAAAATAGTGTTTATAGGACAAGGTCGTCAAAAAAACTGTTATTAGTTATTCCATTAACAAAAAAAGAACCTGGAAAAAAAGCTTTTTAGGTTAAAAAAGGTTAAAAAAACGAGGGGCCAACAGGACATCTGTATACAAACCACTGATATTTAAACAATACCATACATTTTTCATTTTTTAATATCTCTTTAATAATCATTAAGAGGACATTTTATCCTAGGACTGCAAAATCATAAACATTAGGGCAATTATATATTAGTTAAAAAATATATATATTTGAGCAATATTACAGTAAATACTTTTGCTTTTTCATATTGTCGCTTCATCTCAATGTCTGTTTCGTCATCAGAACTTTCTAAAGTGTTTTTTTTCTAGAACAAAGACAAAAACACATTGCACAGCATCCTTAATACATTTTCACTTGCAAACAAAAAACTTGAGTTTGCATTTTAGAAACAAAACCGTGATTGTATTTTAAAAAATCAAATGTAAAAAGCATTCCTTGTCGATTAGCCTACGTTACGACCCCTCCCTTATGGCAAAGAGGAGCAAGCGTTCTGAAACGTTTCTGTGTCATAGCAAGACAGACAAGGGGATATTAACGTTATATATATTAAATAATAATAATAATAATAATGTCATGTTGTAATAAAGTTATCTGGCTGCAGCATCTTTAAGTCAGGCAGCACACTAATTTTGACTGTCATTTTAACATGTGAACCAAAATTACTGAAGATGAATTAAGTATTTATCCAACTTACTGAACAAACGTCAGTACTAAACTGCATTTAATCATTAATAGTTCGTGCATGTTATCAAATTCAACAACTTATACTTACTCTTGGTGGAGCGCTAACGTTAGCTCCTGCTGCCTTGACGTTCGCCATCTTCTCATACATTTCGCGCCAGTGTAACGGACTGTGGCCCAATTGTGATTGGCCGAAATTGTTATTGACGTCTGATTGGCTACGACTTATTTAAAAAATAAAATAAAAACTTTTGATTTGAGGATAAAGCCCGCTCAGAGTGTCACAAACTATTCAATGGTGATGTGTGTCAGTTTTTTTTAAAAGCATAAAATATATTTGAGAATCGTAATCAACCAGATATGCAATGATGGCGCACAAAAGAAGATATAAAGAACATGTACTTGATGATTTGAGACAACCATCAAAGGCCACGAAATATCGACGGATAACAGAATCTGAGGTAAAAAAAAAAAAAAAAAAATCCTGCTAGGTTTAACTACAACGTATTATTATTTTTTTAAGGCTAACAGTGCATTGTTTATTACAGAATTATTTTAAGTGCCGAGACCGAGGGAGTTACAAGAAGTATCTCAATTGCCCATCCTCCCACAAAGAAAAGAGACGAGTCTCAACCGAGGTATGCAACATTATGTCATTTGACAAAAACAGTTATGGATACGTTTATCAGTGATTCATATTAGAATAACTTATAGGGAGCGTGGTAATGTGTGTGCTAAACTGTGACGTTAGCCTAGACCGCACCAGTTTTGTGATTATGTTCGTTCCGATGACAAATCATCCCTTGAGGTTTTACCATATTTGTCTTGGTGACTGTATATTCATCTATAATCCAGCCAGAATCACTAAATCATAATTTAAATCTTTGTTTGTTCTTCAGATATTTTCATAGTGTGGCCTAAGCCAAATAAAATTTCATTCTAGAAGTGAGAGCTGTCATGAGGCTCAAACTCTGAGCTCCTTGCAGTTTCCTTACAACTGGCTTGCTAAAGGTGCAATTTAAGGTGATAAAATAGCTTTTAACAGCAGCCGGAGTTTTAGTTCTTTCTTACATATTCAAATAGTTATTCATACAGAATTGTGTTTGCCATCATTACACTAACTATAGTGGCATACTTTAGTTGTCCCAGAATGCTCCTCATGAAGGACCTCTGACAGAAAGTGCAAGCAGTCAGACAGCAGGACTACAGCATGAGCAGGACACACAAAACAACAAATCCTCAGAGGTAAAATGTCTACAGATTGAATTTTTTAAATTTTAACATTTTTAAACTTAATGCTTATTTGTTGCATTGTTATCATTGTTCTACAATGTAAGTAAATCAGGGATAAGCTTATATTTCCCCTGTTGTCCTGTATGTGTATGTGATAAAGATACATGAAAAATTGCTTGTAATAAACACACCCATGTCCCCTAATGCTGTTGTATGACTCATTACAGCCTGACAGTGAGGCAGCCTGGAGACAGTCCCACTTAGTCCAAGTGATGGAATTACCCTCCACGTCAGACCAAGACAGACCTTGGACTCACATAAGTGGGGACCAACCTGATATAAAAATGCTAACAGAATTACAGGTAATAATTGATGTGAACATTGACCAATTTGTATTAATAAACCTTCTAATAAAGAAGTTACTGTGTCAACACCAGCTTATACATAGGTCAATTAATTTAATACTTTGAAGTAAACACTCGTTGCATTATCCATTCATGATAGGTTTATGCAAATTTAAATTAATTACTAATTTATAAGTTTACAAGTTGAATAACTTCCAGTTGTTCAGCAATTAATGGCTATAACACATTATTTGATATTTTTTATGCAAAAATTTGATGGATCTTCAATGCAATGCAGATACAGTTTAACAAACACTTTATATTTAATTGGCATATATTTCTGACCTCATCTAAATTAATACGCCAGCACGGACACTGGGGTCAGAGGGCCAGCTCCAGCTTGTGGTCCCCAAGTCGAGCCTTAAGACTCGGGGGGACAGGGCCTTTTCTGTGGTTGGATCTAAACTCTGGAACGGCCTGCCCCTCCATGTCCGAACTGCCCCTACAGTTATGTGTTTTAAGGCTCGTCTAAATTTCATTATTTTGCTTTTAATTCTGCCTAAGTTATGTCGTCCACTGTGGTTTTTATCCTTTTTTTTTATATTTTATATATTTTTAAACTTGATGTTCTTATTTTGTTGAATTAATTTTATATTAATTGTTTTCTTTTATGAGTCTTTGCAGCACTTTGGAAACTTTGTGTTTGTAATATGTGATATAGAAATAAAAGTGGATTGGATTGGATTTGTGTATGTTTCATCAGTGGACAAAGACATCTATCCCATTATTCATTGCAAAACTACTCTAATTCTGTCTGGTTGCATATTGCAAGTTAACTATCTTAAACTATTTTAAAAAACACGTTTATAACGTTTATAATGTTTTTTTATGTATGGCAGGACATATCCTGGACACAGCCAGAAGAGAACAAGTCTGTTCCAACTGCTGATCAGCATGAGCCAAACAAAAAGGTTAGTAGCTTTTATTATTGTATTTTTTTTCTTTACACTATTTGTCTTTTACTACAAGTTCTCTTTTTAAAATAATAATTATTATTAAGATTATGTATTGTATCAATCGTAAACCATTGTCACAGGCCGGCTTAAATGATGGGACACAAACAACTAGTATAGGCCAAAAAGATTATATTTATTGTAAACCAAAACTATTTACTTTAAACATATAAAGGAATGAGGTGGGAGAATGTCATAATGTAATGTGTAAAGTGTATAGATGAGTGAATCTGTCTGTCTGTGTGTGTCTCTATGTGTCTGTGTGTGTCTCTGTGTGTGTGTGTGTCTGTGTCTGTGTCTGTGTCTGTGTGTGTATGTTTCTGTGAGCATAACTGAATTTAAAAAATAAGTAAAACTATAAAGGAACAATTGAAATAGGATGGAAGAGCAGAGAGAGAGAGAGAGAGAGAGAGAGAGAGAGAGAACGTGGTTAGTAGCAGCTTCAATACCCTGAACCCAGGTGGCTCCAATCACTATCGACCCTCCTCTGCCTGCAAGAGGAACCGCACCTGCAATGCAGAGGAGGGCCGTGACACCAAAAAAACCCCACCAAAGTAAAATCAGTTATCTATGTTATTTTTAGGTATGGCAGGACATATCCTGGACACAACCAGAAGAGAACATGTCTTTTCCAACTCCTGACCAGCAAGAGCCAAACGAAAAGGTTAGTAGCTTCTATTTTTGTATGTTTTCTATACAGCATGTTTCTTTTGCTATAGGTTACTTTTTACAATAATTACTATTATGATTATGTCCTCAGGCAGGCCCATTAACAGATGGCGATGATCCTGTGTATCCCGGCGCACCTCTGACAAAAGGACAAAGTTTACTGTTGCTTATGTCCTTTATACTAAGGCACAATCTTACAGCTGTTTCACTGGACCATCTACTGAAAATTTTCAATGAGCATTTTCCAGGCATGGTACCAGTGACCACATATCTTTTCCGAAAAGCTTATGGTCAGTATGGAAATTATGAACCCCATTTCTACTGTCCAACATGTGAAAACTACTTAGGGAAAAATACTGGTGAGCTACAGTGTGACATTTGTCACACAGTAACTGATTCAGACAGCTCTCTTAAAAGTGGATGCTTTTTCCTGGTTCTTAGTTTGGCCTCACAGATCAAAACATTGCTTGAGGAAAAACAAACAAAAATTCAAAACGATTGGTTGAATTCAGATACAATTTCAGACATCCAATGTGGAGATGAGTATCAAAAACTTAAGGAATCTGGTGCAATGGGTGAAGATGACATATCTTTAATTTGGAACTGTGATGGAATCCCACTGTTCAGGAGCTCCAAGTACCAGATCTGGCCCATACAGTGCCAAGTAATAGAGCTTGAGCCTAGAGAACGAAAGGCAAATATCTGCATTCCATGTCTTTGGTTTGGGGAAAAAAAGCCCTATATGCTCACATTTTTGAAGCCATTCGTAGATGAACTGTCAATTCTACAGAAAGATGGAATTAAATGGAAAGATTCCGCGAACATAGAGCACACTTCCAAGGTTTTTGCTCTCATATGTAGTTCTGATTCAGTCGCCCGCCCACTTCTAAGGAACACTAAACAGTTCAATGGTTTTTATGGGTGTGACTTTTGCTACCATGTTGGGGGAGGTCCCTACACAAATAAAGACCCTGTGCCAAAACTTAGAACTGAAGTAGAGCACTTTGATCACGCATTGGCCGCAACACTTGAGAAAACTGTAATGGGAGTAAAAGGACCTTCACCTTTAATGAGACTTGAAAACTTTCAAATGATAAATGGATTTGTTGCAGAGTATCAACACTCTGTCTGCCTTGGGGTTACAAGGCAACTAGCTAATCTGTGGTTTGACTCCAGAAATCATGAACAAGAGTGGTACATAGGAACAAAATCAGACCTTCTAGACAAGGAGCTAGTTACAATCAAACCACCTGTTGAGATAATCAGAGTACCACGGTCTGTGGCAGACAGAAAGTACTGGAAGGCATCAGAGTGGAGGTCATTCCTCTTATTCTATGCTCTGCCTCTTCTGAATGGGGTTTTACTGAGGAAATTCTGGAACCACCTTTTTCTGTTTGTGTTTGCTATGCACATTCTGTTGGGAGAAAAAGTGAAACGCTGTGATATTGATGTAGCAGAAAGAGCTCTCAGAAAGTTCACTTTGCAGTTTGAGAAGTTATATGGAGCAGCAAATATGACTTTCAATGTTCATCTACTGACACACATTACAACAAGTGTAAGGAACTGGGGGCCTCTGTGGGCCACATCAACCTTTTCCTTTGAATCATTTAATGGCACTCTGTTAAAGTACTTCCATGGAACCACCCATGTTCCTGAACAAATTGTTAGAAGGTTTCTTAGCTGGAGGAGTCTAACGCAGAAAGCTGAAAAGGTGATGGCAGATGCAAATGATGGTGTTAAAAAGATTTTTGCTGGTTTACAAAGCAGCCATTTACATTCTTGTAATTCAGCCAGCCTCAATGAAAATGTCAGGGTTTTTGGCAAACCCTGTCATGGTACACTATCACCATCCCAATCATCTGCTGTCAAAAATTTGCTGGGTGTTACAGTCAGTCAATGTGTATTTTATCATCGTTTCATCGTAAAAGGAATACTGTACCATTCAAGCAGTTACACAAACCTTAAAAAAAGGATAAACTCCACAGTAGAATTAATGGATGGACGACTGTGCAGAATTCTTAGCATGTTAGTATTCAGATTACACCATGTATCAATGCACTGTGTATTGGTTAGGGAGCTCAAGAATACCGGTAAACTGCTCTGCAGGGACAGTGAGCTAAACATTACTTCATATTTTGTTTCTGAGGTGTTGCAGTGAAACAATGTATGTGCGGTTCCCACTGATCTGTTTTACAGAAAATGTGTTTTGATAGAAGCAAAAGCCAAAAACTATGTTATTCCACTCCCAAATAATATAGAGAGAGATTAATTATGAACTAACACATGAATGAGAGATATGCATATTGCTCACTGAGCCTGTTCGTGCCCTTATCTGGATATATGTTGTTCCTTGTTTTTCTTTTATTTTGTATGGTGCAATGGTATGGCTCTGTGGAAGCACCCTAAATGTTGTTGTACCAAAGACAATAACGTCTACTTTATTCGCTTATCCTCCAAGCTTGCAAGTAGTTTTTTTTTTTTTCATAAAATGTTATGCAATACAAAGCAAACAGTCAGAAAAATACAGTTGTCATGTCTGTTCTAAATATTAACTCACAGACAGTGTTAAGTGAATTATTTTTGGTTACTGTGAAATTATGAAACTATTTAAATATCTTGTTTTATTTTTATTGACAATAAATGTGGAAAACAATCATATTGCAATTTTGTATAGCAAAAGTACACTTTTAAGTAACATACTTAATGTGATAGTAGTGCATTTATAGTATAGCATAAGCACCTACAAGTTATACTGTATTTATGAAAATCCATCTGTTAATCGGTGTGATCGCTGCATGCTTTTTCAATGCAAAACACTTCTGAATATGTGTACTATATCAATTTAATATTTAGTGTATTTAAGTATACTTAAGTAGCACAACTACTTTAACCTATTGCTAATATATTGTAAACTAAATTAATTTAGGTTAACTATCTAATTACACTTAAAATAAATGTCAGTGTTAGTGCTATTTAGTATATTTATATAGTGTACTGAAATAGCACATTTATGAATACATTTCTAACATATTTCTGTTGAAATAATTTTATTTAAACTTTCTAAAAGTACACTAACAATGAACTAACAATGAACTATTATTAATGCGTTAAAAATGTACTTGTAAGAAATACAGTAATAAAACTATATTCTGTGTAATTTTTCAATAGTATATCATATTTATATGCACTAAAAATACATTTAAAATATCAATGGTATTTAGTATACTTTCTTAATTACACGTAAGTACTACTTTAGTATTTTCACTAAAATAAAGTGTACTTGAGTGCACTAAAAAAACACTTAATTACAAGAAAGTAATTTGTAGTACATTCTTATTTTTGTGCTAAAAACAACTGTAAAAACAATACATTATAAATACACTAATTAAAAGTGTTTTAATTTAAATAGTAATTAAGTGTAATTAATAAAGTATACTAAAAGCCTTATTTTTAAAAAAATGTATTTTTAGTGCATTAACAAAAAAATGTACTTTTGAAAAAATAGACAGAAGAGTTTTTTAGTGTATTTCTAACAAGTACATTTTAACACATTAAAAATAGTTCATTGCTAGTGTACTTTGATAGCTATGTAAAAGTACACTAACAATGAACTATTTTTAATGCGTTAAAAATGTACTTGTAAGAAATACACTAAAAAAAGACTTCTGTCTATTTTTTCAAAAGTATATATTTGTTTTATGCACTAAAAATACATTTAAAATATAAATGGTATTTAGTATACTTTATTAATTACACTTAAGTACTACTAAAGTATACTTTTAATTAGTGTATTAATAGTGTATTATTTTTACAGTTGATTTTAGCACAAAAAAATATGAATGTACTACAAATGTACTTTCTTGTAATTAAGTGTATTTTTAGTGCACTCAAGTACACTTTTTTTTCACCTGGGATATCACACAGCCCTACCTTATGGCATGCTTTAAATGCTGAATTTTCTTATTTTTTAGCTAAGCAGTAATGATACATTATTATATCACTTGTTGAAAGGTTATTTAACAATTACAATCCCTGGCAAAAAAATAAAAATGGAATCACCACACTTAAATGTTGTTTTTATTCCATAAATAAACAAGTCAAGATATATCACAAAACAACTTTTAATAATTCAACATTCTGGTTATGTGAAACATACTTCAAACAAATGTTAACTTTTTTAATTAATGAAAAATGTTTTAGTAATAATAATTATTACAATTATTATAAGCAGTAATAATTGTAATTTCATAAAAATTATGAAATCATTTAAAGTTATGGAAAGAAATATGCAATCATCCACTAAAATACACTTTGTTACTCCTCTGGCTTTTATAACGGCCTGAATTCTTTGGTATGGAACGATATTCCAGCCACTTTAAAAAAAAAAATGCAAATTGTATTTTCAATTCCATTTTCCTGATGTGGACACATAAATTGTGAAATAATCTAGATGCAATTGCAAATTTTGCATTACCATTTATGGTTTTTGTACACAGTGACTGCCAAATTTCAAATAAAAAAACAGTATTTCCCATGTCTGTCATATTTAAATAATAATATTAATAACCACATCTGCATTTTCACTCTCTGTGTCACGCATTTAATCTGCCAAAACTCAATTCCATTTGCTTTTGTATTTCCTATGTCTACACAGAAACTTTTCGGTCATTGTCAGGGGCGAGACTATACTATGGTGTGTGTTTGTATTGGAAGGTGACATCACTCAGGTGAATGTACCAAATGCTTCAAACAGTAGAGGCAATCAGTGAAAGCTCCACTAAAAGCAGCTGCCAATCAGTTCATGCCTATGTGAACGAATACAATGCAATTGGACACTTATTAACATACTTAACATATTTTATTCCTTTCTTTAAATCCATAATAGAGAGCATGTCACGCCTGCCTACTGTTGCACGATTGATGCAAGAATTTATTTATATATTTATTGTTAGTGAAAAGAAAATATGGGTGGACTGCGCAGGTATTTTCAACTCCAATGAAAAGAACCGAGTAATCCTGATCACGAGGGTTGGTGAAATAATCTCCAGTGAGAACTCTTATGTCAAGTCATCTTTATTCAATAGAACTTTACACAATATGGATTGCATCAAAGCAGCTTCACAGAGATAAACAATACAGTAATTAATCATGGAACTATGAAGCCCATTTAGGCCCCATTTACACTGCATGATTCAAGTGACCCAATTCAGATTTTTTCCTCTCATGTGGCACAGATGGGATATGACTGGTGAACGTGTAAGCAGGTAAAAAACGCATGGATTCTTATTTTCTCTGATCGGATTCAGGCCACATTCATGTGGCAATAAATCAGATATGAATTTTTGTGTGCCATGTAAGCAGACAAATTGGATATTCCCCAGTAAATGCGAGTCGTACGACATAAAAAAAAGTGACGTCAACTCAGGTGGACACCAACTGAGATCACATGACTTATAGGCGCGATGGAGGATGAAGGATACACACAGTGGAGCAATGCGGAGGTTTCACGTCTTTTAAGTCTTTGGTGCAGACAAAAATGCAGGATTGTTACAGAAATAAATCTGTGTTTGAAGACATTTTATGAGATATGGGGAGGTACGGTTTTAAGCGCTCGTGGCTACAGTGCCAACTAAGATAAAAAGGTTAAAAAACAAATACAAAGCAAAACACTGTATAATTGTATTTGCATCTGCATCCATTGTATTTCGTGATGTTTTACGTACTTTTCCGGGTCAGAAAGTCTATGTTTGGTAGTTTCAGCAGTGTATAGTGTAAATGCAAAAATCGGATACGGGTCACTTTTAAAAGATGATGTAAGCATGTCGTCAAAAAACTTGGATATAGTCAGAAAATCGGATTTGGGCATCAAGACCTGCAGTGTAAATGCAGCCTTAGATTATATTGTAAAGCAACTCCAAAAAGCCAATACTGTCATTCTTTAGTTTAAATCAGTTCAGGTCAATAACATTATGTATGCTGGAGTTTTAAATGTAGAAGTGTTGAAACATAACTGAGCTCTCTCCAGTGTGAATTCTCATGTGTCTGTTGAGGATTTGAGTTTAACTTATGACACACTGTAAGGCTTTTCTCCAGTGTGGATTCTCATGTGGAGTTTAAGGTTTCCATTGTGAGCAAAACTGTCTCCACACTGTTGGCACGTGAAAGGTGTTTCTCCGGTGTGAGTCCTCATGTGCCCGTTGAGACTCCCTATATGAGTGAAACTCTTTCCACACTGTTGGCAGATGAAGGCACTCTTTCTACTGTGTGTTCTAATGTGGGCTTTGAGGTTTCCTCGTTGATTGAAACATTTTCCGCACTGAGGGCATGCAAACCGCTTTTCTCCAGTGTGAATTATTAAGTGTCTCTCAAGAATGGATTTACAAGCGAAACATTTTCCACAATGTTGGCAAGTAAAAGGGCTCTCGCCAGTATGAAACTTCATGTGGATTTCAAGGTGTCCATGTTGAGCAAAACTCACACCACACTGTTGGCATGTGTAAGGCTTCTCTTCACTGTGAGATCTCACATGCCTGTTGAAGTTTTCTTTTAGAGTGAAACATTTTCCACACTGAACGCATATGAAAGGCTTTTCTCCAGTGTGAATCTTTATGTGCCTCTCAAGAGTTACTTTATTAGAGAATCTTTCCCCAGTTTGAACTTTAGGGATGTCCTGTTGAGCGAAACTTCTGGTTCCTGTCTTTTGAAGATTCTCATTTTGATCTTTTTCAGTTTCATTGAGTACTTCTTTATCCTCTTTCAGTGCCAGTAGGTCTAAGGAGAAAAAAAAACACATAAATAAAACTACAGTTTAATAGTACAAGACAAAACATTTAGATACAATGTATGAAAACCAACAACATGTATGCTCTGCTCTGGAGGGAGTTTAGCTCTAAACCAAATCAAACACACCTGGGCATGCTAATCAAGGTCTTCTTTATTTACTAGAAAGCTAAATAGTATGTCAGTTTCATCAAGGCTGGAGCTAAGCTCCTCAGGAGAAGGGACCTCAAGTGCCAGAGTTGAGAACCACTGTCCTTCACCACATTGCAAACAATTAACTTTCTTTAGGACAAGAGTCTTTAACTGGGGGTCTGCCAGTTATTGTTTGATCACAAATAATTATTGATAAAAAAAAAAAAAAAAAAAAAAAAAAAAAAAATTAAACAAAAGCTCTTTTAAAGAGGACATTTAATTTTCCTTTCTCTATGGGACGTTACAAGAAGATCTGTAAAGTTGCAAAGACTAACGTCTCAAATATTTATAAAAGTTAAGAGTCAACCACATCCCCTAAAATGGCTTGTTCTAACATGCCTCCACATGCCTTTTCTTAGTACCAGAACTCATTTTGGAACTACTCATTTTTGGGTGTTTCTGCACCGTAGTTACTAGGTGCAATTTTACTACCTGACTGCCTTTTTCGAGAACCAAAATTAGCTCCTACTCCAAAGCAGGGTCTAACCAGCACAGCTGGTACTAACCGTGATGTAAGTAGACACTGATTGGCCAGACGCATTCGAAAACGCCCTCACCCACCATGATTTAAAACACATTGTAAACATCCTGTAAACATTGTCAACTTATTTCACAAGTATGATAAACAGCGATAGATGGACGGACGGATGAAGTGTAGGCACTTGTAGCAAATGTAGCACTGCCAGTTGACATTTGAGATTCTTAGTCCTCCATTCCGTTCTTTCAATCGCTTTACGTATACATTGACATTCCATGTTCATTATTGTGAATACAGTAAGACAAAAAAACACCGCCCTGATCACAGCGTCCTCCATCCTCCTGTTGTTATTCTTTTTTGTTAATGTTGTTGAACGTCACGCACAAATGGCATTGTTGACGACCGGCTTACATCGTGTCCTAGTACACATGGTCGACGCGAATGCAACCCTTTAAATGGTACTGGGAAATCGTCCCAGTACTTTACTACTGTACATTTAGTTTAGAAATTAAAGCGGTGCAAAAGGCCCTATTTGGATGTGTGCAATGCATTTTATAGAGGACGGTTTCCTGATCTGCTGGCTGTTCTGACTCACAGCATGTAAGTATGTTTTATATACCGTATTTTCCGGACTATAAGTCACACTTTTTTCAGAGTTTGGCTGGTCCTGCGACTTATAGTCAGGTGCAACTTATTTATTAAAATTAATTTGACAAGAACCAAGAGAAATGAACCAAGATAAAACATTACAGTCTACAGCCATGAGAGGCGCTCTATGCTGCTCAGTGCTCCTGTAGTCTACACTGAAGACAGAGCACATTCTCGCGGCTGTAGAAGGTAATGTTTTCTCTTGATTCTTCGTTCTAAATAAATGCGACTTATAGCCCAGTGCGACTTATATATGTTTTGTTTCCTCGTCATGACGTATATTTGGACTGATGCGACTTTACTTAGGTGCAACTTGTAGTCCGAAAAAAATGGTATTTTAAGAATTTGCCACTGATATATCAAACATGAGTTTTGAGCAGAGTAGCGCTCATGTTTGTCATTTCTCCAAATCACAAATGCAGACATGGTTTTATGTTTACGCGGCACGAAGCAACGCAACACACAAAAAACAAAAAAAAAAAAAACAGTATAAGTCATTATATTCAGTAATTATGTGCCCACTGGATGCAACAAATGCCTTGTTTATAGTGGGATTTATTGGATTGGATTTGTCTTGACATGCTAGAAGATGGCATTTACATTAGGGTAAAGGGCGTAACATTGCCATCATCTGGCCAATCACAACACACTGAAACTGTCCAATCAGAGAACACCTTGCTTTTCAGAACGATGAACTTTGTAAAAAATGTACACGTTAAAAGGAAATATTAATACGAAATAAAAAGGAATATAATACGAAAAAGTATGTACTATCTTCATTGCATTGTATTACGTCACATTGGGGAGAGAATTTACCAAAGCCTGCCTTGAGAGCATTGAGAGTGACGAGTGGTAGACGAGAGTATTCAGATAGCGCAGATTATAGATAAATAGATAAATACGTAGATATATATAGATAGATAGACTAGTATAAAGAGAGATAGGCAGACAGCCAGATAGCATAACGTTAGCATAGCTAGCTAGCAGCTAAAGATATATAGTTAATTGACAATGGTGAACTACTGTGTTTGTGCTGGGTGTAAAAACTTCACCCAAACAGGACACAGGGTCCATGGCTTCCCTATGAAGGACAAGGCAACCCTCAGACAGTGGGTTTTTTGTCCGTGTTAGGCGGGCAATTTTTTCAATGACCTCCGTTACCAAAAACTCGAAGATCTGCAGCGCGCATTTCAAGGAGGAGGATTACGACCCAGGGGATATCAGGATGGTTTCTCTTGGGCTGAAGAGGGCGAGCCAGGAACAGCTTATTCCGACCACCATACACGTTGATGAAATTAAAACAAAGCTTAGACAAAAACATAACCTCTTAGATTTGCCAATATTGTCATATGTGTGGGTATGTTTACTGCCTCTGCCACAGCTGTGCAGGTGAACCTTAAGCCCAAGATGGTCAGTGTGGGGACTCAAACAACTTCCATCCCCCTCACTAGTCCTGAACACAGAAAACGCGAAGCAGCCGCCACGCAACTGACACGCAGTAGAAACGCCATGCTCACGCCACACAGCCAGTGTGTCACCGGCCTTACTCTGACAATGTCATCATGTTCTGCTTGCTATATTTCCTATGCAGGTTAATCTCATGTGTGTTTCCATTTAAATTGAAGAAACATTTGATCAGTAGTGTACAGTACTTACTCTATATTGAATCCTTATGTACGGTTGATTTTTTATTTTTATTTTTTTATTTTTTTTACATATGCATCATGTGGTTACCAGCATTTCTGGCAAAACCAGCCGATCCTACACAGGAATACCCAGCCTGCAACCTCCTTTTAAGTGGGGCCATTAATTTTACTGGATGTTTGACCTCCCAGACGTTGCGAATGATGACCCTGTTTGGCCTTCAGTGCATCAGCGTGAGCACCTACTTTTGTCATCAGTGCCATTACATGATCCCTGTCATCATTCAGGCCTGGCAGAACGATCAGGCCAAGAGTCTGAGTGACCTCAAGGCAATGGATGGAGGCCTAGTTGTTGCCGGTGACTGCAAGTAAAGCAGAATTGTTTATTTTATGGCATTACTTAATTTTACATACATACTGGATTCTATATCGCAGATGACATGGTGGATTGTCTTTACAGAAACTGGTTAATAAAAACAAAACTCAAATTTGTAATTATCTCCAGGTCTGATTCTCAAGGGGGCTCTCCAAAGTATGGCTCATACTCGTTGATAGAGAAGAGAGTGAACAAGGTGGTGGATGTGCAACTTGTTCAGATAAGCCTGATGTCATACGACAAAGAAATTAAGTCTGTGTACTGCAACTTATTTAGCACTTTTCCACTACTACAACCATGCATAGGGCTTTATCATGTCTTGTATCATTATAATGCTTGGACCAGCAAACCTCTGGTTTGTTCTTTTGCTGACGCACTGATGGCCAGACTGTGCAAGCATCCACAAAGGTTGCTTTCTACTCTTTAGGTAGCCAAACGGGTGAGAGAAGAGCTGTGCCCTGAGGGAACACGGCTTATTTTGATGTGTGTCACATTGGGAAAAGTATGAACTATCTATCTGTCTGTCTCTCTGTTTACGTATCTTGGTCTTTGCAGGCTCAATGGTAGCAATAAAACTGGAAAGCATTGTCACAAAGACGTCCTTACTGAAGGATGTGAGACAGCTGTCTCCACAGCACCAGACTTCCACTCCCTCATCCTACACTTCGCGCCCAAGCACACTGGATTTTCATACCTAGGCATGTATAGCAGGTCAGTGCTGTGCAATGGAATTCATAATGCAGTATTTTATCATACATGCACAAGAATTTTGTTTCAAATGTGTTTGCAAATTTGCTATTCTGTAGACTTCTCTTAGCGGCACTACATTATAACTTCAATGCAAACAGAGAGACCGCACGAAGAAGCGATGGAACAGAGAAGTTTTGCGTGCGATACCCACAGTTTAGAAAAGGTGCCTATGTAGTGCGTCCCATCAAAGAGAAGTCTTCATACGGTAAGCCGTGTCATGCAGTTGTATCATATTTGGACATGGAGATTGAGACATCTCATCAGTGACGGCAATCTTTAAACAGTATATTATCATTATTATGTCTCCAGGTTATACAACATCATTAATCGAGGCCCTCTGGGAGAGCTACACACAATCACCGCTCTTCAAGAGGTTAGCGCCAATCTGTCAGCCTGTGCACCCGCCCCCATCGCCAAATCATTCGAACAAATTCCTTAGGAGGAGGCCATCAGCCGCTATCGAGGCTACTACTTTGTGTGCTATTTATTGCTTTGGTTTTTTACTTCGTTGTTTGCACAAGATCATTCCTTTTTTGTCTTTGTAAGAACCATTAATTGTAGCTGGTGGTGGGACCTCGCCGCTATTGTGCCTACTGTGTGTGCTCCATGTGGTTTTACAAAGGGTTCTGCATGCTGCATGTTTTGGGCTCTGTCTGCGTGCTCTGGTTTTCTTTTTCTTTTGTTTGCATGAAATTTCTTTTATCTAATTTAGATTAACAACATAGTTTACCAATCATTGTACCTGGTGTGCGCTTCTGTCTTGGGTCACTATGTGTCTGCTCTATGTGCTTTTGATGTCACTGCATGTATGTATGCATGTATTTTGTGTGTGTGTGAGAGAGAGAGAGACAGAGAAAGAGAAACCCATCAGCTGACCCGCAGGTAAGACCACAGTATTGCAAGGTAATTTGTTGATTTTTTTTGTGCCTAACCCTTGAGTCTTTTCAGATTTGTTTATTTCATCAGGACTTACAACTGGTCTCTCTCTTCTGTGATGTACTCCCATTACTTGGGATAAACTAATAAACTGTTTTTATTGGAATTCACGTTCGGTGTATTGTTTCATTTTAAGGGCGGTTAAGTGATCACAACAGAACAAGCATGACTTAAATCTTGAACAGAAAAATACAAAATTTCACGTAATTATATACATAATTCATTTTCATTCAAACGAGGCCATTGAAAGCCATGATAGGTTTCGTCACCATTATGAAATTGTTGACTGACAACTGAAACCAGACAGGAGGGTAGAGGCTTCCTTATATGCCTGCCAAGAACTCCATATGCCCAGCGTATAGTCTGCCTGTATGCAGTGTACCGGTATTGCCTAGGGATGAGCATGTTGGAAACATGTTTTACTTAATAGTAAACAAACAATTAACATACTCATGCGTGCTGGCTTGAAGAGGACCATGATCCTGCCTGAAATGGGTGTATGCTACACAAATGGATTCGGGCAGCATGCTTCAAATCCTGGATGCTGAGTGAGGCATGTTACATCTACACACAAAAACGCACTCACTTCGCTACAGCACAAGCTTTCCAATGCAGTTTCCATGGGACGGCACCGCCCACACAGCGACAGACACGCGGCTACGTTTGCAACAACATTTTCACCGGAGGAAGAGATAAGCGCTTAGAAATGCCCATATAGCTAGCATGATGCCTTTTGATGACAAAGGTTAACGGTACTTCTCTGAACTAACGTCATGATCACTGCCACTAAATATAAAGTTATTGTGCACTGCTGCTCGTAGACTAGTTCCAGTGCTCATTGCTGCGTTGCTAAATGATAGCAACTCACCAGGACACTTCACCAACTCTCCACTCATTTTCCACGGATCATGCATTTAATTAGCTTTAGCGGACATCAGTTTTTGGCAATTCCTCATTTGCCCTCTCACGTCTGGCTGGTTCAAAATGATAAGGCGGCGGGCCATCATACATGTTGCCACCTCTTCCTCACCCCAGTCAGTCGCCATAGTTTCAATATTAGGCTGAAGCTACCTTTCCTCCACTTCTCCCCAGTGTGACGTCATTGCCGACTTGCGGGGAAAAAAAACGTTAATACCAAAAACGTAAAAAAAAAAAGGTCTTTAAGACCATTTTCGAGACATTTTAAAAATGATATACATATCTTGAGTGATTTATGTACCTATTAATCGACAGTGGTGGTTAACCTGCAACATGGCATTTAAAGGTTTTCATTTCAGAAGTAGATACAAATTTTAATGTTACACCAAATATTTGTTTGCTTAGGCTAATTATGTATTTCTTTATTCCAATTAAATGTGTGACGTCATAACTGCTGTCCAGTGTGGAGGCAGGATCGCAGGTTGATGGCAGCATTAGTATTTATCTGGTCATGTGATCTCAACATAACTGTCCACATGAGCCAACCCTCTCCATGTCAAATAAAACCACTTTAAAATTGGATATTATAATAAGACTCAAATCAATGAGTTCAGCTTTGAGAATGAAAACCAACCTGTTTGTTCCGCAGTATCTTCATGTTTGACTATGAATGCTTTTTCAGTCTTAATGTCTTCTTTCTCCCCTTTAATAAACCTAATTTTTGTTGGTTCCTCAGAATCATCATGTTTGGCACTGAATGTTTCTTCAACCATCAGGTCTTCGCTATCCTCTTTAATAAGCGCCATCTTTGTTTGGTCCTCAGTATCTTCTTGTTTCATGCTAAATACTTCTTCAATCTTCATGTCTTCACTCTCCACTTTAATGAACGTCATCTTTCTTGATACGTGGATCTCAGCTGCTTCACCAGTTTTTCTGTGTTTGGACATGGTCATATTTAAGATGAGAATAATTATCAGAAAGAAAAATAAATACAAAATTCTACATCTGTGCAGTTCAGCAGTCGGCATGATAGTTAACGGACTGATTACAAACAACACTCAAAACTAGCACTACAAATAAATGAAACTATTTATATTGAAACTTATTTGGCATTTAATAATTTGTAGATCATATTTAACGATTACACATTAAAACATCTGTGATTAGCTTGTAAAAGTTGTAGTTTTAAGTGTCTGTTGTGCTCGTTGCATTTACACTGTTTTGATCAGCATGTGACGTCAGCTTGCGGTGATTCCAGCGGTTCGAATCACTGAATCATTTTGAAAAACAATTAATCTTATCAGAACTCGCCCGTGGATTCAAGTTTATGATAAGCAGATATACAATATAGGGAACGAAATGAGACGCACCGTTTCTGTTACTCTTGTGTGGATGTGCTCTAGTCACAAAACAGTGCTTTAGCGTTAGATAAAGCATCATAACATTACATTCAATAATATTTCATTCATTTTACATCGCTTGTAAAAAGAGGGAGGGAGTGAAAGGCCGAATTCTCTGTATCGATATATACATAAATTGTCAATACTTAAAACGCAAACCTTTCTTCAGTCGAATCACCGGAGTGCAGCGCAGCCTTATGACGTCACACGTCAGCCCAAAATAAAAGTCGGTATAGTGCATAATATGTACATACAGGAAATATAGATTTTTTTATCTTTTTTTTTTTTTGTCTAAAATAAATGTTTTAGTGCAGAAACCATTTAGTTTATAGATAGAATTATTTGAAAAAAAAGAGACTATCTGTAAAAGAAAACCAGTTTAATTATGCACACATGAAAAAAAGGAGTTCACGTCCAGCTTCATGGACAATTATATATCACTTATAAATGATTAAATACAAAATAACAATAGTGTTTATTGAGATTGACGTGTTTTGGAATTGGTAAAATGTGCTTGGAAAAAAATATATGAAGAATATCAACTTAATTATGCACGCTGTGCGTATATTACATATTTTTTTTATTATTTACTTATCTTGCTATTCAATCGTGCATTTATAATTATGATTTTTGTTATGTTTCTAGATGTGTCAAAGAACATTTTGTCACCGACTTCTGTGAATTCTATCTTCAAAGATACCACATACAGTACACACTAAATTAAATTTGAGACACCTCGCTCACTTTGCTAGAATAAAACAGCATTGCAAAACTACAAAATATTTGAAGAAAAACACCTTCTTTTTTAAATTTCAGACAGCAAGAAAACACCAAATAAAGTTATATGAACTATATACAACCCTTTCAGCTGCTGAAAAAAACTAAACAACTGTATATACTGACAAAAAAAAAATGTTTTTGGTCTATTAAGTAAAATGTGGCTTTTAATAGGTATGTAGTATGCACCTGGTACATTTTTTAAAAGTCCAATTCTAAACTTTTTATGGTTGCTGCAAACATTAACTTGATACAACCTATTTTAATAGGATGCGAGGCGAACGAGTGGTGGCAACGGGATTCCTACCTCAGCCAACAGATCACCAAAGGCACATATCACTTTTAAAGTAGTTTATTAAAGAGAAGTGAAATGAATATAAGGAGCATTAGCTTCGGAGAAGCCTAAAGGCCAAAATAAACAAAACTACTATTAAAATAAAATGAAGATATAATTGACCTGACTACAAAGAAAAGCATAAACAAAAAAACACATCACAAAATTAGATCAAAATAAATGGCAGACCCCTAACGCTCCCAGAATTGTTTTAGTATAACCAGAATAAATCAAATAGGAAGAACAATGAAAAGCAACCATGAAGCTGTTGGTGATCTGTTGTCAGAGACTGAATCTGGAGCTCTTCACGACACAGCTCTCCTGTGTCGGTAGCGCTGCCCTTTTTAAAGTCATCCGCTTCAGGATCCACCAATCACGTTCCTTGATGAACAGCCAACAGGCCTATTTAATGTTTGTAAACATTCGGGATGTGCGCACATCATGGTTGCAGAAAACCCGAAAGTAATAACCAGTATATAGAATATTTTGCTTTGTTACATTTTTTTTTTTACATGTTGACCGCATATCACAGCAGCTTTTCACCCAGCGATAAGCACTGTTATTTAAAAAAAATTGACATTACTGAGTGGGATACATTTTATGGATCCATTTGCCATAGCACCTGGTCAGTGGTTAACTGACGAAACGAAATGGCCAAGCATCCAGTGACCAGAGATATATAATTACCTGACTGACACCTCAAGTGTATATACTCAGGAAAAGCTAAAAGTGTATAAGTCTCTTGATGCGTACAACTTTGTTCTGTGTGGTCATGTCCAAGACACAAAAATTCACGTCCATGAAATCGAAAACTTTGTAGAGCTGAAGACTGAGGTTTTGCAAAGCCAAAGACAGGGCAAGAATTATACAAGGCCTGGGATATCGTCAACAAGTCAAACAACCGTATTCTTACCCCGAACTGCACCTGTATGTAATCATCTGTTTACAGACTTAAATGTTATAATTTACCCAATTCAGTAAATGTCAGCAATTTAAGCAAACTAATAATAAGGGTTGTTCTAGCCTAAGCCACAATTTAAACCATTGTTTCATACATTGTACCATTTCGTGCAGGTTAGAGTCATGCTGCAGCCATGCAGGTGCACTTATGTTTAAAGTTGAACTGTGGGTCAGGTTAGGGAAGACTGAGAAAAGTTCTACTTCAGGGAAGAATATGTGGCTCAACCCATCGAAGAGAGAGGTTAAACCAGCCAGTTCAGCAGAACAAAGAAATTTTTACAGGTTTGCGATAACATGTGAGTGAGTAAATGATGACAGAATTTTCATTTTTGGGTGAACCATCTATAAGCAGTTTACACATTGGAACACCTGTAGAGTTTTTGCATCTGCTTCCAATGCTTCATTTAATTCCATTGCTGAAATTAATTAATTAACACTTATTTTATTCTGTTATCAGAACTGACAGCTGAAGACATAACAGAACTGAAACTACTGGCACCTAAATCAGCTGTGGACTTTAGTGACACAGATTCTGCTTCAGAATCTGAGACCAGAGACCTGCCAGAGCCACTTGTAGCTTTCTATGATGCCAAGCTGAGATGCCTCTGCCAAAAGAAAAACAAGACCTTTGATAGACTGGGGAAAGAGTTAAGTAATGAGCAGTGTGTAAACCTTGAGCTTTAAAATCAGGCCCAATCTCAGGCCTGGTACACACACAGAAGTGGAAGGATAACAAGCACAACCCTTCATCGTGCACGCACTGCAGTAACTGAGACTGCTAAAACAAACCTTGTAAAACAGGTAATGCACTACGACAAACGGGTTGTACGGTGACCCGGCAGTATGTTGGGGAATAGATATGGAGGACACTGTCAGAAAACAATACACAGAAATAATGAAGGCACAGCATCTCAACTTTGACGTGGAGCTTTGCGGTCTTGTTGTGCAGCCAGACAAACCACATCTTGGGGCAAACTGTACCTGTTGTGGGAAAGCAACTGTAGAGATTAAGTGCCCATACAAATACCGTGATGGGGGAGTAGTGAGGACATACAGTTTTGCTAAGACAAAACTCTACAACTGAAGAAGAACCATGAAAACTTCCATCTAGTTCAGCTCCACGTTTGTATGCAACATCCACTACTGTGACTTTGGTTTGAACAAAGCAATATGTCTTTATCAACTGCATCACCAGAGATGAAGAAATACTGCAAGCAGTCCTGCCTAAAGCTGAAGTGTTCTTCAAACAGAGCGTTTTGCCTGAGCTGTTAATGTGCCGCATGGATCCACTGATGCAAGCACCTACACTCTGCTCAGTGTCAAAGATGATTGTCTGTGCAAAATGCAAGAACCATTTCCACTACACATGTGCCCGTAGGTATTGTGAACAAAAAACTAGATTAAAAAGTTTTACCTGGGCTAATGAGAAGAACTGGACTATTGCCCAGAGGTCCAAAGTCCTTTTTCAGATGAGAGCAAGTTTTATATTTCATTTGGAAACCGAGGTCCTAGAGTCTGGAGGAAGGGCGGAGAAGCTTATAGCCCAAGTTGCTTGAAGTCCAGTGTTACTTTTACACAGTCTGTGATGATTTGGGGTGCAATGTCATCTGCTGGTGTTGGTCCTTTTTGTTTTTTGAAAACCAAAGTCATTGCACCCGTTTACAAATAAATTTTGGAGCACTTCATGCTTCCTTCTGCTGACCAGCTTTGTGAAGATGTTAATTTCATTTTCCAGCAGGATTTGGCACCTGCCCACAGTGCCAAAAACACCAAAAGTTTGTTAAATGACCATGTTGTTGGTGTGCTTGACTGGCCAGCAAACTCACCAGATGTGAACACTATAGAGATCTATGGGCTATTGTCAAGAGGAAGATGAGAAACAAAAGACCAAACAATGCAGATGAGCTGAAGGCCACAGTCAAAGAAACCTGGGCTTCCAGACCACCTCAGCAGTGCAACAAACTGATCACCTCCATGCCACGCCCGAATTAAGGCAGTAATTAAACCAAAAGGAGCCCCTACCAAGTATTGAGGACATGTACAGTAAATGTACATACTTTCCAGAAGGCCAACAATTCACTACATTTTTAGTTGTTCTCAAGCTGGCCTCTGCTCACTCAAGGCAATTTCGTTGAGAAAGCAAAACTACTTTGTTTGGCCTTCCAAAAGAGGACATGACTTATAATGGGTTTATGTCTCATCGCTCGACCGGACAGGGAATCACAATATGTTAATGAGTGTACCATTTCCGTCGCACGTTTGAGGTATTTGGCCAATCACAATGCACTGGATAACTGCCCAATCAGAGCACATCTTGCTTTTCAGACTAATGAGCTTTGTAAAAAATCAACACATTTCAGAAGTTGAGGCATAGAGGAGAAACAATAATGTACAGTATGTGGAGAATAAGGTTTTTTTTTTTTTTTTTTTTACCTTAAACCGCAATAACTTAATTACACCAAATACAATAATTTTCTTTTATTCTTTTGAGTCATGTTAGATTGCTTCAGGTGTGGGGATGAAGATGACAGCTCCCATGATTCCACACTCAGTCACAGCATCATCAAACTATGTTACTTGGTCTTTGTTTATTTTATGTATGTGCCCTCTAGCGTCGAAAAATTACATATTGTGCCCTTAAGAAATAAAAATTCAAGTGATTGCACTGGTGCCTTTTTGTCCATTTAACCAACTTTTGGTGCTTTTGGCAAGGTGGGCAGGTGCCAAATGAAAGCCAAAATGATCACTATTAAAAGAACCAAAGACTTTATTGAGATGCACCTCTGTAAACAATATATGTTGTATAGAAGATAAATTGACTTTACAACTGACACAAACTGATTTTATAATGACAATGGCATTAAATGAGTCTTGCAACTCCACCTGAGAACATATTTGTATTTCACTAAAGATCACACTGCAGTTCAACATTTATTTTACTTATTTTTACTTACTTTCATTTACACTGAAACATTTTCACTTTCATTTACACTGAAACATTTTCTCAGACAGACAGAAATCAATTGTTTAATAATGCTTTTTTTAGTTATATAAAAACTGTAAAAAGTTGCAAAGCTAAAAAATAAAAAAATCTCAAAGGTCTTGGGACAAATACAATTTTGACAATAGCTAAATACTACAGCAAAGCAGAAGATCAGGTGCAACCACAAGTTCATATATACAAGATAAAATATGTATATGCAAATTTTAAAGAAAAAAAGCAAATGGTTATGGTGGACAATCAGATTTGGGCCACATTCAGCTTTGGTGTGAACATAACCGTGATTTTACTTAAATACATTTTTCTGGTGCCATTATAAATTGCGGAGCCATTTAAATCATTTTCCACTGGATTAACATGCATGTCGTCTCACATCTGCATATATTTTCAGGTGTATCTGTAAAGGCCACTTCACACTACACCAACAGACAGCAACATACAATTGTTTTTGGGTTTTATCTGTGTTAACATTATTAGTGTCTGCTGGAGCTCATTTTCACTGACTGAACATCTAGTTTGTCTTGGTTTGTCTGAGAAGTGCCATCTGTACTCTGTTGGCGTGGTGTGAATTGGCCTTAAAAATGTGATGACAAAATATATTTTTTCTTCCTCCACAGTGAATGCATGGATGCTTTATTTTTTATTTTTTTAACTGCTCATCTTTCCACTCTCAGAGCACTGCAATTTCTTTCCACAATGTGTTTGAAAATGAAGTTTCTTTTCTTTGTCTTTATTTGTGAAACTCTTCTCACACTGAAAATATGTGAAAGGCTTCTTTCCAGTGTGAAATCTCATGGATTTTAAGGTTGTTTTTGATTGAAACTGTCCACATTGATGGTAGGTGAAGTATCTGTTAGATTTGGTCTTGTTCGTTTCATCTGTATGGACTTTTTTGCAGCTATGAAATCATGTCTCTAATATTGATCTTTCTCTTCCGTTTCTTCCAGCTATTTATTATCTTTTATTACCATCAGATCTAAAGTGAAAAGAGACAAATACAATGTTAACCGCAGTTAAAAGAGTTAAAACTTCTAAGGCTATTAAATCATTTGACAACAAAGATTACAACATTGTTTTGATTAACTTAATAATTATGTTGAATATAATTCTCAATAAGTATTAGCATGGATTAGGTCAAATCTATCCAACTACTAATATATTCTGTAACAAATGTCGCAACAAAGACAAGTATGGAGTGCCACAAGGCTCAGTATTTGGTCCTCTGCTTTTCTCTTTGTATATGCTGTCCCTGAGGGCCATTGTCATTAGAGCTCTGTGTAATGCTAAAGAATCTAAGTTTTCCACAAAACCTTTGTTGTAGATAATGAAAATAATCACCAATTAATTTCATTGTTTACTAATCATGTCTGCAGGCAATGAATGAAAACAAAATGCCCAGTCAAGTCATTTTACAGTAGTGAATAACACATTTCTTGCCCCCCCCCCCCTCCACAGTTTGGAGGTTTAAGGACTCTTACCTGTCTTTTCATGTGTGAATCAAGGGTTGTTTTCTGTCTGAAATGATTTCCACACTGATGGGAAAGTCTTCTCTTGAGAGTGAACTCTCAAGTGTGATTTCAGATTTCCATTTTGTAAGAAAGTATCCCCACACAGTGGGCAGATAAACCGCTTCTCTTTAGTGTGAAGTTTTATATGACTGTAGAGGTTTACTTTACTATTGAAACTCTCTCCACACTGATTACACATAAAACAATTCTCTCTTGAATGTATTTTTCGCAAGTGGTTATTAAGGCTTTCTTTAAATTTGAAACCCATTCCACACTTGTCACATGTGAATGGCTTTACTACAGTGTGAATGTACAGGTGATCTTTAAGATTTCCTTTTTTAACAAAACTCTTTCCACACTGTTGGCATGTGAAAAGCTTCTCTCCAGTGTGAATCTTCGTGTGCTCTTTAAGGTTTCCTTTTTTAGTGAAACTCTTTCCACACTGTTGGCATGTGAAAGGCCTCTCTCCAGTGTGAATTTTTAAGTGCTCCTTAAGGTTTGCTTTAAATTTGAAACTCTTTCCACATTGATGACAACTTTTAGATTCAGAGTTTGGAGACAAATTTGTTTCAGTCGATGTGGATTTTTCTACAGCCGCGAAAACATGTCTCTCACATTTACTTTTCTCTTCTATTTCTTTCAGTTCTTCATTCTCTACTTTCAGTGCCATCAGGTCTAAAGTGGAAAAAAAAATACAAAAAGAGTTAAATAGCAGTTTAATGGCTTAATGCAACAGACATCAAAACTAAGTTAAAATATCAAAACTAATATCATGCTACAAAACGAATTGCTGCACAACTAGTAAAATTATGATTGAACCACTGATTTCACATTTTAACAATCTCCTTACTATTTTTTTTGGACCTGAAAACATTTCAGTTACATTGCAGTCTATGGAAGAAAATAATTTTTTTAAAGAAAATCTTAATTTGTGTTTCGAGGATAATCGAATGTCATTGTTCAAATGGTTTTTGGGTGAACTATCCCTTTAAAAATAGTAATGAACAAAAAGCAACAAGCTACATTTTGTTCGAGGTAAAAAACGGTCATCACAGCCATGTTCATGTTCTGTTCATTTCTATTCATGTATTCTATGCTTAAATCATCTGTTGGAATGCCACTCCCATGTATACGCATACAACAGTTAATAGAAGCTAGCAATTATGTTTTATAAAGTTCTTAATACCGTATTTTCCGGACTATAAGTCGCACTTTTTTTTCATAGTTTGGCTGGTCCTGCGACTTATAGTCAGGTGCGACTCATTTAGACTTACAGTCAGGCTTTCAATTCTCAACCACTGTGTTCCATATGCAACTGACATAGCAATAGGATTTCGGTACAATAACGAGTATTTTTTGTGTTGTTTTTCACATTATTTCAGGTAACTGGTATCAATCTCAGACTGGTTTGGCCAGGTCTTCTTAGGTAAATGAAAACCCTGCTTAAAGAAATTGTTCCACATTATTAATCACTTACAAATTTTTTGACAGTTAAATAATCTCGATTTGCTTTTTAGCAAAATATTGTTTGTTTTGATGCCTTTTGCAAGATATTGCATTGTTTTATACTTATCATCTTCAGGATGATCTTTCTTCCTCACCATACTTCATGAGAACTGGGACTTGCTTAATAATGTGGAAACAACCCAACTTTAAGTAGGGTTTCCATTTACCTAAGAAGATCTGGCAAACTATTGACCAAACTAGTCTGAGATTAATACCAGCTACCTGAAATTATGTGAAAAAACCACAAACAAAAATCTGATTCATTATTGTACCAAAATCCTATTGATGTCACTTGAATAATTATTTGATATACAGTGTAAATCAAGAGAAGAGTCAAGCTTGGGAGAACCAATTACTATAGTATATCGGCATTTAACCCCCTCGAGTCAACCATACTTAGTTTAAATGTCAGATTCAAATGTTTGTAATTGCTGTGCTTAAATTAATCTGCCATTGGCTGCTTCAGAGTTCCTACTGCAGGTGTGAATGCAACCAGGAAAATTAGTTCTTGGAGAACTACCCTGGTGGCGAAAGCTCCAATGTTCTACAGGTGCCTCTTTATGGTCACATTTGCAAAAGTAGTCATGTCATAGGCTGTCTACACTGAACGCAACCATTTCAATTCATTTGAATTTTGTGTCAGTATGTCATAAACAGAACGAGGCATCAGTTGACAGCATCACTGATTATAACGGGTTCTATAGTGTTTTGTTGCACCACTCATGTCTGGTGTAGACACAGTGATAGCCACGCAGATACACACTGAACTCCATTCATTTCCATGTCTATTTGTGCCTGAAATGATACGCATGCACAAAATTGTCAAAATTTATGGCTCAGCAAGCAACCTTGTGAACACCGCTGCTTATGGCTTAAGTGAAGGTAAACAAGTGACTTGCCCGAAACATATAAAGCACTGTTTATTTCATTTGTATATTTGTTCTATTATATTCACCTATGCTTTGAATTTGTTTATTTTCTGTGCTGATTTACTCACCTACAAAGTAAACCCAATCATTGATTTGGTTTTTTTTTCCAAAAAGAGCTTTTGGTGTCATTTGTGATTATATATAAAAAAAATAAAAAATCACCAATGTGAGTTTTGCGCCTTAATTGGTGCAGTGGTTAACCAGAAAAATTAAGGTTGCCGATCCACATGTCCACATGAGATGACCCACTCCATTTCGAATAAATTTGCTTTACAGAGCAGGTCATATGGGTTTTTGAAAAACATATCTTTCTGGTTTATAATGTAGCTATGCATTATAAAGATATTGTCTCTCAAAAGAGAGAGTCGATTCTGAATCGCCTTAACGAGTCATCGTATTTTCGAATCTTTTGCCTGTTCTGTCACTGGGTAATATATTTGCATAATCCCTGCGAAATATGAACAGAGTATGACCTGCCCACAAACACTTCCGCTATTAGTCTGTTTACATCATGTTGAGAAGATGCGGTGTTCAAGGATACCACAGAAATATGCATTTAAACCTGCTGTAGGGAACTTCAACACAATATTAGGACACTTTAAAATACCTTATGACCTGCTCTTTGTTTTGGACACTCATAATAAAAATCAGGGCTGGGATTCTATTCCAAAAATAATGGATTCCTCGATTCCAAGGCGTTGGGAATCGAGTCAATTCCATCAAGGGGAATCAACTCCTCATTTAGAGGGTTTTTCAGTTCAAGAAAGCTTATCTATGGGAGTCTCTCAAACGGAAGGCTACATCCGACAAATGCACACATTTAAATTCACGAAAAAAAACAAAGAAATGAGTCAATCGAACAGCCCTAATAAAAATATTCAGTAGAGCTGGGCCCGGTTCCCCAAAACGTTCGTATCGCTAAGTAGTGCTTAACCTATTCCTTAACCTCTCTCTTAACCTTATGGCACGATTCCCGACACGTTCATACACTAAGTATATCTTCTGTAAGTCATACTTTCGTAAGGTTGGTCTGGACCATTCGTAAGCTCTCTTAGCGTTGTTTGAGCTCAAGACGCTACTGTACAGCAGTCTTTAGAAACCAGCGCAGCGAAGTACAAGTCAAACTATGGTATTCTGACTATGTTGTGGCTCAACAATGATTTTATGTTATTTTTTAAGACTCATAATAAATTATGTTTGCAATGGATACAGGCCTATTTATGAAGTTAACTTTATGTGGTATCAGAACTAATATGGTGGTAATTAGCCTAATGTAATTAAAGCGAATTGGCAATCAATTTTTTGATAATTAAAATCTGGTAAACAATTTGGCTCCTGATGACTAAGATCTATAAATGGGTAATCATGGTTGTGTCCAGTAAGCGACCATAGCAGCGATCCAACGTGTCCTTGTATTGAATCAAAGACGGAGCCGGACGCGGAGCCATTTAGTCCATGTCAATTTTTTATTCGGCAAAACTTAAGCCCTTTTGACATTTTGCCTGGCGTGGCTATATAAAAAAAAAATTGCATCCAAAGACAACTCATTATGGAGCTGCTGGACCTTCTCAGACCGGCGCTTACCAGCCTAATGCAGTGGAATTTTGCTTTAAACCCTGAAGGCCAGCGCTACGGTTTTGTTTTGTTTTTTGTTTTTTTTTGCTACATAGAGATTCATCGAGGTCGTGGGAGAGGGCTACGGCCTAATCAAGACCTCGGTGTAGAGGTGCGTCCACACTGTCACCAACGCCATTCTGCGTCATGCCGGGGATTACATCCTGGTGGATGGCACACTCATCCCTATCGCCAATCCATCAGTGATTGATCAGCCGTAGGCTACTCATCACGAAAGGGAGACGCGGCCATAAACGTGCAGGTTATAGTGGGCCACAGGGGTGTGATCCCCGACCTGGTGGTAATGTCCAGCAAAACTTCAACTTCCTCTGACGAGAGGCTTGGTGCCCTTTTTTACGTTGCTTCCCCACCATATTCTGTATCTAACTCTCTCTCTCTCTGTTCATTGTAGATAGGTTGCTTTTTATTTAAAACATAAACCAATTGCAATCAATACCGCATTAAACAGAAGTAACTGCAGCTGCTTGCCAATCAATTCTGATTGTAAAGTACCTTACCATTAATATAAAAGTGTATTATATAATTTTAAGAAGTCATTAAACACATGTCAAGAGGAAGATTAGCGAGGGATCCCCGGTTCATCTAACCGTCACAACATATCGTGTGAACATATTACTGACCATTTGATAATTTAATTTATAGTCTATATTCTACTGATAACTTAAAATATGTTAAAATAAATGTTACTATAATAATTTGAGGAATGTTTCATTTGCATAGAACGTGTTGTCTTTCTTAACGCTGTATTGCACCATCACTTGAAGTGGAAAATCGATTCATGACTAATCGATGCCAACTAATTCAGCACCATTACTTTGGACAGCGCTCTTGTTACGTCGGATGTAAGAGGCAGCATGCTAAGAAGCTAAGGGACACTTCGGGGAACACTCTTAAGAACATAAACAACTTTGGTAAGATATTTTTCGAGGTCTTCTTAGCATGCTAAGAGTGAGCGTTATCGGGAAACCGGGCCCTGGACATTTTAATAAGGATCAATTGACTGAGTTCAGCTTTGAGAATGAAAACCAACCTGTCTGTTCCTCTTCTTGTTTGACACTGAATGCTTCTTCGATCTGCAGGTCTTCACTCTCCTCTTTAATAAACGCCATCTTTATAATAGAGCGTCAAGTGCTCCTTAGTCACTTCACTGGGAATATTTCTGTGTCTGGAAAAAATAAATCCAAAGTAAATCTCTCCAGTCAGAGTGGGAGTTAATGACCTAATTAACCAAATAAAAATAAATAAACACTCAAACCTACTGCCAAAAATGAACAAAAGAACACAAATTATACAAACACTTAAAACACACACAACAACAAAAAATAACTCTTGTATTCAATATATTGTTAATCTTTGTATTATACTTGGCAAATTTTCTATTCAGAAGTGTAAATCTTTGGGTAAGAACCCAGTAGTACATTTTTCTGATTGACTATAATTCTTACATTTTTATTCTTTGATGGGCATTAAAAAAAAAAAGTCATTCAAAAGTCAAAAATAAAATTGCTTTCGATGTTTAACCTTGTATAATTTCCCCCCTCTGGTTTGTTTTTTATTTGTTTGTTCTGAGATACTGAATTTGGGATTTTCCTTAGTGGTCAGTTATAATCATCAAAATTAAAAGAAATAAACATTTGAAATCTATCAGTCTGTGTGTAATGAAGGAATATAATATACAAGTTTCAGTTTTTGAATTATTGAAATCAACTTTTTGATGATATTCTAATTATATGACCAGCACCTGTGAGTGTGTGAAATATATATATATATATATATATATATATATATATATATATATATATATATATACATACATACATACATACATACATACACACACACACACACACACACACACACACACACACACACACACACACACACATCACTTTGCTCAAAGCTTGGGTTTGGGTTCGTGATCTCTTAACCCAGAATAACACCTGCTCCGTCTTCACACGCGTTTGTGATTCACTAAAACATCAGACTTTATTCATCGTGCTATGTTTTTGATTTCTTAAAAAGAAGGCTTAAACCCAACAATTCTTGTGAACTGATTAACGTAGCGATTATAACGTGATGCATATTTTCTGTTAGTTGCGTGTGAATGCGCTTTATTTCCAAAATAACATTCATTAACGTTGGATAAAGTGTTATACTCAATAACCGATTAATTCGTTTAACAGTTCTTGTGAAAACTGAACAGTATGCGTCGATTTTAATAAGGCTATTTCAATGCATAAAACACCAAACCTTTCTTCAGGCGAATCACAACAGATGCGGGAACGCGGCGCGGTCTTTTGACGTCATGTCTCCAGACGCTTCTTCTTCGAGGTTTAACCACGGCTTGCATCAAAAAGCGTTGCTCCACCTTCTGGATTATTTTTGTGCAACGTTACTCAAGTTTATTTCCTCGAGCTTACCTTTCTCCGTAATAATCAGCGATGGACAAAGTACACAAACCAAGTACTCGAGTTAAAGTATACACTAGGTAAAATATTACTCCAGTAAAAGTACTCCCTTTACACTTTCACTTGAGTAAAAGTACAAAAGTATTTGCATTCAAATGTAACGTTACTTAAATATCCAAAGTAGCCTACTATGATTTATTATGGCTATAATATCCTGTTCTCATTTTTGTCACAAGACTCTTGCTTAATCATTATGTGAAAAGACTCTAATGTTATTCATAGCACACTAATCTATTAATAGAATGATATTAATTAGCCAGACACTTAAAAATATCCTGAGCTCAAAACCTTGAACCTAAAAAAATTCCTTAAGAATAAAATTAAATAAAAGGATTTCAGAGCAGTTTAAAATTCAATAATTAAACACAGGCTCACATGAGTTTTCTTTTACTTTTTTATTTTATTCTTGTATCTGAATGTTTTTGTGCATATATATATAAACTTGCCACTTCCGATTAACTGTAAAAGGAAATTGTTTTTGTATCAGAAGAAACACACTTGCCAGTCACAGCTGCATATGTACAAAACTTGTGTATATACAGTACAGACCAAAAGTTTGGAAACATTACTATTTTTAATGTTTTTGAAAGAAGTTTCTTCTGGTCATCAAGCCTGCATTTATTTGATCAAAAATACAGAAAAAACTGAAATATTGTGAAATATTATTACAACTTAAAATGATAGTTTTCTATTTGAATATACTTTAAAAAAAAATTATTCCAGTGATGCAAAGCTGAATTTTCAGCATCATTACTCCAGCCTTCAGTGTCACATGTAACATCCAGTCTATCACATGATCATTTAGAAATCATTCTAATATTCTGATTGTTGGAAACAGTTCTGCTGTCTAATATATTTGATGAATAAAAGGTTAAAAAGAACTGCATTTATTTAAAAAAAAATTCTAATAATATATTTTCTTTACTATCACTTTTATCAATTTAAAGGGGGGGTGAAATGCTATTTCATGCATACTGAGTTGTTTACACTGTTAAAGAGTTGGATTCCCATGCTAAACATGGACAAAGTTTCAAAAATTAAGTTGTACGTTTGAAGGAGTATTTCTGTTCCAAAAATACTCCTTCCGGTTTGTCACAAGTTTCGGAAAGTTTTTTTCGAGTATGGCTCTGTGTGACGTTAGATGGAGCGTAATTTCCTTATATGGGTCCTAAGGGCACTTCTGCCGGAAGAGCGCGCGCTCCCGTATAGCAGAGCACTGAGAGCACAACAGACATTCACTGATCAGAGCGAGAGCGTCGCGAAATGTCACAAAAGAAGTGTGTTTTTGGTTGCCAGGGCAAGACGACCCTGCACAGATTACCAAAAAAAAACAGCATTAAGGGACCCGTGGATGGAGTTTATTTTTACAGAGCATCAACGGAGTTGTGCAAGTGTTTTTGTTTGTTCCCTGCATTTCGAAGATGCTTGTTTTACAAACAAGGCCCAGTTTGACGACAGATTTGCACATCGTTTATTTCTTAAGGATAATGCAGTCCCAACGAAAAAGGATCACGATCGTGTGTTGGATCCGCAGGCGGTGAGTAAAACTGCTTCAAATATCTCTGTGTTGTGAACTTAGCTATCGGCGCATAAGCACATCAAGTAAACAACATGCGATGTTGTCATCAAACTGCACTTTCCACATGTACAGCTTAAAAAAAAAAAGATGACAAAGTGGAACTTTGGAACGCTAAGCAAATATATACAGTTTCAATACATACCGCATAGAGACGTTTTCCTGTAGTCATTGCTGATGCTGCTCTTGATCAATTTCAGCCTCGGGATCTGATTCTGGATCATAAATAAACGGCTGAATCTGACTGTAAGCCATGGTTTGTTTTGGATGATGTTTTTTTCCTCAAGGTAATGTCACAGCTTCCAAACGCTCTCAACGCAAAATCCTACTCGCGCTCGTGATTCTTTAGCTCCGCCCACACGTCACGCCTCCAGGCGCTCGTGTTTTTCCAGGAAAAATCGTTACAGACTATCTTTCTCTTATAAATATAATAAAACTAAAGACTTTTTGGAGTTATGAAGGATGCAGTACTACTCTATAGGTACTCAAGATTAACAGGATATTGAGTGAAAATGAGCATTTCACCCCCCCCCCCCCCAACACATCCTTGCTGAATAAAAGTATTGATTTTATTTAAAAAAAAGAAAGAAATTATTACTGAAAATACTGACCCCAAATTACTGACCAGTAATGTATATTGTTATTACAAAATATTTATATTTTTTTTACTTTTTATTCCTCAAAGTATACTAAAAAAGTATCACATGTTCTGAAAAAATATTAAGCAGCAGAACTGTTTCCAACTTTGATAATGAATCATCATATTAGAATGATTTCTAAAGGATCATGTGATAATGATCCTAAAAATTCAGCTTTGCATCACAGAAATAAATGATCATTTAAAGTATAATACATTTAAAAACAATTATTTTAAATTGTAATAATATTTCACAATATTAATTTTTTTCCTGTATTTTTGATCATATAAATGTAGGCTTGATGAGCAGAAGAAATTACTATTATTTTTTTTTAAATTAAAAATAGTAATGTTTCCAAACTTTTGGTTTGTACTGTATATATATATATATATATATATATATATATACACACACACACACACACACACACATTAATTCTGCTTCTGGTGAGTGTGCTAGTAGAGTATGGCACTAATAATCTAACTAAAGTGGCAATTTTTTTTGTTCCGGTTGAGGAGGAGGTGATTTTCTAAGTTTTCTTAGTGCATTCTTGCCCTCCTGGGACTGAAAATAAGCTCTGCTGTGCTGAAAAGATGTTCACAAGCCGAGAAGCAGCTAAAGCAGTGTTGTATAAAATAAAATAAATTAAATAATGCATTTAGCAGACGCTTTTATCCAAAGCGACTTACAGTGCATTCAGGCTATCAATTTTTACCTATCGTGTTCCCGGGGAATCGAACCCCCAACCTTGCACTTGACAATGCTCTACCAATTGAGCTACAGGAACACAATTTCACTGTATCTACTTCTATTATACCCTTGAGTAGTTAAGCTACTACTCAAAGTACAGTAATGTGTTTTACTATTAACATTACATTACTGGATCAAGAATGTAAAGGAATTACAAAAAAACAACAACACTTAAATTGGCAACACGAGTGAAGTGCAGACGGTTCTGATACCCCCCTCTCCCTGATCTTTAATGATTCGAAGCATGCTCTCTCAACGGCGAGAAATAAGCATTTCCATCTCGTTGTGTTGGCTGCGTTGTACGCAGATCAGCTGTATTTTGCACACATCTTCTATAATCTCTGCTGCAGTCACAGATCTGCCACACTTATTCCATAGTGCATGGCACTTTGCAGAAGCTGACCTGGACAGCTTCTTGTAAGCTTCATTTGAATAGTCTTTGGCTGCATCCACTGTGGAAACCAAGTTTAATAAGTGGCAGACACAACGATGATGCTTTGGAAGTTGGAATTCATCATCCTCATCTAAAACAGCTGTAACCTCCACAAAGTCCTCCTCGACACCATCCACATCCTCGTCATCTCCATCACACATCACATCACTTATCTCTTCTTCAGCCTAATCTCAAGCAGAATTGTTGTTCTCATCTTGCTCTCCATATGAAAGAAATGCCTTTAACAAATTTGATTCATTGTCCGTAGTAGTTCGAACAACCTTGTTCTGTACTCCAGAATGTATGTCGTTTAGCGTGCAAGCCAAAACATTAAAAGTGTGTGGGCCTTTGAGCTGCCTGCATGCTGGTGCTACTGAGCACCTATCCTGGTTCTTTAGGATCAACCCAGTGGGCAGTGACACCGATGAAACTTCTTCTCCTTGAACTCCAACAGTCTGTTGTCGTTGCTATAAAATCTATCTCTGACATTGCTTTTTTCATATTAGTCTTCATCTTAAGTGCTGCATCATCCATCTTACATCCCAAAGCGGCCCTTGACATGAGAAATGTGTTAGGCTGAAGATCATGCAAGAAAGATTTAAATTATATTATATTTTATGTATAGATAAATTAGGATTATAACTAAGATAGAAACAGTTTATTTGTTGTGTGTTTGGGTGGGAGTGGGTTGTGGACTGTCCCCTGCAATATTGGAGACAGTGGCATTTGTCTCCCCTGAAAATTACACAGTGGAGGAGAAAAATATTTGATTTTGAAATCTATAACTCAGATGCTTTTATTTTGGAAGCGCAACAGAGTGTATTGTCACTGGCCAGCCGTCTCAAAGGATCAGGCTGTTTGGGAAGCAGGAATTTTGCAGCTAGCGAGTAGCGACATAGATGTTAAGATGAAAAGACAAGCAGCAGCTCAGTTTAATTAATTTCTTTATCATGTCGAAGAAAAGAAAGAAAGGAAGTGTCAGTTGGCAATAATTTAGTTCTTCAGGATAATTATATTTTCTTTCTAATGTTAGACCTATGGATGTTAAGCTGATGTTGTGATTCGACATCTAACTAGTTCACTCTTGCTAAGTAAACGTTGTTACCATTAACGTTACTAGCCAACATTGACTGACAAAAATATGGTGGACTTTATGTTTAACTCGGTTCCGGAAAATTATAATCCACATGTAAAACTATGTGCAGCATATTTTGCAGAGGACAACTTTCTCAATCAGTTTAATGCCGGATTCGCACAAAGATTATTCTTGAAAGATGGAGCAGTTCCCTCTTTGTCTGGAGAAGGTGTTGTGTATGGACCACAATCGGTAAGTGTATTTTATTATTTAAGTTGGTGCGTTTAACAGTTTCTGTAACTTATTACACAAAGGGCAACGCTGTTTAGCTTTGTTAACTAAGATGTTAGGGCTGTGCAAAAAAACGAATGCGATTTTCAAACTTACACTACAGTCTCCATGCTCACAGCGTGCCAAACACAAATAATTTGTATATTTATTTATTTATATTTTCATTGTCTGGCTATCTTGGACTTCGGTATGGAGTTAAAAGGATAGGATTATAACTTTGTCGGTAGTATCATATCACATTATGAGTTTATATCAGCACCTTTTGTTGTTTTCGCATGGTATCCGATAATAGTGTTTGGACACGGAAGCAGTGACTACACAAATGAATTAAGCCACCTCTCTACTTCCATTGACTTCAGAAGAAAGTTGTGCAGGAGGCATGCTGACAAAATAAGGCTGTTTATTTTGTCAGGTTGTATATTAATCCTGCTATACAGGATTTTCCAGCAAGATGACAAAATGCCAAATGCATTTTCCACCACATTGCGTGCTCGAGACAGCACAGTCTGTAGTTGAAGATGCGTTCTTGTGTGGCTATGTCTCGACTAGGGTAAGGCCGTATATCAGGTTGGCTTTTAATGGGAACGCTGCATCCCTAACAATGATTAATTGCATGTTCCCCAGATGCTCTGCTCCTGGTAGCTGCTGATCATCTGGCACCTCTAGCTTTTTTGCATCCAATGCCTGCCCTATGGCGGAGCCAGCAAAGACACTCCCATCACTTGACCGTCAATACTCTCCAACATGGACTAGACTAGACAGAAGCGATATTCAGAATCGACCACAGCCAATAATACTACAGATAATGTTTTTTGTAATTAAAGTAAAGGCTGCCTGAATTAGGTGGTGCAAAGAGGAGGATGTGCTTCCCATCAATCACTCCTATGCAGTTAGGGAAATTCCACCTAGTTAAAAACTTTGAAGTGATATGCCTCCACTCCTGTTCAGTAGGTCTTGCTAGGTGTGTATCAATCATGCACCTGTTAATTGCAGCACGTGTCCTTGATGGCTTTAGCCACTGTGCTCTTCCCAATACGATAGTGGAAGGCAAGCATTCAGACTGATTTTCCTTGAGCCCAGACACCTTTAAAACAAACATTAATATAAACATTCATCGCTATCTCTTCACAGAAAATATGTGCAGGACAAGATCTTGGAAGTCACTTTGAGACAACTACATTAAGTGGTGAAAAAAACAGCAGTTGCCAAGTGGCTCTTAACCTATTCAAATTAGCATTTTTAATAACTAAAATGTTAATCTTAAAAACACACAATCTAATGTGGTCATAAATGTATGCTCCTATAGAGTGCCGAAGTTATGACGTCACTTTGTAGGCCAAAACGCAGAAGTGAGTTAGCATTTTAGCACTACGGGTTCCCTCGCCCTAAAGTCTATGGGTTTTTTGCTAAATCGCCTGAAAGGTCTGTGGTTAACAAAGCCTCTAAATATTTTCCCGTTTTCATCTATGACATAAAACATACCAGTTATAACCTGCTTGTGTTTTTTTTTTTTTTGTCCCGAGATGCAAGCACAAGTCGTCAAATGAAAGATGCTCGTTTTCCGTCCGATGTTACCCAGCGGAGACTCTGGGTTCGTGCCGTAAGATAATTTCACACAACGATGATTTCCATGTGAACATCGTATTTACTGCCTTAATGTGGCCACGACAAAACTTTAATGGTGCATATTGCTTAACACGCTAATGTTACTTTGACGGTCAGATGGAGTTAAAAAGGCTAGCAAGAATAAACGTTTTTCATAACCAAATCAACAGTTAAAATACCTTTGTCTTTCTCTTAAAATATCTAAATGCTTGTTTACTTTGACACTGTTTAATAGATTAGATCCGCTGCAGTTTTATTAAAGGCTAACATTACGTCAAGAAATGTGTTTGTTTAAAATATTCAAAATAATACCTGGTTTATTGACTTATTGTTACTTATATAATTATATAATTATATAATTGACTTATATAATTAAAGAAAGGGTGGGTCCTGCACCCTGAAATTTGTGAACTTGGCTTTTACCCACTTATAATAATATGATTGTATTTGTAAACAGCATTAGTTAAGGCATTAGGTAACAATGATAATGCATAATCTGTGTTATTTTAGTAGTAAATTTATTTAAATGTATTTAGTAGTAACTATATTTAATGTGCTATATAAACGTTGACCGATCAATGAAGAAGATTAATGTAAATGCTGAAAAACTCCATTCTAATATAATACAAATATTTTATTGTATAATTTTCCCCCACCCCACTTTGTAATTTTAATCTGTAAAGGGGTAACTTCCATAAAAGTAACATTGCTTATTTTGAATGAATCCTTAGATGAGCTGACCGCAAGCCCAGTGTCCATTCTTGCATCTGCAGCTATCATTTTCCTGCGGGGGGAAAAAAATGTTTTGTTTTTATCCACAAACGATGTTCCCACTGGACAAATTTTGGAAGTTCATTCATTCTCCCTGAAATGTTCAACCACCCATTGTAGCAACAATGTCATCTTTCCCTGTAGAGACCTGTTGTGTGAATTATCTGTTTTTGCAATTAGTATATAGTTTGTTTTCAGTTGACTTATTTTATGAAAATAAAGATTTTTACTACAGCTCTTGCTGTAAGGCTTCTGTGGCTCGGTTATTAGTGAATTTTATTAACTGTGCAAAAGGTTGCGAGTTCAATTCCCAGAGAATATGCTGATATGTATAGCTGACAAATACCAAAAATTAAATGTTAAACTATTGTATACTACTTGTATACTATTGCAACTACATTCCAGTCAGCTCATAATAATGTGAATGCGAGATAAAATTTACTACACTGGCTCTCACATTGGGGCTTGTGGATTACCATGTAAAAATATATAGAAAATGTGAACAAAATGAACAATATGTTTTTTTCAGGGAACGTATATGGTTTCTTTATATTATATTATAATAAGCATTTGTTGATGCTATTGGACAATACTCTTTAAATTCAACATATTTAATTATATACAACTATTATATTAAATGTTTGGAATTTAACTGTGTTATATTTGTTCAGAGATTGTTTGTATAGTTATCTTAAATCCATAGAACACTATTACAACTCCTCTAACATTATCCCTCCCTAGTTTTACTTACCGAGACTCAATAAACCTTGTCCAGTAAACAATACCGGTAAGTAAACCAGCATCTAAGCTGCACTGTTCTTCATGTCCAGATTTATAGTGGTTCTCTCCTCGATCTATGGTTTTTCTATTGTCTAAGAAAAAAGGACATCATAATGGAAATTGATACGGCCATAGCTAACCTTAGTGCTTCTGAGATGGTAAAAGCTCTTTTTTTTTTTTCTAGCAAATGGTATGCAAACATATAATCAAACATAATCTTTAAAGTTTATTTGGGGCACAATGATAAGGCATAATAATCTTAATCACAAAGAAAATAATATTTATATAAAATAATAAATGAATAAATAAAACATTAACAAAAGATTTTAAAAAATCTAACAGAGACACATAAACAAAATTAGTTTCTAACATTTTTTTTTTTTTAAACGAATAGGCAATATTCTCATGGAAAAGTGTATAAGTGTTCATACACAGCGCAGATCATAAGGAGCGAGCGTGTTTTTTAAATAAAGTTTGAGGAAGCTTGATGATGACGTTGATCCGCGACCATGGTATGCTGTAGTCCGTTTATAGCCTACCGTTAGCATTTTATATCTGACGGCTTTATTTAGGCTTCAAAATGTATAAATTTTGGAGTAATTTGTAAAGATTATCTTAATAGAGAAACGTGTAAGGGTCATACCTCTTTGTTGAACACAGATCTTATTTTTTGCGATTTTCCAAAAGTCTATGGGGAAAATACATGGCTTTTCGATCGAGGGAACCCATGCGCCACTAATTTCCGGGTTGGACTACAAAGTGACGTCATCACTTCGGCACTCTATACAAATGATACATAATGATACATTATGTTCCTCCATTTGTTTGGTTTCTTCATATTCTCTAGTTTATTTTGCTGTGTTTATACTTAACCTGCATGTGGTTAGCAAACTGCTAAGAACTTGCTGTAACTTGAACTTAACAACATTTTTTTCACTTTCAAACAGTTGGTCTAAATCACAATATAAATCCAACAGAGTTGTGCTTTTCTGTATATGAAAAGCAATGGTGTTATGTTTAAAATGTTAAAAAGAGCTCAGCTGGAGGGTACTGTAAATCTTGTGGCTGAAAGCTTCTTAAAAAACATACCCACCAGGGAATTTCTTTATAGGTTAATTTTATCAATCAATCACCTTTATTTATATAGTGCTTTAAACAAAATACATTGCGTCAAAGCACTGAACAACATTCATTTGGAAAACAGTGTCTCAATAATGCAAAATGATAGTTAAAGGCAGTTCATCATTGAATTCAGTTATGTCATCTCTGTTCAGTTTAAATAGTGTCTGTTTTTATTTGCAATCAAGTCAATGATATCGCTGTAGATGAAGTGACCCCAACTAAGCAAGCCAGAGGCGACAGCGGCAAGGAACCGAAACTCCATCGGTGACAGAATGGAGAAAAAAACCTTGGGAGAAACCAGGCTCAGTTGGGGGGCCAGTTCTCCTCTGACCAGACGAAACCAGTAGTTCAATTCCAGGCTACAGCAAAGTCAGATTGTGCAGAAGAATCATCTGTTTCCTGTGGTCTTGTCCTGGTGCTCCTCTGAGACAAGGTCTTTACAGGGGATCTGTATCTGGGCTCTAGTTGTCCTTGTCTCCGCTGTCTTTCAGGGCAGTAGAGGTCCTTTCTAGGTGCTGATCCACAATCTGGTCTGGATACGTACTGGATCCGGGTGACTGCAGTGACCCTCTGATCTGGACACAGACTGGATCTGGAGGCTACGGTGACCTCGGAACAAGAGAGAAACAGACAAATATTAGCGTAGATGCCATTCTTCTAATGATGTAGAAAGTACGGTGTTATGTAAAGTGTTTCTGGTTCCGGTTTACCTAATTAATGCAGCCTAAAAATCCTTTAACGGATTTGGTTATTAAAAGCATATTAGTATGTTATGTGTATGCCAGGTTAAAGAGATGGGTCTTGAATCTAGACTTAAACTGCAAGAGTGTGTCTGCCTCCCGAACAATGTTAGGTAGGTTATTCCAGAGTTTAGGCGCCAAATAGGAAAAGGATCTCCCGCCGCAGTTGATTTTGATATTCTAGGTATTATCAAATTGCCTGAGTTTTGAGAACGTAGCAGACGTAGAGGAGTATAATGTAAAAGGAGCTCATTCAAATACTGAGGTGCTAAACCATTCAGGGCTTTATAAGTAATAAGCAATATTTTAAAATCTATACGATGTTTGATAGGGAGCCAGTGCAGTGTGGACAGGACCGGGCTAATATGGTCATACTTCCTGGTTCTAGTAAGAACTCTTGCTGCTGCATTTTGGAATAGCTGTAGTTTGTTTACTAAGCGTGCAGAACAACCACCCAATAAAGCATTACAATAATCTAACCTTGAAGTCATAAATGCATGGGTTAACATTTCTGCATTTGACATTGAGAGCATAGGCCGTAATTTAGATATATTTTTGAGATGGAAAAATGCAGTTTTACAAATGCTAGAAACGTGGCTTTCTAAGGAAAGATTGCGATCAAATAGCACACCTAGGTTCCTAACTGATGACGAAGAATTGACAGAGCAACCATCAAGTCTTAGACAGTGTTCTAGTTTATTATAAGCAGAGTTTTTAGGCCCTATGATTAACACCTCTGTTTTTTCTGAATTTAGCAGTAAGAAATTACTCGTCATCCAATTTTTTATATCGACTATGCATTCCATTAGTTTTTCAAATTGGTGTGTTTCATTTTGTATTAGCAGAAACACCCATGTTATACTGCTAAAGTATATATCCAATATGTTATCTTGTTTTGGAAGACACCCTTCCAAAACACCACTTATACACACATCTTAAACACGTGTTAATACCATTAATACATAGTGTTACTTAATGACTAAATCATGAAAACAATGGAAATCACTGATACAAATGTTGAGCCAAAACTGAAAGTGGACTTAAAATGGTAATTGCAATTGTTGCTAACTATAAATAATATTGAATGGAACAGGTGTTGGCTATGGTCCCATGGTTTCTTAGGATATATAAAGAACCTGCATTACCCTGCGTAACACACAACAAAATGGACAACGTAACCATTAATGTGTTAGACAGCAAAGACAATGTTGTCATGCTAACGGTACACATTTACTTAATGAACAAGAATATACAGGAAATAATTCTTGAGTGACACTGACCTCATCTACAATCTTCTCTCCAAACAGCTCTCCTCAGTGGCCCAGTGTGCTGCAAAGCTTCTCCAACCTCCTATTCCATGTCCCACTATCTCCACTAGGTTGCCGGGACCCCTAAACCTCAGTTTTGTGAAACCACCTCCACCATCCACCAGCCAGTGTCCCATTACTACCACTAGGTCTCCTGTACTACTTACCTCCACTGTCAAGGACCAAGCTCCTTCCACTCTGCAACCTGGTGCAGTGTGTGGAAACACTTCAGCATCCATTCAACCTTCATCCCCTTCCTTCCAGTCAGACAGGCATGAATCTCAAGGCATTGCATCAAATACTGTAAGGAAGATAAATGGCAAAATTACATAATTTTCTTTGTTGATTTGTTTGCTATTTCTCACCTTATCCCCTCCATCTTACAGAAATAACACGTACAATGACACTATTTCTACTGGACCTTACTAAAACTCATCAGCACCTTTATTTTCGGAAACAAAATGGCATTCTATAAAAAGATACAAAACTTATTCTCACTAAAGTGCTACAACTTGTCAAGTGAGAAATTTCGAGGAAAAAAAATAGCAAACATGTTAACTACTTATAAGAAAGTGAAAGACAGGCGCCGTGCAACTGGGGAAGGGAAGATCACCTGGGAGTACTATACAGTAAGTTGAAGACTGCTTTACTTTGTTTCTGAAATAACATTGTCATGTGTTACAAGACTGAAATATTGGTCATTTTCATTTTACATCCACCCCCACCAGCTAATGGATGAGTTATTTGGGTCTTCGGGGATCGGTACTGCACCATCTGGCACCATTCACTCCACACCTCTGGGTTTGGATAAGACCTCTTCCACAAGCAGGCCCACGTCTTCTCTTCAAGACCAGCCGGTAGGTGCTAGTATGGATGAACAGCCAGGAACTGCTACCATACAAAAATGCAAACATCACAAGAAGGCAAAGATGACCACAACCCTTACAATTCCTGGACACTTCTGAAGAGCATGTAGAGAGAAGAACTGCTGTGCTTGAGTCCCTGGTAAGGCCAGATCTGGAGAGATGGCGGCGACTTAAGAAGAGGCGGAGAAGGCCCTTCGAAAAAAAGATGGTGACCAGCTTGGGAACAAATGTGGAGAAGCTAAAAAAAAAAAAGGGGAAAAGAGCTAATTATGCATCTATTACAGAACCCACATGAACCCCAATAAAATTATAATCTAAAGATGTTATCTCTTTTGATTTACACCTTTCCCCAAAATGTCCTATGTTTTTTTTTCCCCAAATAACAATTTCTAATGACAAACTAATTTTGTTCAATAAAACAAATTTCTTTATTTCAACACAAAATCTGTTTGTTTGTTTGTTTTATCATTTGTTGAATAATTCTGAACATTAAAATCTTTACTTTTCATATTTTGTTTTGTATGTTAAGTATACACACAAGTTCTGGATCTGGCCACAAATCTGGTCTCTATAATGACATGCATTAGTGCTGTGGGGTTGCTGGGGGTATGGTTCATCATCAACACCATCACCTACCACAACAACTTGATTACTGGGCTATAAACAAAGATTATGCATAATGCAGCAGTCTGAGACTGCTGAGCTGACATTAGAAATGCTTCTCATTTGCAGGTAATGGAGCCTCCTTAACTTAGATTTTAGAATGCCAAATGCATGCTCAATGACCACACGAGCTGCATTGAGCTTTCTGTTAAAATATCTTTGCTTAGCAGACAAGTGGCCATTGTCTATATAAGGCCTCATAAGTGAAGGGTAGGCAGAATCCCCAATTATGTGCATTCCCTGTGGAACAAGTGAATGGAGGATCTTCAAGAACACGACAAACTTCTGTGAAGCGAAATGCTCTGGCATCATGCCAACTCCCAGGGTGACCCACACTAATGTGACAGAAGCGCCGCTGACTGTCACAAAACCCAGTTAAATTTACAGAATAAAACTGTTTCCTATTCATGTATGCTAGGGGATTATCACAGTGGGGTTTCATTATAGGAATGTGACACCCATCTACTGCACATACAGTGTTGGGGAAACCTGCTGTGTCAAACCCTAACTTTGACATCTCCAGCATTTGACCTCTGGGCCAGGATATGTGGTGGGCCATGTACGTGTTAATATTGTAACAAAACTCATACACCTACAGAACATCTCCTGACTTTCTCTTTCTCGCTCTCTCTGGTTCTCTATCACTCCCTCCCAGTGTTGAAATTAAGTTATAATTGCCTCATTACATTGTGATTAAATATGTTATTAATTAATTTTGGAAAGATATTTCATGTCTTTACTTGTCACTTTACTAAACACTTAACACTGCTACAGTTGAAGTTTGAAGCCGTGTTGGTAGTAAAAATTGTGATGGTAGTAAAATAGGTGGTAAAAAGGTAGTAAATTCAATTTAAGAATCTCTATATAAACCCTGCAGTCATATCCTGATCATCCAGACAGATTTGATGTGTATCCTCAGGTGTTGTGTACAGAGAGTTTTTATGGACGCTGTTACTGGGAGATTGAGTGGAGTGGTGATGATGGTGTGTATATAGCAGTGTCGTATAAGAGCATCAGCAGGAAGGGAGATGGTGATGAGCAATGGTTTGGATGTAATGATCAGTCCTGGAGTTTGATCTGCTGTCCTGTCAGATACTCATTCAGACACAATAAGATAGTGACTTGTCTCTCTGTGAAGCCCATCAGTCGTAGAATAGGAGTGTATGTGGATCACAGTGCAGGAACTCTGTCCTTCTACAGCGTTTCTGACACAGTGAGCCTCATCCACACAATCCAGACCACATTCACTCAGCCACTCTGTCCTGGGTTTAAAATGTATTATAAATCATCTGTGAAACTGTTTTGATAATTGACAGGAGATTCTACCAATAATGCTTTGAGCTGCATGATAAATCAGTAACAGTGAGGTGTTGGAGTCTCTTCTTCTCTCATAATTACATGAATACTGCAGCTGAACTTGTCAGTAAAAACAACTTAATAAATGAACAAAGTGTAATAAATCTTCATATAAACATTCTTTTGTGCTTTTATATTCATTTATTGATTTTTAATTGTTCTAATTATTTAATTATCATTTTATTATTCCATTTAATCATATGATAGCTTATAATAAGCATTTTAACTAATTAAATACTTATTTAATAGATTTTTTCTTTGATTAGTCATTTATATTATTGTTTTTTAATATTTAATATTTTCCCATTGTTGTTTATGATGTGTGTTTCAAGAGCCTTGTTGATGTGCCCATGTTATCCACCAGAGAGCAATCTTTTGAACTATTGTTTGTTTGCATTGAACTCCACCTTCCATCACCCTTTGTCTGGACTATCAACCCTCATTCCCCTCAGATGTAGGTGATTACCCTTTTAGCTCAACTGTATATATATACGATGCTGACTGAGTTTTGGAAGAATTGCTTTGTGTTTTTGCGGGTCTCCGATTTGTTTCACATTGTGTGATGTTTTTGCCCTTCTTAACTAGTTATGATTGATTATTCATATTTTCCCTTTGAGCTGATTTGCAACACCAACATAGTTCAATGATTCTGTGTTTCCTGTAACCTGTGATGAATCAAACATCAAATAAACCAAATTGGCAGGGAACAAAAAAACTGTGAGCCAAAATTATAACGACTAAAAGAACCAAAGACTTAAACTACTTCAGTTTGTGTGCACTGAATTTATTTACCTGAATGCGATATCTACCAATGGGAAAACACGGCTCCTTTCGCTAACTGTTGTTCATGCATTCATGAGAGAGTGACATTCCAGCAAATGATGAAGAGCAGTGGTTCCCAACCTTTTTCAACTCGTGGCCCACACAACCAAACACATATGTTTGCGCGGCCCACTGCAACAAAATAACCTGACCCCACTATTGTTGGGTTAATAACTTAGTGCTCAGAAGCTAGATTGTCAACAGTCTTTATTGAATGAACTGGCAATGAACAGAAAATAACTCGGGCTGGCACTGCTTGGCACAACTGCTGTTGTTCTGTAGCATATGCAGCAAAAATATCTAAGATAAATTGGCGGTTTATTCTTAAACCAATCAGCGAGCTCGAATAGTGGAAGCATACTTACAGTTTAATATTTATCTTTTGTTATTTAATTATATGAAATGATATTATGTTATGACTCAGACATTTTTACATATATGAACAATATTATTAATTCTTTTGATAGTAATTGGCGGCCCACCTGCAATACCATCGCGGCCCACAGATTGAAAACCACTGATGTAGATGTAGGATGAATAAGTACAGAATTAGGATTTGTAAAGAAAAATGTCAATATAAGACAAGACCAGACAGGTTTTTATTTGCTGTATACAAAACTTGTTTTTTTACAAGACTTGCGTACTCTCACCGAAGCTTATGCTACTCCTATGTCATCTCTGGATTATCACTCTATCGTAAATGTATAACAGTTTGCGGATGCTAGAGATTACAATGTATAAATATGCATACTTGTTCACAAAATTTAATTTCTTTGCTTCAGAAGGCCTTTATTAACAACCCCCCCCCCCACCACGGGCCCTTCGAAGCTTCGGTAATTTGGCATATAGGGAGGATTGCTTAAAAGGCAGTCATGTAAAATAGTGCAGCATAGTGTAAAAAATATGCAAGAAAGGAAGTTGTGGTTATGCTGCATGAATAGTGAGTTAGACTGAGACGAAGCCTTCTTGTGAACTGTGGGAACCTGAAGATAAGTTCAATATGTCAGAAGACAGAAAGTCACACACTGATTTCCGGTAACTAATGTTATCTTTACCCATCACGATGCCTATCATCTTTGCAAGACTAATGAGAAGAGTGCAAAAAGTAAAATATTTTAGCAAAGGGGTGAAAGGGAATAAAAAAAAAAAAACATGTTTTTTCCACAAGACTTGCATGTTAAACAGATATCTTTCGCTATAAATTGGTATAAAACACTTTATGGGAATAAATTACATCACATGCATCATGAAAATCATTTTGAAACCGAGAGAAAACATTAGTATAGATATTTCGTCACACTGTCAATGAACTGTGATTCCTGTTGCACTCTGTGCAACTCAGCAGATGCTGATGCTTTCATTTTAGAATTACAGCAACTGAATTAAATGTTTAGAGAATAAACACACACACACTTTTGGTGCCAAACATGGAGGAATTAGCCAATGCACAGATGTGAAAATAATATATGTGTATCTGTTTTTCTACTGCATAAGTGCTGTTGTGGTAAAAAACAGGTGCACTTTCTGTTGCAAAGAGTATAAGTGGTGTGAATGTTGAAGAGTGAGAAAGCCAAGTTGTGTGTTCCACCTAACATGATTCTACAACCTATGATGCATTTGTTTGCAAAGCTATTTTATCTATTTGTCTTTATTGATATGAAACTATCACAAATTTTCATATTAGCTACAAGAAATTGTTCTCGTGATGAAAGAGTTTAGCAAGTACACGGTCACTGACTGGTGTCAGCTACATGGACTCCATTGACAGCAGTCAGGATTTTTAGTTTGAAGAACTAAAGAGAGTTTTTTTCTGCTTGATTGAATTGATACAGCTAAGTATCATGGATGAAGAGCAGTGGTCGAATTGTTAAAAAAATTAGAAGGGGCAGTGTGGTAAATTCATTTGGCGGCGGCGGTGGGGGTGGGGGTTGACTTGTAAGTCATGAAGGCTACATGACTTTACAAACATTATTGTTACTTAAGTATACTTAACCGTGCATATAGATAATTTCATTGGGCGCACATGTGCCTGGCCCTAAGTTAGCTTCCGGTCTGTGTTTGTTTATCAAATGCAGTTAAAGTTAAGGTGATGAGTAGACTGAAGTTGGGCTCAGGTGGTTGTGCTGTGGGATGTGTTTCCCATACATTTATCTGTGGTGCTTACAAAACTGACCGATTTTCCAAAAGGCTTTGTTGAATTTAAAAATCTAAACGAGGTGCGGGAGTTTTGATATCACTGTATTTATGAAGGAAGACTAAGTTCTGCAGTGAAACCAGCTGTGTTAATGATAAGCTGTCTGCATTTGGCACATTTTGCACGTGTATTAATCGCATTTTAGATCATCTAAAAATTATCAACCAGGTTGAACAAGGGTCAACTGTGAGGCAAGGTGAAAAGGCACTAGATTTTTTTTCAGGAAAATCTTCATCCACAAAACAGGGCAACTAATAATGATATCGTTCTGATCATTATTTAAAACCATCTGGAGTGAGGTGGGTTCAAACATGCGGGAAGCAGGGGAGTAAAACATTTTCCCTTGGGAATGTTTAAGTTCTTAAGTACAGTACCTCCACAGGATACAAAACACAAAATAAAAATTGTAGTCATTTATTTGCCATCATCTTTCAGATGCTTTACAAAATATCACTGTGCATTTGATCTTTAATTTGGTTGATTTACTTATTTTCAGGAACTGCATTCTCAGTGTTTTTCAGATGAAGTACTACTTCATTATGGCAAAATGTCATTGCACATAATAAACAATAAATTTGATGTTTGTTTTTAGGTTTAATTAACATCCAATAAATGGATACATATTTAAAATAGACTACTGAGCAAGTAAATAGCATTTTTGTGATGTAACTTGTAAAAACTAGTATAGCTGTCCTTTTAAGACCTGCTTGTTTTTGGGAACACAAGTTTTTGTTATTGTCTCTACATTCAAACTTCCTGTGCTGACAGCTGAGGTGTGACAATAACCTCTAGCCGAGCAGCACACATCTATTTCCTTTTTTTTTGCAGTACAGGCTTGTACTCTTGGTATGGTGTGATGCTCTCAGCTCCTCTACAGTTGGTGCTTTATACACATATAGGGCTCTGGGTTAGGGTGGAAACTGATATGATGATGGGTTCTCAAACCCTTTCTTCAATTTATCGCATTTTGGTTTTCTTACCCCATCCCCAAATGGCTTCATTTCATTCCATTTATTATACGATTCCTTCTTACAGTAATCATCCTTTATGAAACAAAAACATATTGGAATATACTGCAAAATATAATGTAATGTATGACGTGATACATTCCCATATATGGAAAACTAGTACTTGTATTTTTCAATATACTGCAATACATGCATTGACCATGTATGGATATATATTCATACGAATATAAATATTTTACTATACAAAAATAGCATTACATATAATATTCAGTTATTTTCAAGCCCTATAAAACTTTTTGTAAGGGTATCCTTTTTGTGTACATACTGTATATTGCACATATATTTTCCTATATAAATATTAAAGTATGCACACGCAGCAGATTTCTAAATTTCTTCCTAGAATATTTTGCTTGTGACAGTTAACCTCATGAGACCCTATTATATTTAAGTGAATTTCTCTGAGACTATACATGCCATTATACAAACAAGGATTTCCTGTAAAGAGCACATTTAGGGATTTTCAGAGATACCAAAATGTTTGGCTGTTTCCCCATGACCACTCCCTCTCCTAGGTTTTCGAAAATGGCTGACATTAATTTAGTGACCAAATGTAACTTTCACAGTCCCTGTTCTGTACCTGCCCTCTCCACAAAATGGCCACCACTAAAGTCAGGACTGCCACGCCAGTGCCTCTGACTATCATAGATATCAAGCCAAAGTCTTCAGGCTGATTTCCAATGCAAAGGACCCACCACTGGTTTCAGCCAGAACAGCAGGCATTCTAAGGGACTCAGCACTGATCCTCACAGAGACTGTTCCTCTTTCCTCAGTGCTCCCTCTAATGGCTTTCACCATCAGAGTTTTTTTGCTACTCCTTGCCTGAGAATCCACTCCAGACCTTGAATACACTCTAGCTTCTCCTGAGGTGGCAGCTCCCGCAGCAGAATCTCCAGAGTCGGCAGTGGTCGTTTCTGAACTCTCTGCCTGTCATTTTATGGTCAAGGAGACCATCTGTGAATTCGCTGACTGTCCTTTCATGGCCAAGGATGCCATCTGTGAACTCTCTGCCTGCCTTGTTTTAATAATAAAAATAATAATTCTTTACATTTATTTAGACCTTTTCGGGGCACTCAAAGCACTTTACGTAGAAGGGGGATAATCTCCTCAACCACCACCAGTGTGTAGCATCCACCTGGAAGCAGCTTATTGGTGGAGAGGAGACGGAGTGATGAAGCCAATCAGCAGATATGGGGATAGTTAGGAGGCCATGATGGTCAGAGGCCAATGGGTGAATTTGGCCAGGATGCAGAGGTTACACCCCTACTGTTTTTTGAAAGGACGAAAGGATTTTTAAATGGCCACAGAGAGTCAGGGCCTTGGTTTAACATCTCATCCAAAAGCTTTTTGTCAGCATAGTGTCCCCATCACCACACTGGGGTGCTAGGACCGACACAGACCACAGGGTAAGCAGCCCCTGCTGGCCCCACTAACACCTCTTCCAGCAGCAATCTAGTTTTCCCATGAGGTCTCCCATCCAGGTACTGACTAGGCTTAGCCCTGCTTAAGCTTCAGTGGACAACCAGTCTTTGGCTGCAGGGTGATGTAGCTGCTGGCTGTTATAGCTATGATAGCTATAGAGGCCATTGTTAACCTCTCTGGGCTCTCTAATCCAGTTTTACCTCTTCCACCTTTGTCGTCTACACTATCAGTTTCACCTTGTTGGTCATCTGTTCCACCGTGGTCTTCAGCTCTACCATGGCTTCATACTCCACCGGCTCTGCCTCAGCTCCTTGTTCCTCCACTTCTACATGGACCGGGCCCTTTATTCCTCATTGTTTTGCCTCCGCTTCACCCCCGTCTTAGACGTTAGTCTATTCTGTTTGGAGCATCTGGAAGCCGCTCCTTTAAAGGTGCTGTATGTAGGATTGACACCAGGTAGTTGAACTATGTATTGCAGTCCAAATTCAAAATATTGGAGATGGGTTTTTTTCACCTGTCCCCTCCACCTCAATGCCAGTTTGACGACACCAACAGGAACGAGCACACTTGACTTTAAATGAACACTGTGTTTTCCGCCAACTGGCAACCCAGGGTGCCGAAATACAATTGGGTAAACTGGCAGTGGGCGGGTTTTACAAACCAAAACAGAGACTAGAATTCCGGCAAATGCACATTTTGAAAGGAGAATAAGAGACTGCAGCATTATTTTGTTGTTGTACTTAGCATGTTTCTTAAATATCTGAAAACATGTCATGCTATATTTATGCTTTAGTGGTGTCGAAAACAACATCCAGCACCTTTAACCCTTTATTGCGTACGATCACACCGGTGTGATCAGTCTTGGTTGTTCCCTGAAGTGTACGAACACACTGCTCTTCTCTCAGTTGACTGGAAAATGACTTGATTTTTATCTGTTATGAAACAGGACATTTATTCCATATAGTTGAGGACACTGGGACTAAAATTCTTTGTTACCTTAATGATCCACAGCTTTTTTTTTTGTTTAGTGGTTGTTTTGAGTCCCTTATCAGATAAGTTTCTGTCTAATATAAAACCCAGTTTTTTTTAGAGGAAGTAACAGAATCTCATAAATTACAATTTGCAACTAGACAGATGTACTATGTACAGTTTTTTGTCCAATAAATAATATCTGTGTCTGAATTTAATAGAAGAAAGGTATTTGTCATCCAGTCTTTTACATTTTTAACTCTGTTAACTTAGATAATTTAAAAGTTTCATCTGGTCTCATTGAGATATATAGTTGTGTAATATCTGCATAAAAGTGGAAACTAATCCCATATTTTCTAATAATATTAAGGGGGCAACTTGTATATTGAAAATAGCAGAGGACCTAGGACAGATCCTTGTGTCATTCCATATTTTACTGGTGATAAATGAGTTGACTACCCATTTAAATAGAGTTGTAGCGATCGGACAGATGGAATCTGAACCATCTTAAAGGATGTCCTTGAATACCTGTATAGTTTCGTAATCAATCTATGATTATGTCATGTAGTCGAAAGCAGCACTAAGATCAAGTAAAACTAGCAATGCGATGCATCCTTGATCTGACGCAAGTCATTTGTAATTTTAACAAGTGCAGTTTATGTTCTATGGTGGGGCCTGAAACCTGAAAACTTTATGTAAAAGGGTTCCTTATAGTTTAAAGCAGTGGTTGTCAAACCGCAGGCCGCATTTAGCCCATCACAAATTCAAATGCAGCCCACCATGCTGAATACAATTAAAAAATATATATATTTTCAGTTTTACAATTCATTTTAGTTTTTACATTAATTTAAAAATGTACTACACAAATATAAGCTATACATAAAAATATTTTGTTTTTCATTTATTCTTTTCAGACACAAACAGACCTGTACTTATGTAATTAATGTTACGCATTTAACTAACACTTAAAAGAGCACACTTCAAATAGTATTCAGCAGCCATTAGTACAGTATAATTGAGCCATCAGAATGGACACATTCGTTATTAAGGGAAAAAAAACTAAATGTAGAAAATGCCAGCGAAGAAACACATACAAACAAGAGTAGTCGCAGCAGTGAAGGAAGGAGAGTGCTGGTCTTTCAGCATCACCTTTCGGTTTGCCCGTCACTCACTTGAAGATATTTAGGCGAGTCAAGAACCGGTATTTAGGCTCACAAAACAGCTCATACTACGGTTTCAGCTATACTAAAATAGTTCAGTTTTGTATGTAATGACAAAGTGATTACATTTTGTTTAGTTTTTTTATTAAGTCAGTTTAGAAAAATATTTGGAGCATTTTTTGGTCATTAAATATAAGTTTTGTTTTTTAAGTAACGACCAAGCAGCCAACACAGACAGTGAGCTGATCATTGCCTATGTTTGATCAATTAAGCCTTCTCAAATCATCACGACTTGTTCAAGCATATAACAATGTTTTAATGTTAATCCTAGAAAAATATGCACTGTATGACGTTTTCGTTAACAAGGTTCGGGAGGAGCGCATCATATACTTAGCCTAATCAACACAGGTGGACCACAATCTAGTAATCAATCCCTCATTATACAGATCACTGTCTTTCCTCTATCCATTGACGGTTAATCAGCATTCGATTAGCTCTGTCTGTCATCCTATCACAGACCCAATCTTCCTTTCAACGAAGAGATCTGTACCAGGGATTTTTTCAGATCTACCACTTTTCCGGACCCACGATCACTCCTACCTCGCCAAACACGGCCGCTGAACACCATTAGGCGTTATCATGACAGCTGCTCTTCTCGCAAAGCCACACGTTGTGGCCAATAGACCGTGCGAAGCTGGCGCAAATTTTTGTAAAAAAGCAGCTCAAGAACCCTTTTGAAGCCCCGCCTTCTCGGTTTCTCATTCTCATAAAATAAAAAAAATAATAAATTCTCCAACTACCGGCAAGGCTCACCAATCAAATACAGTGACTATTGAATTCCCATCAGATTGCCTCCCAGTTGAGCAAACCTTGCCATTTCCGACAAACTACCGGAGCAGTTACCCGTCTGATGATGCAAGTATTTATATCCCGTCAGATGCCGCAAGAGCTGTCCCGGTCGAGTGGATGTTTCCCTCCAACTAACGGCATTGCTTACACGAACCTCCCAGCTAAACAAACTTAACTTCACCCTTACGGTTGTCAGGACTTACCCCATCTGGTGCCGCGAGTATTGAGCTCCGGCGAGAGCCTCCCGGCCACACAACTTACCTTTCCTTCTATGCCTGGAGAGGTTTACCCATTCGATAGCGCAAGTAGGAAGCTCCCATCGGATGTCGGCGAGAACCTCCCGGCTAGACAAACTTACTTTTTCCATTCTTCGACCAGCGAGGCTTATCCTTTCGATGTGTGTGCTCCTATCGGATGCCAGCGAGAACCTCCTGGCCAGACTACCTTTCCTTTCTCCTTACAGCCGCAAGCTGTCATTTCCACCATGCACTATCCAGATCCCGTGGGAGGTCGGCGAAAAACACCTTTTCCATTTCTACAGTCGTCTAGGCTTTCCCATCCGATGCTGTGAGTACAAGCTCCCATCGGATGTCGGCGAAAGCCCCATGGCCACCCAAACTTACCTCTTCCATCCTACGGCCTGCAATACTGACCCAGCCGATACAGCGAGTCTCATCCATCCGATGTCGTGAGTATTGACCTCCCGTCGGATGTCGTAAGAGTCTCCTTGTTGGTCAGCCTAAAAAGTTTTTAGCTGCCAAACCAAGAGTACCCAGACGTCCATCGTCCTGAGTCTTAATTTCCAGTTGTAGGCTTCATGGGCCCTCTCTGTCAGCCATTTGCCCTTCGGCCTCTGAATAGCAGGAGCTTATCAGCCAGTAGGGCCCGTACACTGACACCGTGACCTATTCCAGTCGAGGCAACTCCCGGTCGGGCTATACAATTACGCCGCTCCTCCTCATCGGCCGTTAGGACTCTTCTAACGCTCCTCATCGGCCGGTAGGACCATTCTAACCCCCGTTGAGCATCAGCTCGAGCCCTACCGACTGGGTGCCTCTAACCATATAGTCCAGGACCTGCAGCCGGTAGGGCCTACCTTCCCAACACTTAACCTGTTAGCCAGGACAAAGACGCCCTCGTCCTGAACTCCTTTCAACTTGCACGTGTCAGTGTTTATGAATAGATGAAATCAAACGGGACAAATTTAATCTTTACAATCTATGTATCATTATAAAGATCTAAGCCTCAAGTACACAAGTCAAGAACCGTTTCTGTCAGACGTGTCCGATTCGAGAACCGATGAACTGATGATACTGCACATGTGTGACCAACACAGAGAGCGTCTGAACCAAACTGATTCTTTTGGTGATTGATTCTAAACTGATTGCTGTGCTAATGATATGAGCACGGGTAAACCAAAGGCTTGAATGAAGGGCAATCATCGCCAATGATGCCATTACGTTGAGCGCAAAAGAACCGGTGAACCATTTTCTTCAATCTGTCTATTGAATCGAACTGTCCGAAAGAACTACTGGTGATCCGAAAACCAATGCAACCAGTTCTTGACTCGTGAACGAGTCATTATCTGGCTCGGCTCGGTGTTCATCTTCAGTTCTCTCTTCACAGCAGTTTAGTCAGTGTACTGTTTGAGTAAATGAATTACTCCAGGAAATTGGTTTGTTTGAACTCCGAGGGAGTGTCAGCCACATCAAAAAAGTTAACAGCTTAAGTTATTTGTGGATTAATGCGTTTTGGAGACGTGAACCATTTAAAACCCGGCAGCCATATCACCCTGGAGCCCAAGACTGGTTGCCCACTGAAGCTAAGCAGGGCTGAGCCTGGTCAGTACCTGGATGGGAGACCTCCTGAGAAAACTAGGTTGCTGCTGGAAGAGGTGCTAGTGAGGCCAGCAGGGGGTGCTCACCCTGTGGTCTGTGTGGGTCCTAGCACCCCAGTGTAGTGATGGGGACACTATACTGTCAACAAGCACCGTCCTTCGGATGAGACGTTAAACCGAGGTCCTGACTCTCTGTGGTCATTAAAAATCCCATGATGTCTTTCGGAAAGAGTAGAGGTGTGACCTCGTCATCCTGGCTAAATTCGCCCATTGGCCTCTGACCATCATGGCTTTCTAACAATCCCCATGTCTACTGATTGGCTTCATCACTCTGTCTCCTCTCCACCAGTAAGCTGGTGTGTGGTGGGCGTTCTGGCGCAATATGGCTGCCGTCGCATCATCCAGGTGGATGCTGCACACTGGTGGTGGATGAGGAGATACCCCCTGTCTATGCAAAGCGCTTTGAGTGTCTAGAAAAGCGCTATATAAATGTAAAGAATTATTATTATTATTAAAACGATTCAGTTCGATTTGGTGAACTGGTTCAAAAGGTCCGGTTACATCGAATGATTCGTTCGCGAACCAGATATGACAAACTGCTTTGTTTTGAACTCTTTCAAAATTGACACGGAAAAGAAGACGATGCTGAATAAATTCATTGTTTTTGCTATTTTTAGAACAAAATGTATTTTTGATGCTTCAAAATATTCTAACGGACCCTCTGATGTCACATGGACTACTTTGATGATGTTTTTCTTACCTTTCTGGACATGAACCGTACACACAGTTTCAATGGAGGGACTGAGAGCTCTCGGACTCGAAAATATCTTAAACTGTGTTCCAAAGATAAATTGAGGTATTAATGGTTTGGAACGAGATGAGGTTGAGTTATTAAACCGGTTGTTCCGGTTGAGCGAACGCTGGCGTGTCTGACAGCCGCTGCTCTCTGGACGTTACTCACCGAGCTCTGGATTTTACCGCTCTGGACTTGACTTTGTTTTTGAGCATTTTTATTTGTTTTCTTACTTTTGTGTGTGTGCAAAACATCAAAGACCTACAAACGGACTTGGTCGTGCTGTATCACCTGCCAAACACGAGCTCTCGCCACCATTCAGCGCCGCGGGCTGTTCTCCCGTCTTCCGTAAGTTAGTTAACACTTTCTTTCGGTTTATTGGTTGTCAGTCGTACGCTAGTTTGGCGGAGGTGGTCTTCGAAAGGGCTGCCTTTTCCATAGACATGCGTCATAAAGTGGCTTAGTTGTCTGGTGTGCTGGCTAACGTGGTTTTAAAATCTGGCTGAGTATATGCGGCTGTAGGATGTTTTGCCCTTTGATGCTCGTTGTGGGTTTTTTATACGTTTTTACTGATTTTTGCGCAGCATCCCAGGTCTTTTTATTGCCTTCTGGCGTGTGGAATTCTAATATGCTCTTTTACTCGTCCCTGGATCTTCATAATCTAAAACCCAAAGTGCGGTTACATCTGCCAGTCAGTCTCTACAATCACTGTGTTGCTCTTGGAATTGCTCGCCGGCCTCGCTATATACACCAGGGTTCTCGTCGCAATCAGTGTATAAACAACGCTTCTAGAACTTCATCTGATGGATGTATTATACCGGTCGTCTGGTCTTCTTCTCGCCGACTGCGTACTAATAATACACGTCATGAGGATAGAAACGCTCATGTAGTGAATCTCCGTCATCCGAAATATGTCTCACCAGGTGTTACGCCAGGCATTACCTCATCCTCAACGACAGTTAAAATGACTCTAGTAAATGCTAGATCATTGTCTAATAAATCTTTTATCCTAAATTACTTTTTTACCTCTCATTCCTTGGATTTTTTTATTCGTGACTGAAACATGGTTAAAGAATGGAGAACACTCAGCTCTTGGTGAACTATCCCGTTCAGACTGCTCTTTCTACAGTACATCTAGGCCAAGTGGACATGGTGGCGGCTTAGCAACAATTTTTAGGAACTCATTTAAATGCAGACTTCTGCCTGTAGATGACTTTTCTAGCTTTGAGGCACAGCTCTTAAAAATTGATCTAAATGGCCCCATACTCTGTGTATTGGTGTATAGACCTCCTAAAGTCAATTAAACTTTTATTCACGAGTTTTCTGAGTTTCTGTCCAATCAAGTGTCTCGCTATGACAGGCTAATGGTGTTGGGTGATTTTAACATTCATGTCTGTTGTCCATCAAAACCTTTGGTCAAAAATTTTATGAGCCTTATGGACTCACTCAGTTTTATACAGTCAGTCTCTAGCCCTACACACTCCTTAGGCCATACACTGGATCTTGTTTTGACTCGTGGTTTTTCTGTGCACATCTGTGAAGTAGCTGATGCTGGCATTTCTGACCATTTCCCTGTAGTGTTTGAGCCTGTTATTTCAATTGTAAAGCCTTCAAATTCTCTGCCTATACATTATTCACATGCGTTTCATGCTACGACTGCATTTGAATTTTCCGAGTCTTATTCCAAGCTCATTTCAAACTCTACTGTCAATTCTTTATCAGTCTGTACGGATACTGAACAACTGGTTGAAATTTTCAACTCCGCCTGTTGTACTGCTCTCAATACAGTTGCTCCACTTAAACGTAAAAACCGTAAGGCTATAACTAGTCCTCAGCCCTGATTAAATGCAGCTACTCGTACTCTCAGACAAGAGTGCAGAAGGGCTGAGCTCAGGTGGAAAAAGGATGGCCTCCAAGTCTCTTATCAAATTTTAAAAGACCGCTTAGTTGCCTATCAAAAATCTGTTCATGAGGCAATATCTAATTACTTCTCACACATAATTGCAAAAAATGCAAATAGGCCAAAAGTACTTTTTAAAACCATAAATTCAGTTCTTAATCCTGTTGCTTTTTCAGTTCCTGTTGTCAATCCTGAGACATGCACACAATTTTCAGAATTTTTCATTCAGAAGATACAGGATATTAGATCGCATCTCCCTTCACCTGACATAGACAAAGACAAATTTCAATTAGTCCTTCCATCTAGTAGCTTTACTACTTTTGAACCAGTTTCCTTAGCTGAATTACGTAAAATAATTTTTCAGATGAAACTTACATTCTGTCAATCAGATGTTCTGCCTGCTCGTCTGTTTAGAGAGGTTTTAGATACAATCAGCCCCACCCTCTTAACTATAATAAACAGCTCCTTAATAAACGCTGTATTTCCAGAAAGCTTTAAACATGCTATCGTACAGCCTTTATTGAAAGGATCTCATCTAGACCCTACCGTGCATAACAACTACAGGCCTATCTCTAAACTCTGTTTCATCTCAAAGGTTTTGGAAAAAGTTGCTCTTTTACAGTTTGGCTCCTATCTGGATACTTTTAATATTCTAGACCCATTTCGGTCCGGTTTTAGAGCATTGCACAGCACTGAATCAGCATTGCTGAAGGTCACGAATGACATTCTGCTGTCTATCGATTCTGGGTCTTCTGCCATCCTGATTCTTTTAGATTTGAGTGCCGCATTTGACACTATCGATCACGACATTCTTTTAAATCGTCTTCAGTGCGTTGTTGGAGTCCAGGGCCAAGCTTTGCAGTGGTTCACCTCATACCTAAAGGGGAGAACTTTCTCTGTGAATATTGGGTCATTCACTTCTCCCGCCATGCCTATTCAATGCGGTGTTCCGCAGGGATCCATTTTTGGCCCTCTTTTATTCTCCCTCTACATGCTCCCTTTAGCCTCAATATTCCGGAAATATAATATAAATTATCACTGTTATGCTTACGACCTTCAATTATATCTTCCAATCAAATATGCCAACGACCTTTCCTTAGACCGTCTGTTCTCATGTCTAAATGAAGTTAAATCCTGGATGTCAAATAACTCACTGCAACTAAATGAAAATAAAACCGAAGTGCTTCTACTGGTTCCTGCTGCTACCAACAACTCTTGTCAAAACACAGTTAGGTTTTTTAAGTAATAATTTGCACAATCATGCCAAAAATCTTGGTGTCTACTTTGACCCTCTTTTTCAATTTGACAAGCACATAAATGCAGTTGTGAAGAGTAGCTTTTTCCAACTTAGATCTGTAGCAAAAGTAAAACACTTTCTTTCTAGAAAAGACCTTGAAGTAGTGATTCATGCACTAATTTCCTCTCGACTAGACTACTGCAATTCGCTCTACATTGGCCTACCTCAATCTACACTTTCCTGTTTACAGATGGTTCAAAACTCGGCAGCTAGATTGCTGACAGGAACTAGAAAAAGAGACCATATCTCCCTGTCCTTGCCTCATTGCATTGGGTTCCCATAAAATTTAGAATAGATTTTAAGATCCTTCTTTTTGCATACAAAGCATTGCATAACTCGGCCCCGGATTACATTTCTGATCTTGTAAAACCTTACACAGCTGTTAGGCAATTAAGATCTGGAGATCAGTTACTTTTATAGGTTCCTCGTTCTCGCTGCAAATCAAAAGGTGATCGAGCTTTCTCTGTAGCTGCCCCAAAGCTCTGGAATGGTCTACCCTTGAGTATTAGGGCTTCTCCATCACTGGATGTTTTTAAAACTAGCCTAAAGACATATTTTAATACCTTAGCTTTTGAGTGATACTGATTATGTATTTATATTATGTTATTCTTTTTATGTATACATAGTTGGTGTTTTATGTATAATTTGTCTGTTGTATATGATATTTGCTTTTATCTCCACTCTTTTCTATTTTAAATCATGTTTTACTGTAAAGCACTTTGGATCAGCTACAGTTGTGTTCAATTTGTGCTATATAAATAAACTTTGACTTGACTTTGACTTGACTTATTAATTACATAATTTTTGGGTGAACCAACCCTTTAATAAATTGGTATGCTCATAATATCCTACTTTATTTACTATCCTAATTGCTCTTTTTTGTATTGTACTTAGTGTTTGTAGGGTGGTTTTGGAGGTGTTGCTCCCTACTTCAACCCAATAGTTTAAATATGGCAATACAGGTGAACTATGCAGAATATAAAGTGCTTTCAGATTCAATACATCCCTTGCTTTCGTAATTACTCCAATACTCCATGTTAGGGAAGTCGTGGCCTAATGGTTAGAGCGTTGGACTCCCAATCGAAGGGTTGTGAGTTCGAGTCTCGGGCCGGATGGAATTGTGGGTGGGGGTAGTGCATGAACAGCTCTCTCTCCACCTTCGATACCACGACTTAGGTGCCCTTGAGCAAGGCATCAAACCCCCAACTGCTCCCCGGGCGCCACAGCATAAATGGCTGCCCACTGCTCCGGCTGTGTGTGTTCACAGTGTGTGTGTGTGTTCACTGCTCTGTGTGTGTGCATTTCGGATGGATTAAATGCAGAGCATGAATTCTGAGTATGGGTCACCATACTTGGCTGAATGTCACTTTCACTTTTTTTTTTTCACTTTTACTTTTTACGTTTAATGTGGGGTTTCCAACAGATATATTCTTTCTATTTCAACATTATTAATAATTACTATTTTCTTGTGTATCACTCTAGGCAACTAGTGGTGGAGGTTAGTAGTGGTTCAGACCTCTTGGAACTTCTGGATCATGACCACCCTGATGCTGATCTTTCAGTGCGATGGCCTTATGAACCTGCAGTTACGCTGTAGCGTGTAAGGCGGAGGCAGCTTCTCCACAGGCTGTTTAAGCATCACTGGCCAGAATAGTACCTACAGACCTGAGAGGGGGGAGGCATGGTTTGCCCTGCCAGGTGGAGGTGGTACTGAGAGGTCTCCTTCAGATGCAGTAATTAACATCTGATCATTAGGAGGAGTCCCAAAGGATGCCACTGGTACGCTCTTTGAAGAGGTCCCAACCGCATTCTTTTGGCGGCTTAACTGGTTGCAAAACGCTAGAGGAGTGATGGTTTGCCACCACTGTAACCACTGTAAGCTGTAATTGGCACATTATATTTCTCAAAAACAAGGCGGCACAATCACTTCATTGTATGTAGAGTTTACAATTTACACACCTCTCTCCTCTCTTTCTCTCTCAACATGGCCATATTTGAGAAAATTTTTCATCACTGGATATAGCTGCCGGTCATTTAACATTTCTATCGTGAAACGTATTACTAAATGTTGACTAATGATTGACTAAATGATTTGTAGCGTCATCTTACCTCCCTCTCTTTAACGTTAAACTGATCCTTTGCGCTTTGCTTCTGTGAACAGTATACCCCGCCTACTTTGATTTGATTGGCCATCTCAGTCATTTTGACATTGACGAGCGCTGTCTACTATGTGCAGCGTTTGTAGGCGCATTTGGTGACTAGTGTAAGTAAATTCTCACACTTTAATAGTATTTATGGCTCCTAACAGGCTGTGAGACTGAAAAGTTATTACCTCAAAATGTACCTCAGTTTTCCCTATTGCTCGCGTGCCAGCAATTATTCCTCTGCATGCCACAGTTGGAACGCGTGCCGTAGGTTGCCGACCCCTGCACAAAAATATCTCTAAATTCTTAGGATCTTTATTACATTTTAGTTTACTTCTTGTAAGATTGAGACCATTGTACCAGTCACACTTCAAATCAAGACATTTAAAATAATACCAAACATGACTGTAAATATCACATGCATTCATGCAGAACATTATACTTTGCTATTGAGCACTCTGGGTGAGCTGAGTGAAAGGGAGGAAGTGAGGGAAAATGTTTCTCACACCTTCTCACAGTGAGATGTGAAAACAGATGCTGCCACTGTGTTAAAACACTGTGTATGTATTGTCCTGATCTCCGAAGATAAGTGTCTGAGGTTAATCTTCAAACAGTTTCCTGAGAACTAATCTTTCAAAATAACAAGCCAGAATTGAATGAGTGTGGATGTTCATGTCTGAATGCCATCCTTCTGATTATCATATCATATCTGAATGAGTGTGGATGTTCATGTCTGAATGCCATCCTTCTGATTATCATATCATATCTAAAGAAAGCAGAAAGCAGGTTTCAACTTGTTTAACTGAAGTGGAAGAAATTTCAGAGCTGCTGTTTAACATTTTCAGAGGAGGAAATAGAAAGATCTGCAAATATAATTTGAGGTGAGTGATTCATCTTTCTTTAGGTGCTTTCACGTTTGAGTGCCATCTTAAGATGTGTTGTTGGTCACTTTATGCTTCTGAGTCTTTAATGCTGTGCTCAAATAATTTTGCTGATTTTATTTAAAGCTCTTTATGCCATGATCAAACAAACAGGTGTTTCTTTGTCAGTGAAACATAGAAAGCTGCACATTGTGATATAATCGTCACAGAGTGAAATTGTTGTTTCTTATTTTATTGTTTTTAGTGGATCTGTGATTGCAGTATTTCTTTTCATGTGTCTGCAGACAGTTTTGATGAATTACTGTGTCTATAGTATGAGCTCATTAACTCATTTAATAGAACAAGCAACTTTTTAGACCTCAATAAAACTTTTATACAAAATTATACAAATATAAACACCTTTCAATATTGAAAACTTCCATTGTGAATGGAAAAGTAGGACCAAAGAGCTTTATATCATATCAAATACATAATGAATTCACACATAATCTGTAAATATAGTAAATAGAAATACCAGAAACAGTAGGATCATATTCATGGTTTACTTACGTCTTCTTTCCATTTCACTACATTCACGATGTTTCACTATGTTGAGCAGCTGTGCATTTAAACTGCAGTAAAACTGCATTTGAGTAAAGTACACTAGTGTACAGCTGCAGGTCATTGTAGTAGAATTATCTTAGATTTCACAGAGACGAACAAGAAAGGAAATGCCGCCTTTCAGCTCAGACTCCAGCTGCACAAACTATCACAGACTCCTAGAAATTATTTTAAACACAAGAACACACAGCAGAGCTTCACTGTTCACCCTCATAATCAACCAGTGGCATTAACTGTTTGAACTTTAAATTCAAACAAATTATTATTGTGTAAAATGTATTTTAAAATACGTATTTTGAAATATATAATCCTATTTGTTATTTAATTATTTAAGTCTCCTATTTAAAAGTAGGAAAATAGACACGCTATAGATGTATATAATTATATATAATATCTAGCTGTTGATAATACACATTTTAAAATAGTAAAAAAAAAAAAAGACCCATTTCGAATGTTCATGCTTTTCTTCTCTTTCTGCACCCAGTCTCTGTGGTGGAACAGTTATGAAGTATCTTTTCTGTTCTTTTAATTACTTTCCAGCATTTCAGAAATAAATATTTATGCAAATTACACCGAAGTACAATGTTATTTTATGGTGTCCGGGAGTGCTAAAAATGGGTTTAAACACTGAATTTTGAATCAATTTCTTCTTGTAAACTCAGAAATGTGGATTGGATGGCAATTAAATTACCACACACCCTTGGTGTTTGTCAAAAAACAGTAGGTAATTCGCCCAAGGGTTTTTATGGGAGTGGTGAGGTGAGAGACAAACACAGACATCCTGGATTTGGATGGCATTAAAATCACCAACTATCCCTGTAAATGATGAAAGTCACTTACGTAACCCTGAAAAACTATTACCATCCAAATAGGGCCATACTCTTCCCCCAAGTTTCTGTCTCACCTTTGATTTTGTAATTTGATTAATCTGTTTCTCATTAATTTTCCTCATATGCCTCCTTATTTAAAGGGTTAATACACCCAAACATTTTAATTCTGTCATTAATTACTCACCCTCGTTCGTTTCAAACCCATAAGAGTTGCTGTCTTCAGCCATTTTGAAGAATACCCTAGAACGTAATCAATGTAATCAGATTTGTTTCCGTTTTGTAAGTTCTAGTCTGCCCTAAGTTCTAGTCAGTTCCCTTGTCTGGCATTGGGTTAATATTAATATTTATACCTTCTAAATGTACCATTATTGATAATTTCCAATTTTTTCAAATCAGCTTACTCTGTTCTGTGGGACTCAATAAAAGAGATGAAGCAGCCAGAAGAAGCAGTAGGGAGCTTGAACAAACAGCCTCACCAAAATAATGAGTCTCAGCCTAATAATTCAATAGTGTGTTCAGTATTTGAGTTTTTCAACAAATATGTACACTAACTTTGACATTTAGGTACTTTAGAAAATGTTGTTATACACTACCAGTCAAAAGGTTTTGATTAGTAAGATTTTTAATGTTTTTTAAATAAATCTCTGAATGCTCACCGAGCATGCATTTATTTGATCCAAAATACAGCAAAATCAGTAATATTGTGATATTTGTAATATTTGTAGTATTTGAAAAACTGCTTTCTATTTTAATATATTTTAAAAGGTAATTGGTTTCTGTGATATCAAAGCTGCATCACTCCAGTTACATGACCCTTCACGCCGATTTGCTGCTCAAAAGCATTTATCTTTTATTTTTATATATGCTGATCTTTGGGTCTTTCTATTCTTTTTATTAATAAATCACAAAAATAAACTAAAACAACCCCAAAGGGGAAAAAGCCAAGGAAACATAAATGTTGAAAATGGGACATAAACTGGACACAGGGCAGACAGAAATCACAGGCATGCACAGGTACATACGTAAGACAAACTAACCAAGAACAGCAAACACAGAGATCTTAAAAGGAAAAAGCAGTTAGGTAAACAACTGGGGCAAATGAATCAATCAACGGGTAATGAGAGAACAGGTGAGTGGAGTCTGGTGAATGCAGTCCGGGAGTAAGGGAGATGGTGATCTCTGGTGGTGAGAGGGAGAAAGACAGGGCCCAGACACCTGACACACATACAGTGTATACTTTACTAATATTCACATTTATATATTTATATTCATATCATATAAAAATGTATATTATATAAAAATAGATTTAATGTACATACATGTGTGTATTTATATATAAATAATAAATATACACAACACACACATATACTAAGTAAACAAAATTTTTGTTTAATCTTTTTGTATCACCTTGTTTAACAAGATTGCATATTAAAGGGGACGCTATTTTTAAGTGTTGACCACAGAATCAATACTATGTGAATGTGCAGAAGGTTTTATTCAGCTAAATCATAAATACACATTAATTAGTCTTAATTAGTAAACGAACATATGTACACACAATCATGCATATGTATGTACATATATAAATGCATACCTTTGGGGAAAGTGAATAAATGACAGAAACCGAAACCAAGGCAATGATGCTTTGGAAAAGGATTCAGTTCACCAACTGAACAGTAGCCCCTCACTGCAGAACACAAGATCCAGGGGGTGGAGTTTGGTAGGTTTAGGGGTGGCGATGGGTGGGTTTAAGGATCAGGGGGTGGAGACAGGTAGGTTTAGGTATATGTAAGGTGGGTGGAGTTGAATCTCGATCCAACCATGCCCCCTAAATCTTGTGTTCTGCATTGAGGACCATCTCTAACTGATCACATCCATCAGCATCTTTGTAATAAGGTCTTTTACTATATACTTGGAACAGCTTATATAAAACTCTGTTTAGTTAAATATACAGTATTTGCATAAGCCTTAACTGTTGAACTAGCATCTGGATGCAGTCTGTAGTAAATTCTTAATGGTTTTGACAGTTCATTGGTGGTGTTGTTGTGAGCAGGTTGTTCCAAGTTAAGTGAAGAATGATGAACTTCATTTCATGATGACTCGGTTGTTGTTGAGAGAGTCCTCTCTCCCAGGTAGAAAGTTTACAATATAAGTTAAATTCTCTCTCACTATTTTTGCATAATTTTGAAATGAAACATGATACCAGTAAGTTTACATTATCTAATAATTCTAGCATAAGGCATGCATAAACTTAAAAAAAAAATCAATAAGGAAAATAAAAAAATATACAGACAGATTTATTTCGTACACCACCTGAAGTTACAAATAATGGTGCTGGTGATAGCAATCATGGGTTGAATGTTGGTCCACCAGCCGAAAAGAAGGCATACAGTTTTGGGAGAGAATGGTTAAAAGACTTTGAGTGGCTCCACTATGAAAATGCACTGTGCTCTATGCACTGCATTCACTTTAAAGCCTGTGGGATGGAGTTTGCAGGTAACACTAAAAGCACTTGCCACTGAATCTCCACATATCTCCACAAGTTTGAGAACTTAACACTAATAAAAGAAATGCAGGGACAAGTGTGTGGCAAAATGTCAGGTTCAATTGTTAAGGCTTTTAATAATCAGGTCTCCGATAATATTTTAATTGTTGTTTTTACGATCTGCTATGCGATTTGAAATTATTGAGTATATTACAAAAACCAAACAAAACACCTACAGAGAGTACATACATGACCTCGGTTAGACTAGTGTGCGTGCGCATTTGTGATTTTTTTCACTGCGTGATTCAGTCTATTAAAACTGAAATATTCAAAATTTTAGGCAAAAAGAGTGCAGTTTTTTCCTCCGAAAATCTGAATGATTACAAATGGTAAATGGACTGCATTTATATAGCGCTTTCAACAGACCACATGGCCATCCAAAGCGCTTTACAACTTGCCTCACATTCACCCATTCACACACATTCACCGACTGCGGTGTCTGCCATGCAAGGCGCCATCCAGCCCGTCGGGAGCAGCTGGGGTTAGATGTCTTGCTCAAGGACACCTCGACACTTGGTCAGGTGGAGACGGGGATCGAACCACCAACCTTCCTGTTTGTAGACAACCTACATGAACCACTGAGCCACTGCTGCCCCATATTAATTTTATACAACAGTTCAATAAAAAAAGAAGTTAATATTAAGATACTTATGTTTTACGGGGCTTTCATACTAGCACATTTGGTGCGCACCCGGGTATGATTGAAGTCAGAGTTCGGTTCGTTTGGAAAAGGTGAACACTGTCTTCCAAACTCGGGTGCGCACCCACAAACTGTACCCGAGTCTGCTTAAAAAGGGTGGTCTGGACGGTTCATGTGAACTCTGGTACGGTTCGCTGCTGATGTGGACACAAAATCATACCAAATCGCAGAGGTGAACCTTTAATAATGACATATTATTTGATAAAAATGTGTGTTTGTGTGTGTGTTTCATTCACTTTCCTGACAAGTGTGACTGACATGCTGCAAACAGAGAGCTATACATCTCATTTCTGTTCACCCTCAGTGTTCTTCAGATCATTTGCAGTACAATCGTAAGACAGACGTAAGTGCAGTTACAGTTTTGTTCAAAATAATAGCAGTACAATGTGACTAACCAGAATAATCAAGGTTTTTAGTATATTTTTTATTGCTACGTGGCAAACAAGTTACCAGTAGGTTCAGTAGATTGTCAGAAAACAAACAAGACCCAGCATTCATGATATGCACGCTCTTAAGGCTGTGCAATTGGGCAATTAGTTGAAAGGGGTGTGTTCAAAAAAATAGCAGTGTCTACCTTTGACTGTACAAACTCAAAACTATTTTGTACAAACATTTTTTTTTTTTCTGGGATTTAGCAATCCTGTGAATCACTAAACTAATATTTAGTTGTATGACCACAGTTTTTTAAAACTGCTTGACATCTGTGTGGCATGGAGTCAACCAACTTGTGGCACCTCTCAGCTGTTATTCCACTCCATGATTCTTTAACAACATTCCAGAATTCATTCACATTTCTTGGTTTTGCTTCAGAAACAGCATTTTTGATATCACCCCACAAGTTCTCAATTGGATTAAGGTCTGGAGATTGGGCTGGCCACTCCATAACATTAATTTTGTTGGTTTGGAACCAAGACTTTGCCCATTTACTAGTGTGTTTTGGGTCATTGTCTTGTTGAAACAACCATTTCAAGGGCATGTCCTCTTCAGCATAGGGCAACATGACCTCTTCAAGTATTTTAACATATGCAAACTGATCCATGATCCCTGGTATGCGATAAATAGGCCCAACACCATAGTAGGAGAAACATGCCCATATCATGATGCTTGCACCTCCATGCTTCACTGTCTTCACTGTGTACTGTGGCTTGAATTCAGAGTTTGGGGGTCGTCTCACAAACTGCCTGTGGCCCTTGGACCCAAAAAGAACAATTTTACTCTCATCAGTCCACAAAATGTTTCTCCATTTCTCTTTAGGCCAGTTGATGTGTTCTTTGGCAAATTGTAACCTCTTCTGCACATGCCTTTTTTTTAACAGAGGGACTTTGCGGGGGATTCTTGAAAATAGATTAGCTTCACACAGACGTCTTCTAACTGTCACAGTACTTACAGGTAACTCCAGACTGTCTTTGATCATTCTGGAGGTGATCATTGGCTGAGCCTTTGCCATTCTGGTTATTCTTCTATCCATTTTGATGGTTGTCTTCCGTTTTCTTCCACGTCTCTCTGGTTTTGCTCTCCATTTTAAGGCATTGGAGATCATTTTAGCTGAACAGCCTATCATTTTTTGCACCTCTTTATAGGTTTTCCCCTCTCTAATCAACTTTTTAATCAAAGTACGCTGTTCTTCTGAACAATGTCTTGAACGACCCATTTTCCTCAGCTTTCAAATGCATGTTCAACAAGTGTTGGCTTCATCCTTAAATAGGGGCCACCTGATTCACACCTATTTCTTCACAAAATTGATGACCTCAGTGATTGAATGCCACACTGCTATTTTTTTGAACACACCCCTTTCAACTAATTCAACTAATTGCCCAATTGCACAGCCTTAAGAGCGTGCATATCATGAATGCTGGGTCTCATTTGTTTTCTGAGAATCTACTGAACCTACTGGTAACTTGTTTGCCACGTAGCAATAAAAAAATATACGAAAAACCTTGATTATTCTGGTTAGTCACATTGTACTGCTATTATTTTGAACAATACTGTATGTACCGAAGCTTTGTAAACAAAACAAATGGTTAAAAAACTTAAATATATAAAAGTGTAGAGAGCAATGTTATGCATTTGTTGCCTTCTCCTGCACCGTTGTTACTTAGCAATGGAATAAACAGCTGCTGGCAAATGAACCGCCGTTCGGACCCAAAAAACATAATATGAACGCTGTCCAGCAGGGGACAGTGGGAGGGGAGAGCAATCGAACTCAGGTTCAGACCAGGCAAGTGAACCAAGTGTGAAAGCACCCTTAGACACCATATTTCCTGTTTTAGCACTAGTATGAAAACAACAATTATTCCAAACACAGCTAAAGCAGTTTCACACCTCTGAGCAACATGATGGCATTTCGTTCCTGAATGAATCAACCGTTTAAATGATTTAGTTCAATTGCAGTTACTCACTTATTAACAGTGACTTGCTGACGGCTTAAATTTCACATTTAAAAAATCTTTTTTCTTTTCTTTTTTTATTAATTTCAAATACCAGTATTAAATATTTTATATTTACAGTATTAAAACATTATATATGCATGTGTTACTGCAGGTTAAAATGCATTAATGTCCTGCATTAAGCAGTGTGTAAATGCACATAGACGGCACTTCAGATGCAGCAGAAATGCCACTTGCTTCTGCACGGCAAAGATTAATTTTGTTGATACTGATTTAATTTGCTTGATAACAGCGCAAATGTCTTATTATTCTAATTGACTGCTTAAATGTAAGAATTTGACTCAAATGATGCACACTTTTAGAGCTGTGAACTGACCACCACACAGAATTTGATTAATATTCGCATTCTGCCATGCCAAACCATGCATATAGCAGCCCATGCTTGCTTTTCTGTTAAAAACAACAGTGGTTTGTGAATGTTGATGCTTAGCAGAGGTGGGTAGAGCACCTAAAAACTCTACTCAAGTAAAAGTAATTATAGAAATATTTACTCTAGTAAAACTAAAAGTAATAGTCTTAATCGTTACTTGCGTTATCCAGCTCCTCTTCAAGAATAAGTCCCAAAATTCTCTTATCTAGAAAAAAAAAAAAGGACACAAAATCCACGTCCACCACAAGTGCACACAAACACACAGCACCTCACTATGGAGCACGGCAATCAGTGAAGACTACCACCACCGAGAGTAATAGGAAACCTTACTAAGTATGACATACATTTGGACATCACCCTTAACAGGTAGCAACAATATAGAAAAGCATGCCACATCAAGTACCAAAAGAACCTCAGCACCGCTTACAAGCTGGCAATATGCCTCAATTAAGTATATGAAAATACATGTGTAATATAGTTCACGTTCTCTTTGTGGGTGAAGGAAGGAGACCAGGGTCAGCGTACTGAGGCTCGAGGAAGATTTATTATTTCTTGAACACAAAACAAAATCATAAAACAAAATCATAAAACAAAGTCGCGCCTCATGCGCACAAACATTAACTTGCCGCTAAGGATTCACTCTCGTGCTGCAATGTTCCAGCAACTGCTGCTGCGTCCTTCCCCGAGTCCTCAAGTCTCTCCCTCTATGCCGATCCTCGGGCAGCTTAAATAGCATTTCCCCACGCCAATCACTATAACGAGAACCAGGTGTTACTTGTTTCTCACTTGAACCACTTACCACCGCTCGTCTCTTTGCTCTCTCTCCCGTCGCAGACCTCGCTGAACCATGTCTCCACCGCAACAACATGCATACAGTTAAATAAAAATTTAAAAAGACGAATTGTAAACCACACAATGCAAGTAAATACAAGTGGTCACTGGAAAGTAGACGTCTGTCCATCAATCACGGTTAAAAAGGAATACAGTTCAACCCGGTGTAGAACAATATTCAAATTACACAATGCTTAACACAGACAGTCATGCTTCGGTCCGGAAGCAATGGATTAAATGCGCAGTCGAAAACCACAGGCAGTTGAAGAAACCAGCAAGGTACAAATCACTGAACGATTGTCTTTAAAGGCCATGTTGCAGGTTAACCCCCACTTTCGATTAATGGGTACATAAATCACTCAAGATATGTATATCATTTTTAAAATGTCTAAAAAATGGTCTTAAAGACCAGTTTTTTATGTTTTTGGTATTAACATTTTTTTTCCCGCAACTCAGTGAGGACGTCACGCTGGGGAGAAGTGGATGAAAGTAGTCACAGCCTAGTATGATGCTGCATTCCAGGCAAACCGTAACCCGTGTTTTTCCAACCTTAAACCCGTGAAAGTGCACTGGAACGGCAGTCAAACCCGTGACTTCCCACCCGTGAAGTCGTACTAGATCAATGTACTCCAACTTTCGAGTTCTGACGTCACACAGCACGCGAAACAACGGATGCAGTGTTTAAGCAAGTGGTACACGTTGAAAAAACGATTTTAGGTCAATGTAACGTTGCAATAAAATAAATAATCTAGCTACAATTCCTTGCGCTCAGAAAGTTTGTCCTAACTTGCCTGGAATGGTACAAAGTCATTAGTCGTGTTATGAAATAGTGATTACGAGCTCAAAACCCTGCATCAGAACTAACATTATAGTGACTGACTGGGATGAGGAAGAGGTGGCAAGAGCCAACATTTATGATGGCCCGCAGAGTGTAATTTTGAACATGCCAGACGTGAGAGGGCAAATGAGGAATTGCCAAGAACTTATGTCCGTCAAAGCTAATTAAATGCATGATCCGAGGAGAATGAGTGGAGAGTTGGTGAAGTGTTCTGGTGAGTTGCTATCATTTAGCAATGCAGCAATGAGCACTGGAGCTAGTTTACAAGCAGCAGTGCACAATAACGACACGCATATTTTTTACTGTCATTGAATAGCACAGAGTGAAAAATCAACATTTTCTTTATATTTAGTGGCAGTGATCATGACTTTAGTTCAGATAAGTACTGGTAACCTTTGTCATAGTGTCGTAGAACTGGTAAACTTTGTCTTTGACATCTAGAAATAGAAGGCATCATGCTAGCTATATGGATATTTCTAAGCGTTTATCTCTTCCTCCGGTGAAAATGTTTTTGCAAACGTAGCTGCGTGTCTGTCGCTGTGTTTGGCAGGTGCTTGCGTGGGCAGTGCTGTCCCATGGTAGTGCTTTTTGGTCGCTGTTGGTCGATATCTGTCTGTCTGTCTGTGTATCTATCTATATATTTAGTCTATCTATATATATCTATGTATTTATCTATAATCTGCGCTATCTGAATACTCTTGTCTACTACTCTTCTCTGGAGTCACTCTCAATGCTCTCAAGGTGGGCTTTGGTAAATTCTCTCCCCAACGTGACGTAATGCATTGTGGGGGAAAGGAGATCGTTGTAAGATAGTACCTACTTTTTCGTATTATATTCCATTTTGTGATACCCAACAACATAAAATACAATGGAAAACAGTTAAAAAAATGTATTACCAACAAGAAAATTGCACAAATTCATTGAAAAATTAACCCTGCAACACGGCCTTTAAGTCCTAGCATGCACAGCAGTTTGAAGTTACAGCAATCCGCCTGCCCACCACAACGCGCTTTAGGTGTCAAAAAAAAAATAATTCAACCTACAGACACATACGAGAAACAAAGGTAACTAATCGAAGCGCATTTACACCATACACAATGTGACAATTTATAGGGCATACCTCCGGGAAAGGCGCCCGCGCACAGATTTACGCCGTTAAGGAACAAGGCACCTGTTTAATCACACGCGCTGCATTTCCTCAGTCCACGATACACAGGCAAACGGAAATGTTTAGATGACGCACACATCTGGATGGCACACGTTCACCACCTTTATCCCGTACTTAACAAGGCTTTCTCCAATTTGCTAATTAACTACTGTTTAACCCCTTGTGTAACCAATGCATACTGCCACATATAGATAAAATTGAAAGTTGCCTATCTAATACCTGTTGAACCATAGACAGCAAGCACTGTGTTAATGTAATGAAGATATTCACTGCTAGCAAACAATAGCCTTTGCAGATTTGCTTTCAATTAAGTGTAGACCCAATGCCACCTCTTCAACGCTCTTAGTGTTCTTAAACTTTCTGTTACAACTTAGCGTATGACAGGGAACTGAACGAATCATTCAAACTGTTTCACTAACCAATTCACTGGTTTGCCACCTTTGACCAACCCTTTGAACAGAATTGACTCAAAAGAATGAATAATTCTTGAATGGGCATTGCTCATTGCCAAGAGAAAAAAGTAGACGAGACATTTAGAATAAACTGAAGCATTTATAACTTGTATTGCATTAAGATAATGTAACGAGAGGAGCATCGCCCACAATAACAAAGTAAAAGTACAGATTTCCCCCCCAAAATATACTTTACTAACCCATTACTACCCCCCTCTGATGCTTAGCCTAAATATCAAATATTTTATCGGGAGTGTTTATGCTGCGATGTTGTGGAGCTATGGAGATGTAACAGAACGATTTCATGTTAATGTCTTCGATGTACTGAACAAAAAAAAAAGATTACTTTTATGTGGGACTTTTTATTGTTGTGGATTAGATTAGATTCTGAGATTGTTGGTACATTCTGGTGAAAAGCATATTTAGAACAAGACATTTTTAATTATATGATTACCCTTGTGAAAAAGAAGTGTGCTTAATTGCAGTAAAAGTATACTATTAAAAGTATACTTTGTAAAAATTGCACTTGAAGATAATATAATTTAAATTAAAGGCCACTTGTGTATTTAAAGAGAGTACACTTTGATGACAATAGATCTTAAAATACTTAAGTGCACTTTTTAAAAAATGCACTTTATAAGAATGCCTAATTAAGATTTATTTAAACATACATTTTACATAATTATTTTATTGTTTCAAAGAAGTACACTTATTTGATATATTTATCAGTATACTAAAGCACATGTAAAATTATTTATTTTAATTTCAAGTAATATCAAGTGAATTAAGTGTATTCTCCAAAATTATATTTGTTAATGTATTTTAAATGTATTTAATCTATAATATATATTGTGTATTAATGCACTTGAAATGTATATTTCTTCTAAACTTAAATACACTTTCTTATACAGTATACTCTAATAAAACGTATTATTGAAATTTTCATCACCAGCTCTTGCACTATGAACTCTATGAAGTTTAATTTTTGATAAACTCTTTGTCATAGTGTCTTTTATGAGAACACTGTATTACTATTAAATAGTACTGTACTACATCTGTACAGAATACTTTCAATATCATTATGTAGTTCTAAGTCACTCAAACAATGATAACATTCTCCCACTTATATTTTTAGCACACCAGGCTACTGCTCACGTATCATGGGTCATGGGACATGACTTAGCGAAGGGATAATTGCATTAATTGCAAGCAAAAGTTTAACATATCTAAACAAAATGAATTTGCATTCTAATACATTTGATTTTAATTAGACTAGTCCATACTGCACTGTAAAAAATGACTGACACTTAGTTATGTCAGTGAGTCATGAATGAGTTTAACAAAAGTCTTTGGTCTAACTACACAATGAATTAGGACAACTTGAACAGAAATGAAAATCCTGAAATAAAGAAACCACACACACTTGTACAGGGCTATTCAATTGGCGGCCTGCCAATCATCTTCATCCAGCCCTGGAAAAGAGTTTCACACACACCTCAAATTGTTTTTGCTCTAGTTAGTTTGTTCACAAGGTGGCAACACTAGACTAGGCTGTTGTTTCACAGCCGAAAAAGAAAAGGAAGACGGTCACTGACAATTGCTCACGTGAGGGGATTATGAGATATCCTCAACTCTGGTTTAAACGAGTATCGGCCTTATCTTCTAGTGAGAAATAGATCAGAGACCGAACAAAGTTAATTGTCATATGGAGTTTGAAAGGCTGCGCGTTTGACTTTCCTCATACGCTGCTGAGCCGCTATAGCAGACAAAACTGCACACAATTATGTGAAAATGTGCGATTATGGCGACGAGTTACTTTACAGTTTATATAAGTGCAATTATTTTTCACAAGGGTTGATCTGGGCCTGCATTCTAAAAGATTATAAGAATCATCTCAGAGAGCTCCTAATGTTGCTTTAAAATTTCTATGTAGGAGTCTTTTACTAGGAGCGATTGAAGACCAATCTGAGAGTAACTTTGAGTGATGGAAAGAACAAAAGGACTTTTATCTTAGTGAGGAGGTAGGGGTGACCCCGTTGCTAGCTATGACACAGTCTTTTGAAGAACAGAGAATAAAGGCAGTAACGAGCCTTCAGCCGAAGAATGTGGACCGTCACCTGGGCTACCCTCTGCCCAAAGCACCTCATTCTCCACCTTCTGCTGCTGCTGCTGTTACTCCAACACAATCCCTAATGGACAAAAAACGTGAGATGGAGATGGATGTCCTGAAGCAGCAGAAAATAGTACTCTATTTACAGGAGGAATACTACAAATTACAAATAGAGCTACTAAAAAATGAAAATAATAAACAATAATTGGCATTTGTCTTCATAATATCTTTCTAACAGAAATTTTGGCTAAGGTGTGTCTTTTAAGTTTGGTCACAATTTTTATATTGTAATTTACCTGAAATGCAAATTAGTAAATTGGGCTCTGTAAGGAAATCCACTTTAGGACAAATCCCTCCCTTTTGGAATGTGTTCTTTATTATCCTCTTCTCCTCCAGGGGAAGGTCTGCTAATTGTCTGGCTTTACAGATGTTATGAAGCACTGCACAGGCTGTTTTCACTTTGCAGACCTTTCCCGGTGGCCAGTCGCACATCTCCATGCAAAATGTGAAAGTGTCGCTTTAGCTGACCAATACCTAGCTCAACTATTGTCGGTTTTTTTTTTTTTTTTTTTTTTTTTTTGTGAGCTCTGTGAGTTAATAAATATGAATAGAATTCAATTGATTTTCAATGCATAGCAGTAGGCTATATATGGGAAGTAAAGTAGCATACTATGATATTGCAACCCATTTATTTTTCTCTGAATTTGAAGTCCACACATATTAATTGTACATGATCACTGTTACCTGTTGTGATTTAGCTGTGGCCCCAGGTAAGGACGGATATCCACTGTCCCCTAACAAGAATACGAAAAATACGAGGATCTTAAAGGGCTTATAGAATCACTCTGCTTATAGAAGGTTGTGACAGACCCAAATCACCACTGCTCCATTGTTGCATTTTCCCAGTTGCCAAATATCTTAATATTGTGATTACTTTCATTTCTGGCCCTATGGCATTTCTTCGCTTTGTCGGAGATGTTACATGATCCCAACATGATTGTTTCACAATATAATCTGTCATCCATTTTGTGCAACACATTTTTCTCCCTCAATTTTCTCTTCTGCTAAAGAAACTCTCTAAAAGTCCTTGTCAGAAGTCCTAACAATTTTGGACCTTAAGAGCTCTTTTAAGGGTTAAGGTGTTTTCTGAGTTACTTTTTTCTTTACTGGGATCTTTTCTTGAATTCTAAGAGGAAACACACACATTTCTAAGAATTTTCTTACACTTTTGTTACCAGGGGCATTTTATGAATACCTGCCCTGGTTATCACATAGAGGCTGGATGTTGTTACTGAATGATTTAGGCTGTGTTCCAACAGTCCTCAATGTATCAGCCTCTCCAGACTATTCTTTAGTCATTGAGTAGTTATTTGTGTCCTAATTTTAATACTAATAAAGTATACTGCAAGGTCATCATTGTGTTTGTAGAACTGCTGTTATCAGTTTTGTAATACTACTGTAGTAAAAGACTAATCTTTTTCTTGTCCAGCAGAAGTGAATCAGTGACCGAAGATGAATTCAGAGCCGAATCTGGATTCACTGGATGAAAGTCAAAACAGAAATGAAATTTACAGATGTGGTTTCTGTCACAAACGACTGAAGTCCAGAACATCTAGTTGAGACACTTTGTTTAGTTCTACAGAACAATATCTTAATATTTATCTTTAACTTATGTTTATATTTTAACATTCTATATTCATATCTTCACAGATCAACATGAATGTTCAGAGACAGAAGAGAAACAGAGAAAAAAACAAGGTGAAGTAACTTTAGCGTAAGAGTAAGATTTAGAGCTGGGGTCATGAATCCATGTCCAGAAGTTTATTACCAAACATGATATGAACATGAAGAAAAGCAAAGACACATAACCCAAAGATCAAAAACAAAACAAAACAAAAAGGCCCAATTGAAACTGCTAGTGGTTAATCATCTTTTTCCGCCAATGTTTCTAGTCTAGAGAAAAAATATATTCCACATTGTGTCAGAAGTTACTTTGTCGAAATAGAGCGGGCATCAGTTTACTGCAGGATTCCTCAAATCTTGTCCTGGAGGGCCAATGCGCTGCAGAGTTTAGCTCCAACCTTGATCAAACTCACCTACCTGGGATTTTTTAATGATCCTGAAGACATATATTAGCATGCTCAGGTGTGTTTGATTAAGGTTAGAGCTAAACTATGCAGGGAAGTGGATATCATGTGCCAGATTTGAAGATTCCTGGTTTACTGTAAGGAATTTGTTGCGCTGCATCCAGCATAGACTGCAACACTGATTATATTATGTTCTATTTGCTTGTACCTGTCAGTCCTTTCATAGACTTGCCCATGCTAAGTGTAGAACAGTGCATAATTTATATTTTTACAGTGGGGTCTTTCCTCACAATGAAGAGTTTTCTTCTGCATAGCAATTTACTGATTGTATATGATCCCTTAGCAGTTTGTGAAACATTGAACCAAAACGAAATATCTGGCTGAAATCTTCCTTTGTTCTGTATTTGGCAAGTAATAAACAATAATTTTTTATTTTTTTTTGCAAGTTACACTTGTTGTTTGGCTAGCTTTGTGGACAGTAAATGGATTCACTCACCAACAGGATCAGAAAGAATTAAAAATGTGTTAATGCCTGTATTACTATACTTAAAAGTGTGTATGGATACTGACCCTCAATAAAGGAATGAATATCATCATTATATGTGATGTTGTAATGCAAGTAAATCTGTCTAATATCATAAATAAGTCTCTCTTATTCAGTACTCTCTGTTTCAGTCCAGAGGAATGACCAGGCTGCCACTGGAATCAACTTGAATATAAATGCTGACACATGTGCAAGTGTAAATGCTCCATTAATGATTGGAAACACCTTTAAAAAAGAAGTATACATTTGTCCTTCAATAAATGGTACATTTACATTACTATGAGAACACACACTTCTAATACTAACATCTTAGTAAAGACTGGTAATGTTATAACCTCATAGTAATTTTAATAGGACTTACATGATTTAGCACCAGTTTAATCCTATGCAATAATATCTCATTTAATATTTATCTGTTCCTTCTACGTATCTAATTTTTTATGCATATTTTCTTTCTCCTTGCAGAAAAACAGGAACCCTCAGAGACGGCAGAGGAACGGAGAGAAAAACAAAGTAAATCAACAACAGACAAAACAATGTTTTACAGGCAATATTCTAATAATATATAGTAATGCCTAAGCTACAACAACACCACGTCAGTTTCTCACGATAAGGAGATCCTAATGAAGAAAATCACCCAATATGATAGAATTAGCCCTGCAGATAAGAGCATGAGGGTTTCAGTGCCTCTTTTAACTTTTAAAAATGTACAATAATTTTTTTTTAAGTCATTAATCAATAATGGCATATTAAATTCTTACAAAGGGAAGGTATAACTTATAATATGTGACCGATGCTGGCAAAATGAGTCACAATGAGCAAATTTTTAAAAATGAGTTCATTCTCCATTAAAAGACCTTCAAAATGATCTATGATTTGTTGGAATCAGACAAAAACATGACTGAGCTGCATCCATTTGATGTCAGTTCTGAGAAAAATTGAGTTAACAAGTTCCAAAGCAAAATCACCTACCAACATTGTAACGTTTCCTCCACTTTCTTTTTAATATATTAATTACTATATAAATAATCACAATATAACCATTTTTATTTTATCTTTATTAAAAATAAGAACAGATAAAAAATAAGTAGAAAAAATAAACAAAAGAAAGAAACAAATAGTCCATTACTTTTTTCATTTTACATCTAAACAAAAGCATTCAAGAAAAAAAGAATAAAATATTAAAATCTCTTCAGTGTGTTCATTATAAGTAAATTGATTACAAAAACAACAAAAGCAATTCAATCAAGTTAAGTGATATTTTCTTTTACACCTGTTCCACATTGCAAGCGTGAGCTTCATGGCAGCTCCACGTCAGCATAACTACAGCATCTCTGTGGCCAAGACTTGTGAAAGTACGTATACTGAAAGCATTTGTACAGCATCACAGTGGCGGCTCCAAAGCTCCATATGTTTTTACAAAGATAACTACAGATTTGTTTTCAGAAGTTGTTCAGCAATAAGCTTTAATGTTTTAGAGTCTTGAAAGTTTGTTAACATGGTTGTATATATATATATATATAATTAAAGTGCTGTTTCAGTGCTGCTCATGCAACGCTCCTGCTTAGGGAGCCCGAGAAGTTGACCTGTAGGAGAAAAAAAAAAAACATCCCGAAGGTTTTGCAATCCATCCCCTCAATTTCTAAACTGTACTCACAAATCCTTAAACTATTCCCTCGGTTTAACAAGTCATGCCCACAGATTAATATACTGTACCCATGAATTTCCAGTCCATGCACACGCTTTCGCAATCCGTTCACTCGGGTTTGTTAATCTGTAGTCACCGATTCATGCAGCAAGCTTCTAGGTAGCCTAGGTGTTAACAAATCATATTGTATATTGATTTATTGCATGCTATTATGTGAAATATGCCTACAGCAAAGTGTCTTAAGTTATTCCCTATCAACTGTAATGGGTACAAAGTGGAATACAATGATTTAATAAGAAAGATGTGCGTCAAAATCAATTTTCTTTTTTTTTATCATCCCAAGCCCATTGTGACTCATTTTGCCAGCACAGGTCACTTATTAGCAACTAATGCCCATTATCTGTTTTAAAGTGTCACAAAAACAGCACAACACTTTCTATTCTACACCTTCTGATTAAACACAAATGTTCCATTAGCTTTTAACACTCAGTAGAATTTGTGTTCAGGGGGCAGGGGCATGTATCTCACGTAGTTGTGGGAGAAAATTCCAACAATTTAAAGGATACGCTAAAGAATGATAAGGTTACAGAAGATTTTTATAAGATCAAATTTATTTTTAAACCATTTAACGTAGTAGAGATTAGGAAGATGAATATTTATGGATTTTAAAAATAACTTAAATTCAATATAACCCGAAGTAAAATAAAATATTTTGTTTACACAGTGATACATGATTGAAAACATACAGTAATTCAGACAATAAATCATGATTTCCAGGTATTTAAGACACTAATTTATGGAACATATTATTATTTGTATGTTATGGTTATGAATGTAACTTTATATTATACTGGGGAAATTTCAACAGAGCATTATAGAAATCCGGTATAGAAAATGTCCTTTTATTTCTAAATTATGACATTTTTTCATGTTAAAATCATACTAACATTATACAGTAGTCAACATTTGAGATGAATCAAAGTCATCCTAAAACCTAAAACCAAAATGTGTTAATCAAAACTTTGATTAACTTTTTTTTTTTTTTACAGAACAAAAAACTAATCTGGTGATGATGATTACTTAATTTTTCAGTGATAATGTCGATTTAATTGCACAGATAGCCTACTATTTAGATTTAACTGGACTAAAACTGGATTCATTTACGTTTTACTAAAAGTGTGGGGGACATGTCGGCCACGTGCCCTACATATTATACACATATATATTATTCACATCGAGGATTGTGCTGCATTTTAAAAATGTACAAAAACATCAAGTGCTGTAAGACAAAATACTCATAAGTAATAAAGGTTTGTTATTACAGTAGTAGTGAAAGCTTCTATTACAGTAGTGTTTCTTTTCAAGTGTTAATGAAAAATCAGAAAACAGAAAAGTATAAAATAGCTTTTCTCACAAAAAAGTCCAATAACATGTGAAGGCAGCATTGTTCTCTTCCTTACTGTAAGCTACTTGCCTGTTGTTACTGATGCAGGACAATTCTGTTTTTAGGTATACGTATTATTATAATTATTATATGCCGTTTCCTCAATATTTATGTTGTTTTCTTTTTACTATTATTACAGACAGATTGAGGCTGCAATTCTTGAAAACTCACAAAACCAAAATGAAGAAAAAAGCCAAATATATTTTTGAGTACAAGAATGATAAGGAAGTACATCTCAAAGATGTTTACACAGAACTGTTCATCACAGAAGGAGATATGAAAGATGTCAATCACGAGCATGAGATTCAACAGATTGATGATGCTCTAAAGACCCAGAACTCACAGGATAGACAAATTAACTGCAATGACATATTTACATCATTAAGCAGAAAAAATGAGGAAAAGATTGTGCTGACCAAGGGCATTGCTGGCATTGGAAAAACAGTGTCTGTGCACAAGTTCATCCTGGACTGGGCAGAAGAAGAAGCCAATCAGGAAATAGAATGTGTGTTCCTGCTTCCATTCCGATATATAAACTTAATGACAAATAAAGAACTCAGTCTCCATGAATTTCTGGTGAAATTTTATCCTGAACTGAAGGACTTGGACGAAGCAATGCTATATAAGGAATGTAAGCTTGCATTTATATTTGATGGACTTGATGAGAGTCGCCTGCCTCTAAATTTTAAAAGTAGTTTTCTGAACACTGTTGATGAAAGAGCATCTGTAGATGTGCTGTTTACAAGTCTGGTCAAAGGGACATTGCTTCCATCAGCTCTCATCTGGGTGACCTCACGACCAGCAGCGGCCAATCTGATCCCTCCAGAGTATGTAGGTTTGTTCACAGAGGTGCGAGGATTCACTGACGAACAGAAGGAGGAGTACTTCAGAAAGAGAATCACAGATGAAAGTCTGGCCTCCATAATCATCTCACACATTAAGAAATCTCGTAGTCTCTACATAATGTGCCACATTCCTGTGTTCTGCTCGATCACAGCCATAGTTCTTCAAGATATTCTCAAGAACAATACAGAGAACATCAGCACAACACTCACTGAAATGTACATTCACTTCCTGCTGATACAGATGAAAATAAAGAACCGGAAGTATGATGAACAAGAAGAAAGGGAACGTATAAAGCTCTTAGGTTCAAATAGAGAAATGCTTTTAAAATTAGCCAAATTAGCGTTTGAACAGCTGAAGAGGGAGAACGTTGTATTCTATGAGGATGATTTGGAAGAATGTGATATTAGGGTGAATGTAGCCACTGAGTTTACAGGAATGATTGCTGAGATCTTTAAGGAGGAATATGGACTTCACGAGACAAAGTTCTTCTGCTTTGTGCATCTGAGTGTTCAAGAGTTCCTCGCTGCACTGCATGTGTTCATCTGCTACCTGAACAAGAACATGCAGGAGCTTCAGTTTTTCTTTGATGAGCCAAAAGAAAATGTCACATTGCAGGAGATACTGCAGAAAGCTGTTGATAAAGCTATAAAGAGTGACAAAGGACATCTGGACTTGTTCCTGCGGTTTCTAATGGGCATTTCACTGAAATCTAGTCAAAACCTGCTCAAAGGCTTGTTCACATACCCTGAAGCCTCAACAGAAAGCACCACACAAATAGCTGAATACATTAAACTAGTGCAAAATGAATACAATATTTCAGATGAAAGGTCAGTCAATCTATTTTACTGTCTACTTGAGCTCAAGGATCATTCATTATATGAGGAAATCCTGAGTTACCTCAGTTCAGATAAACATCCAGGAAAAAAACTCTCATCTTCAATGTGCACAGTGCTAACCTCAGTGCTGCTCATGTCAGAGAAGGTGCTGGATGAGTTCAACCCAAAAAAATTCACATCATCACAAACAGACTACAATAGACTCATTCCTGCTATGAGATGCTGCAGAAAAGCACTGTAAGTAATTTTGCTGACAAATTTAGCTGTGGAATAAAATGTTTTGTTCTGCTCCACTAAACAATTAAATGTCAAAATAGTATGTGAAATATTTTTTTCTGTTAGTACAATGAACTTCAAAAAAATAATCTAGCTACACATTTTGTTTTGTTAGATTTGACAACTGTGGTCTTGATGAAACATGCTGTGGAACTGTATCTTCTGCTTTACAAGCATCAAACTCCCATCTGGTAGAGCTGGACCTGAGTAGCAATAACTTAGGAGATTCGGGAGTGAAGCTGCTTGAACTGGAGAGATTACACTGTCAACTAAAAATACTGAGGTTAGACATTTACATTCACTGAATCACTAGGTTTAAAAATGTGGATGAATATATGAAGAGTTTGGTTCCTAAATCCATGATACTTTTTTCTCTCAAAATGCAATAAATCCATTGAATCAACATGAAAATTATTTTTCATATTGAAACTGATGAAAATACACAATATAGTAAGTTGATCCACATTTGACAGTCTTTGAACTTGGTCAACACTTATCTTATATACAAGCATTGGACTAAAAATACATGCTTCCAAAATGAAATCAACTTGTCATCTTGTTAATGCTATTCAGGTCCTTCTCAAAAAATTTGCATATTGTGAAAAAGTTCATTATTTTCCATAATGTAATGATAAGAATTAAACTTTCAGATATTTTAGATTCATTGCACACCAACTGAAATATTTCAGGTCTTTTATTGTTTTAATACTGATGATTTTGGCATACAGCTCATGAAAACCCAAAATTACTATCTCAAAAAATTAGCATATCATGAAAAGGTTCTCTAAACGAGCTATTAACCTAATCATCTGAATCAACTAATTAACTCTAAACACCTGCAAAAGATTCCTGAGGCTTTTAAAAACTCCCAGCCTGGTACTCAAAACCGCAATCATGGGTAAGACTGCCGACCTGACTGCTGTCCAGAAGGCCATCGTTGACACCCTCAAGCGAGAGGGTAAGACACAGAAAGAAATTTCTGAACAAATAGGCTGTTCCCAGAGTGCTGTATCAAGGCACCTCAGTGGGAAGTCTGTGGGAAGGAGAAAGTGTGGCAAAAAACACTGCACAATGAGAAGAGGTGACCGGACCCTGAGGAAGATTGTGGAGAAGGACCGATTCCAGACCTTGGGGGACCTGCGGAAGCAGTGGACTGAGTAGAAACAGGCGTGTGCAGGAAATGGGCTACAGAGAAGCAGCACTGGACTGTTGCTCAGTGGTCCAAAGTACTTTTTTCGGATGAAAGCAAATTTTGCATGTCATTCAGAAATCAAGGTGCCAGAGTCTGGAGGAAGACTGGGGAGAAGGAAATGCCAAAATGCCTGAAGTCCAGTGTCAAGTACCCACAGTCAGTGATGGTCTGGGGTGCCATGTCAGCTGCTGGTGTTGGTCCACTGTGTTTTATCAAGGGCAGGGTCAATGCAGTTAGCTATCAGGAGAAGCTTTATGCTTTAAAGCTTTATGGAGATGAAGATTTAGTTTTTTAGTACGACCTGGCACCTGCTAACAGTGCCAAAACCACTGGGAAATGGTTTACTGACAATGGTATTACTGTGCTCAATTGGCCTGCCAACTCTCCTGACCTGAACCCCATTGAGAAACTGTGGGATATTGTGAAGAGAAAGTTGAGAGACACAAGACCCAACACACTGGATGAGCTTAAGGCCGCTATTGAAAAATCCTGGGCCTCCATAACACCTCAGCAGTGCCACATGCTGATTGCCTCCGTGCCACGCCACATTGAAACAGTCATTTCTGCAAAAGGATTCCCGACCAAGTATTGAGTGCATAACTGAACATAATTATTTTAAGGTTGACTTTTTTTGTATTAAAAACACTTTTCTTTTATTGGTCGGATGAAATATGCAAATTTTTTGAGACAGGCATTTTGGGTTTTCATGAGCTGTATGCCAAAATCATCAGTATTAAAACAATAAAAGACCTGAAATATTTCAGTTGGTGTGCAATGAATCTAAAATATATGAAAGTTTAATTTTTATCATTACATTATGGAAAATAATGAACTTTTTCACAATATGCTAATTTTTTGAGAAGGACCTGTAAATTAATTACAGCAATAAAATAACATTTCATCATGAACAAGAACATAAACGACTTCACAATAGACCACAGAAATTCCAAAATGACACTTCCATTCCATTCAACTTTTAAATGTCCACTCATCTTTGCCATTTTACATTCATTTATTTGATTAATGATACAGTATGTGCTGTATTAACAAAAATATAAATGGCATTAATAAAAACACTAACACTAACAAGCTACACAATATCACGTTCATAATCAAATGTGATTCATCTAATTCATGTGATTTAACATAGCTTGTCAGTGATATACGGCTCTGTGTATTAAATGCATCTGAATAATTTCAATCTGAAAGCATGTGATGGAGATTTACCAGTACTAAAAATCAGAGAACTGGCTTTACTGACGTGGTATGCATGACAATCAAATGCGATTTATTGTGCAGCCGCACATTTATTGTTGATCACAATGTACAAAGTAGATGAGGAAATTAGGATGTCAGGTGTATTCAAAGCACCGCCATTACTGTCTAGAGTGCGTGGAATGGTGCGCTGTGATTGGTTGTTCCGGTTTACAGTGCGAGGAATGGTGCGCTGTGATTGGTTGAGCAGATATATCACATTCTGCTAAAAAAGTGACATTAAGTTTTTTTATCGCTTTTGGAAAAAAATTGACTTTTCAATACCGACCAGATAAAAACTGATTTTGGAGGAAACTTTTTTTTCTTTTTTCTTTTTTAAATGCCGTTTATCACATTTTAGAACCAAACTCTTCATATGTTTCATAACTATAGATATTTTTCCCTATCTATATCATAGTTTGATTGTAGTAGTGGCATTTTTCCAAGAACACAAGGCAGGCAATGCTTACTTAGAAACCTTATGAGAAAAATCAAGAGTTCTCAAGCATCCTGGAAAACCTACAAGAAACCTTCATTCCACAATTTTCCAAAAATATGCATGAATGTATGGCTCACATGTCTGTAAAGGGTGAAAATAGTCAGATGGTGGCATAGACTGAAGTGTGAAGTATTTCCATGGAAATATAGTTTTTTCCTTAAGAAATCACAGTAAAAAAAAATGTATTTAAAATATTTCATAAATCTTACACATTCCTTCTTGCAGTATTTTTTTTTCTTATTGTAGTAGAAAAGAGCTGATTTGGAACCAAAAGCACAAGTTATATCTGGGTCAACAACATACATGGTGTCCAATTGGATTATTTCCTTTGAAAATAATTTGAACTATCATAGGCAAAAGCTAATGGAGACATCCAAGTAGAAGCCTGTTCAATATAAAATTGGTTGCAAAAGTCAGGTGGTGCAATAGCACTGAATGCCTCTTGTTAAATCTTAATAAATAAGGAGAAAAAAGGCTTTTTCCCATAAGTAACGCACTACCTGTTCCTGTATCTCAGGGAACCTAGGTTACATTAAGTAACTGAGTATGATTTTCCAAGTCGTGCCTACGTTTTTATGCGTCATGCCTAACAATGCCCCTTAGCTGTTATAAATTCACCGTAAACCACAGCTTCTGGTGGTTTATTGCTTTATTTTATAACGTTTATAATGAATTTGCAAAAGAAGCATATCTTACAAAATAAAATAAAAAATAAGCATCAATAGCATTTTATAACTATTTCAACAGAGACTAACAAAAAAGCTTGTTTTTTTATTTATTTTATAAGTAGTGTAATTGAAATGTTGAAAAGCAATAATCAGTATATTTTGGTCATTAAAAATGTAATCAGGTGGCGCAAAACTGATGTCCATTCCTTATTTTAACAGTCAAATAATAGGTCAAAGTGAACACATGGCTTAAAACTAGAGTGTGAATAGTTCCTGTTTTAAAAGCATTAATTTCTATACTTATATTTCTTCTAAATATATGTGTGATTATTTTTCAGTCTTTAAAAATAAAGTCAGCTGCGGAAATTACTTAATACCCAGCCATTAGAATGCAATAATCTAAATTAATATGAATAAAATACACAAGCACAACATAATGTATTGGTCACTGTTAACACTCTATATATAGTAAACGGAAGTTCAGTGACCGGATCATGACACACTTAGACAGCTTCTAAGAAAAATTTTAAGATTTAATTACAATTGGCTAGAAACACATATATAGCCTACTTTTTTATTCAGCTCTACATAAATACGTTTTGACATTCTTACTAGCCTAAAGATTAGTTAAAATCCAATTCACATTTCTCCCGATCAGTTACAAAAATGGAGCTCAATCTGAAGTAATTTACATAAAGCATATTGACACCATCTATAAGTAATGGACATGGAGAATATGGACACACACAAGCTATAACTTGGTTAATACCACATATCAGGGTAAGCACCTATGGTACAAGTATGTAGGTCTATTATTTAAATAAATAATAATACCAGTATAAACAGCACATACTATATTTGAGTGTGACTGAAAAGACACTATAGGAACACTTTTTGTTGTTTACCATTTACACGCAAATCACAGTGTTAACAAATTTTCAAGACTTCAAAACATTCAAATTTATAACTGACCAACCTCTAAAATTTTTTTATAGCTGTCTTTGTAAAGAAATATGTAACTCTAAAGCTGCTGCTGTGACGCTGTAAAAACAGTTCCAGTTTGAATACTCTAGCAGAGCTGCAGTGACACTGCAGTTATGCTCATGTGCTGCTCACGTGGTGTGAAACAGGTGACAGAGCTGATTCTTTGTAGTGAACAAGAAGAACTGACTCCCATTGGGGAGAGCCAGATCTTTAGCCGGAGCCTGAATGATTCCATAGCAACCAAAGGGATACTATCTGATAACACTATGTTTACGGCGCCCAGGAATGTGGCAAAGCGACTTTTAGATCAAGCCTCTTAAAAACAGACACATAATGCACATAAAAAGGGACTCTTCTCTAATTAATTAATAGAAAATCCTTCTTTTGATTTAATTCACATATACTTTAGGGCAGGGGTCGGCAACCTACATGCTGTGCCAACTCTGGCATGCAGAGGGATAATTGCTTGCACGTGAGCAATAGGGAAACTGGATACTGAAGTACATTTTGAGTTAATAACTCCTCATGGTCACAAAATCTGTTAGGAACTATAAATACTATTAAAGTGTGAGAACTAACTTGTTCTAGTCTACAGATGCGCTCGCAAACGCTGCACATACTAGGCGCTTCAGATCAAATCCTCAGCAGGCTTCAAAATCATCAAAAAGTTGATTTATTTAACTAATTCCATTCAAAAAGTGATATTTGTATATTTATTCATTACACACAGTAACATATTTCAAATGTTTATTTCTTTTAATTTTGATGATTATAACTGACAACTAAGGCAAATCCCAAATTCAGTATCTCAGAAAATTAGAATATTGTGAAAAGGTTCAATACTGAAGAAACCTGCACATTAATAGAGAGGCGAAGGGAAGGAAAAGATGTGGTAGAAAAAAAGTGTACAAGTAATAGGGATAACCGTACCCTGGAGAGGATTGTGAAACAAAACCCATTCAAAAATGTGGGGGAGATTCACAAAGAGTGGACTGCAGCTGGATTCAGTGCTTCAAGAGCCACTACACACAGACGTATACAAGACATGGGTTTCAGCTGTCACATTTCTTGTGTCAAAGCCACTCTTGAACAGCAGACAGCGTCAGAAGCGTCTCGCTTCAAAAAGGACTGGACTGCTGCTGAGTGGTCCAAAGTAATAATCTCTGATGAAAGTAAATTTTGCATTTCCTTTGGAAATCAGGGTCCCAGAGTCTGGAGGAAGAGAAGAGAGGCACACAATACACGTTGCTTGAGATCCAGTGTAACGTTTCGACAGTCAGTGATGGTTTGGGGTGCCATGTCATCTGCTGGTGTTGGTCCACTGTGTTTTCTGAGCACTTTTTAAAGCACTTCATACTTCCTGCTGCTGACCAACTTTATAAAGATGCAGATTTCATAACTAGTTATGATTAATTTTTTATATTTCCCCTTTGAACTACAGCTACGAAGATAGCGAGTGTAGTGGTAAAGACCAGGTAGAGAGAGATAGAGGCAGGGGATCCGGATTTAAACGCAAGTACATAGGTTAAGTTAGGTTGCAACATCAGCTGCCTCAAAGAGAGTCTTTTCAAAAACAAGAAAAATAATCACAGAGAGGACAAATTGCATCAGCATACAGAAGCTGAGGCATTTTATATTTCTGAATGCCAACCTGCACTAAAGACTAAAGTGTTCTAATGTTAAGACTTTTGCCTTTATTTGATTTGTTTGCTGTTTCTGTGTTCAATTGTTCAATTAAAGTTTTATTAAAATGTTAAATAATAGTAACTGTATTTTTGTAATGAAAAATGCATCAAAATAAGGCTATTATAAAAACAATGAATAAAAAAATTGCTAACCAACACACAAACCATTCACAATTGCTAAATTTAGCTAAAATAGAAGGGTTTGGGTGATACTAAATGAAAGTGAAAAAAATAAAAGAAAGTGACATGACATACAGCCAAGTATGGTGGACCATACTCAGAATTTGTGCTCTGCATTTAACCCAGCCAAAGTTAACAAACACAGCAGTGAACACACACCTGGAGCAATGGGCAGCCATTTATGCTGTGGCGCCCAGGGAGTAGTTGGGGTTTCGGTGCCTTGCTCAAGGGCACCTCAGTCATGGTATTGCCAGCCTGAGACTCGAACACACAACCTTAGGATTAGAACACATATGCTCTAACCACTAGGCCACAACTTCCCCTAAATTAAGAGCCATTTGGGAGCCATAAGAGCCGTCTCTTCTAAAGGAGTTTCACTGATGTGGTCTGGCACTTAATTTGAGAAAAAAAAAATAAAAAAAAATATATATATATATATATATATATATATATATATATAAAGTAGCTGGGCGGGACTAAACCAGCAGGGCTAAAATTGGTGGGAGGGGCTAAACAGGCAGTGATTTTCAAGCAGGCATTATTCTTCTGTGGAAGTGGTGTTTATCCACACTATCATTATAAGCTGTTTTTAGACTAACGAGAAGGTTTTGACTTACAGGGTGTTTTCATACTATAAAGACAATTTTGCTTTTTCAGTTAATTATCCCTTTAATGTGACTGTTTTGTTCTCTTCACAGGATATGTGGATGTAATCTCACTGCTCTTTCCTGTACAAGTTTATCTTCAGCTCTAGAGTCTCCAAACTCCCATCTGAATGTGCTGGACCTGAGTAACAATGATCTGCAGGATTCAGGAGTGGAGCTGCTTTCTGAAGGACTGAAGAGTCCAAACTGTCAGCTGACGATACTGAGGTTTGAGTTTCAAATACTTCAAATACTCAAATACTACAAACAAAACATACTGCTAACATTTATGTACTGTGTTTTACTTGTTCAGATGTTCCATATGTTATCTCACTGCTCATTCTTGTGGGAGTTTGTCATCAGTTTTACAATCCTCGAACTATGTGCTGAGAGAGCTGGACCTGAGTAATAATGACCTGCAGGATTCAGGAGTGAAGATTCTTTCTGAAGGACTGAAGAATCCAAACTTTCAGCTGAAGATACTGAGGTAAATTGTTTTCCATAAAATAATTAGCAAAATGCCACCATAATAAATGTCCATAAAATTTTGTCAACAAATGCGGTATCTGCTCTCAAATATTCTGTAAAGCTGCTGCATTTTCAAAGATAGCTGCTGACAGCACTCCATAAGATGGAAGCACTGTCTAGCACTTGTGATCCTCAAATTTGGCTCGTGAGATAAACTTTCCTGCAGTTTAGCTCTAACCCTAATCAAACACATCTGAGCGTACTAATCAATGTTTTCAGGATCATTCTAAAATCACAGGTAGGTGAGTTTGATCAAGGTTGGAGCTAAACTCTGCAGGAAAGTGGATCTCGCAAGCCAGAGTTGAGGATCCCTGATCTATTATAACGCACTTTATTTTAGCTAGGGTACAAAATTACCATGGCTTTGGTGAGTAAATTAAAAGGGTGTTATGCCAGATGGAAAATAACCTTTTAGAAATTCTAACAATGCATGACTGTGAGAATGGCTTAGTATGAATATCAGATTATCATGATGAAATTATTAAAATGTATGATTATACACAAACAGTATATGAGTGAAGTGTGACACTATATTTATTAACACACAAGAAACTTGTGCCCAAGTATGACTCAGTTTGCAGTAAATGCTTCTCAGAAAAACTCATTTCTGCAAGAAGAATTTCAAAAAATGGGAAGACAGTCCATAACTGATTATTGGTGAGGATGTAAACACTGTGTTTTCAGTTCACATTACTATCCTGAATAACAATTTATACTCTTACATTTTAACCCTCTGAAGTTGTTTAACGTGTATATGAGTTATGAGGCATTTTCTCCTGATAATCCCAAAAAGAACTTAAATTACACTTTCAGTTTTGACCGTACAGATAAGAGCAATACATCAATCGAATCTGTAAAGAGTCTACTTTTTTGTATACAAAGATAGTAACAACAAAACTTTGTGCACTTATAAAATAAGTGCAAACAAGGTGTGCTGTTTGCAGCCTTTGTCTGCACTGATCTTCATTTAGACATGTGTCATTAAAATAAACTGTAACACAGTGAATACTCAACAAAGAGACATGACAGAGATATCTATAGAAACCCTGACATGTCTACTTTAAAACTAAACAAGTGCTACCAAAAACAAATATTCTGTGATAAAGTAATCCATATGAAAACAACGCGATGTCCATTTTTCGTGTCTCCCTTCATTATCTTCTGTAACCACACCCACGCACTGAACGCCCTTTTCAGATTATGATGTTTCACTGAAACGCGCAGCTTGAATACGCCCACACAACAGAAGAAAACACAGCAAGACTGTTCTTCAATTTTTTTTATTTTACTGTTTGCTTTGCGATGAGAGGATACATAATTCACCCCAAAAATATGTGATGTGGTTGAGGATTTGAGATTTGGTTTCCTCAGAAAAAAAAGAATGAATAGCTTTAATCAGCAGAGATCAACAGTCTCTTTTTATTTATTTATATACTTAACATAACGTGTAAACATTTTCCAAAGACTTTGCCAAACTATAATTCCTGACTAAATGCATAATCAAGTGAAACATTATGAAGTTTGAATAACAATACTATACCATTCAAAAGCTTGATGTAAATAATATAAATCTAACAAATAAATGTAACTGTAACAAATGTAACAAACAATGCTGTTATTTCAATTTATCCCCCATAAAAACCCGAAAAAAATATTCTCAGCTCTTTTCAACATTAATAATATTTTTTGTAAAAAATAAGATTGTTAAAAGGATTTCTGAAGGATTGTGTGACTGGAGTAATGATGCAAAAAATTCAGTTTGAAAGTCAGCTTTGATTGTTCCTAATAAACTGTTTAACTGCTCCCCCAAGTGGATATTAAATTATGTTGTGGGATAATTAAATATATTCTTAATAAACTACAAACATAAAATTATATACTTTTATTTTGTTCTCACAATCTTTCTTGTAACCTCACTCCTCACTCACAGTAGCACAGCTGAATGAGAGGCTCATTATGCAGGCCTTTGTCTTCTCAGGTTTAAATCACAATGATATTCATAATAGTTGATGCCTACTCGCATATGACTTTTACCAACAAAAAGTGTCTTAGAAAATTTAAATCAATATATTGTTTTCTGTGAGTGAGTAAACAAGATGATTTTCACATAATTTTGAAAGAAAAATTCTAGGCTACAAGCTCCAGTTCTCAAAAGTCCCGGGAACAAATATATGTGTTTTATTGCCTTATTCAAGTAAATTAACATTTTTCGTTTTTCACTAACCACGCATAACATTTTTTTTCTCAAAAACACAATTATATACATACATGCTGCTCACATATTATTATAGCCCAGTTTGTGTTGATTGCAGTGAGATTAAACTTTAGCCATTTAGATGTTTATAAGAAACTGAAAAAAGCACAAATGCCAGGGCATGACAAAACTTCAAGTTGTAGGATAAATACCCTTAGACTCCAGAGGGTTAATGGTCATTGCAGCCAGAAGGGATGCTTGAACCAGCCTGACCAGTCAAATGATGGAGAACTAATGCAAGTTCTCAGAATGTTCTAGTATGAACACATTAGAATGAATGAAGCTTGTGTGAATAGTACACTAATGCTGAGGGACTGATTGTGAGGTATCTGGGCTCCCATGTGTTATCCCTATTGTCAGACTTTGACAACATGTCAGAGTGACTGACTGAATGAGAACTCAGAATGACAACAAATGCATCTGATACATTTCCAGATATAATTTGAATATCATCCATATCAGCCAAATCACATTGTAGCCCAAGACTGGTTGCCCACTGAAGCTAAGCAGGGTTGATCCTGGTCAGTACCTGGATGGGAGACCTCCTGGGAAAACTAGGTTGCTGTAGGAAGAGGTGCTGTGGAGGCCAGCAGGGAGTGTTTACCCTGTGGTCTGAGTTGGCCCTAGTGCCACAGTATAGTGATGGGGACATTATACTGTCAACAAGCACCATCCTTCAAATGAAATGTTATACTGAGGTCCTGACTCCCTCTCTGACTAAATCCCAGGATGTCTTTTGAGAAAAGTAGGGGTGTGACATCAGCAATCTGGCCAAATTTGCCCATTGGCCTCTGACCATCGTGACCACCTAACAATCCCCATATCTGCTGATTGGATTTGTCATTCTGTCTCCTCTCCACCAATAGGCTAGTGTTTAGTGGGCATTTTGGCACACTATGGCTGCTGTTGCATCATCCAGCTGGATACTGCACACTGGTGGTGGATGAGGCGATCCCCCCTTACGAAGTAAAGAGCTTTGAGTGCCTAGAAATGTGCTGTTTATATATGATGATTTATTATTAATTATTTTCCTATCCATAAAATATAATTAATTATTATTAATTGTTTTCTTATCCATACGGTTGGTTGTGTCTGTAGCCAAATATAATTCAGTTTTTATAAATGAGCAGACACGTTAATAAATAAGTTATGTTTTTCTTTTAATGTAAAAAAACGACTTTTTTATCTGTTTTGGATTATGGTGATATTTTATATGCATACTTTTGCACAGAATTTTCATATGCTTGACACAGCTTACCATGCTTCCTTGAGGTTTATTACAAAATGCAAAGCACTGACTCACCACTGTGAGCTATATTCTCGGGTTGGATGGCCTCCTCTAGCCACCCGAAGGCTATGTCAGGCTATGGTACACTTTTATATATAAGGCAATTCTTGGTCTGCTGCCAAGCTACCTATGTGTCCATATCATACATAAAAGCAATGGGTGACACTTTTTGCGTTCTTAGGGCTTTTTTATGCTCTCTGTGCCAAAGACTCGGATTTGGGAAAGAAGGCATGTCTGTATTCTGCACCCTTGGTATGGAATACGTTGCAAAAGGACTTGAAACTAACTGATTTAGTCTTGCTAAATGCATTTAAATCTAAAATGAAAGTCGTAGAGGCAGATGCCTTAATATGTAAATGTTTTTTAGATTGTAAAAATGATTGCAAATGATTTGAAGTTTTAGTTTTCTATGTTATTTGTCTGTACCTATGTCTTTTGTATTACGTTTTATATGCTGCTACCTGTCTTGGCCAGGTCACCCTTGCAAAAGAGATTTTAAATCTCAATGGGATTCTCCTGGTTAAATAAAGGTTAAATAAAAAAATTATAAAAACTAACAGCAAGAGATGAAACTCTCTGCTGTGGATTAAGCAATGTCACCTCACTATATAAACAAAGCAAATGAGCTGGCACAACAACTAATGGTGAGATATGGTGGTGTCCTAGTCACAACAACTAATGGTGGAGTCCTAGTCTCCGATTTAATAGTAATGCTGATTCCTTATACATAAGTTTTGTATGTTTTGTTTAATATAAAAAATACATAAAAAAGTGAAGAAATTTTAGCTGAATGTACACCGTTTAATAGATGACAGCTATGGGATTGCATATGCATCCCCAGTATCAGAGAAATATAGATAAAATCTGAGACTATGAAACCTCATTGAAAAAAATTTAAAACCTGGGTCTGCTACATGGACTGGCTATAACTCAACTAACTTAAATATTTCAAAATATTTTTCAACAGATTCCTGTTCATGTGTCAACACCCCTTACATGTGCTTAAACAGTGAAATTGAACTGAATGGTTAAGTACTTTGTCATTTACTTTTCATTTGAAGGAGACGTGCAGAAATTCCATAAGCATGGAAAAGGTATGCAGCATCTCGTTAAACTTCTCAGGAAACCATGGTTACCTATTTGCCTAGCAAAACTCCACACTAAGATCAGTAGCCAAGGAGGCTACCAGAGAGCCTAACAACTTAGCATACTACCCTACTGCCTGTCCAAAATCTAGGAGCGGAGGTTTCAACATGATAAATCTCTAAATGAGAGGAGTTTAAACTATGGTCCATGCTCAAGACTTCACTATAAAGAAGGTCACAGAAAGCTTACAACTCACAGATGCTTTCCTAGTGGAGCTCTGGCAAGCAGAGGCATCAATGAAGATAAATCTCTTTATAGTGAGAGGAGGCCTGAAAATTAGACACATGAAAAATAGAGTTATTTGAGTCAAAGAGATGAGCCAAAAAAGAAAGAACTTCCTATCTGGTTCATCTGTGATCCACCTACAACCCCCATGCTTAATCCTGCTTTACTGTAATGGTGGTCATGGGACCCAACCATGGGGTGTAGGCCAGTTCAGAGCAAGCCAATCTTCGTTTTTGGGTGAAAATACTTTAAAAGCAGTAATTAGGGGCAGAATTGTATGTTTTGTGCATATAAAAATAAATTAAATAAATTAAGACAAAAAATCTCAATAATGAACATCTTGGTTACGTACGTAACCCTTGTGAAACTGGCAAAATAAACCATTTAGTTTCATTTTAGGGGAAATCTTTCATGTGAGCAGGGATAGCAGAAGATTCTAATTGGATAGTGATGTTTTGATTGACAGCTTCTGTACCTGGAGGTGAAGCTGTGAGAATCTGCAAGTTTTTGTATTTAAATCTTCTTAATTATATAGATTTTTTTTCACTACTTTGTCAACATAAGATTTCAGAAGCAGTTTCATGGCACTTTTGTCTGTGTGAGCGGTCTAACGCCTTATTTACTTTCGTATTTAAATGCAAGATGTTTAATGTCCAGTGACTTGCGGGAATATTTCTTTCTTACTGATAATGCTAAATGAGTGCAAAATTAACATTTTGTGAACAGTTGTTTTTATTGAATCAGTTCATTACCATAAGGATACAACATATAATATGATGTTTGCAACAAACAAACTAATGTGATGTGGACTGTTGCTGTATGTTTCTGTAGGTTGTCTGGATGTATGGTGACAGAAGAAGGCTGCCATTATTTGTCTTCAGCTCTGACTTCTAACCCCTCACACCTGATAGAGCTGGATCTGAGCTACAATTACCCAGGAGATTCAGGAGTCAAGCTGCTCTCTGAAAAACTGCAGGATCCAAACTGCAAACTGGATAAACTTAAGTATGTCAAGCAAGAATAATTGTTAGATTTTATCTTATCTTTTATTGTCATAATAACAATGACATATCGTTAGAGCATCCCCACTGCATAGCCATAGTAACAAAGTGCAAATCGATGCAAAAGCCCAAACATAGATCCCATAAATAATAAAGATCACATAAATAATAGATATTGGGCCTCATTTATCAGTCCAACATAGAAACAAGCGCAGATCCATGTGCACAAATTAACTTACAACAGAGCTCACACATTTTTATGAAACATTCGTATGATGCCAATCTCATCGTACAAATGATCTCATGTTGATAAATGTTGCAGCAGAAAACAATCATCATCTGAAGATCACGTGACTAAAAACACCACGGTTTAGAAGCCTCGCCCCTACAGTTTACGGCAGTGAAAAACAAAACCCGGCCGAAAAGACGATGTAATTTAATGAAAGAGATATTAATCTTACCTCAAAAACACCTCTTAACCTTTTAATTGCAAACATTAATACTACATTAGTAATTTATATGTATACTAAAATACTGGTAACCTAAATATAAACATTATAGCCTATTCCCCTCATTCTATAAACGGCATTGGACTCAAGAGCCTGTCTCATACTATATATCAATCATGCCAAATTTTTCAGTTTTTGCTATCGGTTTAGAAGCCTCTCCCCTACAGTTTACGACAATGAAAAACAAAACCCGGCCGAAAAGACAATGTTATTTAATGAAAGAGATATTAATCTTACCCCAAAAACACCTCTTAACCTTTTAATTGCAAACAATAATACTATATTAATAAGTTATATGTGTACTAAAATACTGGTAACCTAAATATAAACATTATAGCCTATTCCCCTATACTTCACTCATGTTTGAATATCTGTGTAAAATCCATGCGTGTGCAAAACATTTTGTTTGGCTACTGCATGATGATTTTACAGCTGACCTTTTAAAATAAACCATGCAACTTTTATGTTTGGTTTACTGCATTTTAATTTGATGATAAATGGCTGAGTTGTAAGCCAGTGACAGAACTAATGTGGTTTGAGTGTGAGTGAGGCACCTCTGCGATAAGATTTAATCAAATAAAGATACAAAGAAAATAAATAAAATGCATTTTTTCATAAAGAGTTTCAAAAGAGTTTCACAAAAAATATAGTCTATGTTTCACAGTGTTTTATTGTTTCCTTTTGTTAATCTGTTAATTATAGCCTGTCCTTTTGTAAATAAGTTAATTATATTATAGCCTATTATATATTTTGTGTGATCCTTTTATTTTATTCCTTTTACAGACTTTTTTTCCTTTCACAAAAGCGCTACAGGTGCATGATGCGGCGCTTGAATACTCATAGTCTTGTTTACACAGCTATTCATGAATGTAAAGATAAAGCCCTGCATAAAAAAAGACATTCTAATCTTACTCTTACTGCTAAAATAGAAATACCACCAGACGTGAGATCCCATTGTTGTTGTTAATGAGACTGCAAATTTGACAATATGATTTAATGGAAAGGAGGCAGAACAATCGTTGTGTGGAAAGGGTGTAAAGCAGTAGTGCGATTAGTTAAAAAGTCCACAATCGAGTTGCATATCATGGTGTTTAGTCCCAGATTGTGTAATTTAGATCTGAGTTTATATGGCCAGATTGCAACAATATCAAAGAGAATCAGAAGTGTGTGTGGGCTGGCTCTCTCTGGAAGCGCACTGCACTGGCAACAAATTACTTTCAGTATGGACATAATTTTGGCTACAACATTTTGCCCTCAAAGCACGCTGATAAGATTTGTCACTCTAAACTATGCAAAATCTGGTGACACCTCTGAGTCTGTCCATGCGCAGTTCTCAAATCAATCAACAGCAAAAGAGATTATAGTGCATCCCAATCCCCAGTTTTGCATTGAAACAATCTCTGTGCATTCCATTTCTCTCCAAATCGGCTCTGTGTGTGCATGAGTATGTGTGTTGAGATGAGGAAACACCTCCCTGCTTAACTAGCATTTAAGAAAAAGTAACACACACTAAACATCTTCCCTTATGACGAGAAGCATCTCTGCTGTCCAAGAAAAGAGAACACAACACAACATTTTACAATACAACATAATTTAAGTGTGTGAAATAACTTCATTTTGTAATCTGATATAGCTTCTTATCACAGAATGACAAATGTATATTCAACACTAAAAAAGGCTAAACAGATTAGAAATAAATTATAAAAATACTTAAGGGGGGGGGGGTGAAATGCTCGTTTTCACTCAATATCCTGTAAATCTTGAGTACCTATAGAGTAGTACTGCATCCTTCATAACTCCAAAAAGTCTTTCGTTTTATTATATTCATAAGAGAAAGATAGTCTGTACCGATTTTTCCTGGAAAAACCTGAGCGACTGGAGGCGTGAGTGTGGGCGGAGCTAAAGAATCACGAACGCAAGTAGGCTTTTGCGTTGAGAGCGTTTGGAAGCTGTGACATTACCGTGAGGGAAAAACCATCATTCAAAACAAACCATGGTTACAGTCAGATTCAGCCGTATATTTATGATCCAGAATCAGATCCAGAGGCTGAAATTTAACAAGAGCAGCATCAGCAACGAAGTCTCTATGTGGTATGTACTGAAACTGTATATATTTGCTTAGCGGTTTTGGAAAATGACTAAGTTCCACTTTATGTCATCTATTTTTTTTTAAGGTGTACATGTCGAAAGTGCAGTTTGATGACAACATCGCATGTTGTTTAATTGATGTGTCTTTACACGCCGATAGCTAAGTTAACAACACAGAGATATTTGAAGCAGTTTTACTCACCGCATGCGGTTCCAACACACGATCGTGACCCTTTTTCGTTGTGACTGCATTATCCTTAAGAAATAAACGATGTGCAAATCCGGCGTCAAACTGGGCCTTGTTTGTAAAACAAGCATCTTAGAAATGCAGGGAACAAACAAAAACACTTGCACAACTCCGTTGATGCTCTGTAAAAATAAACTCCATCCACTGGTCCCTTAATGCTGTTTTTTTTTTTGGTAATCTGTGCAGGGTTGTCTTGCCCTGGCAACCAAAAACACACTTCTTTTGTGACAATTCGGTCTCTCGCTCTGATCAGTGAATGTCTTTGCTCTGCTCTATGGGAGCGCACGCTCTTCCGGCAGAAGTGCCCTTAGGACCCATATAAGGAAATTCCGCTCCATCTAACGTCACACAGAGCCATACTCGAAAAAAACTTTCCGAAACTTGTGACAAACCGGAAGAGGTATTTTTGGAACAAAAATACTCCTTCAAACGTACAACTTAATTTTTGAAACTTTGTCCATGTTTAGCATGGGAATCCAACTCTTTAACAGTGTAAAAAACTCAGTATGCATAAAATAGCATTTCACCCCCCCTTTAATTATTATGAAAATACCCAAGGTGGTTTTAAGAACATGAATAACCAATACATTGTCAAAGTCTAGTGTTTATTTTCTTAATGTTTTATCATTCAAAGCCTTTATATCTTTAATTCAGTTTCAACTATGTAATGTGAAAAAGGTCCATTCAAAAACTAGGTGTTATAACATACTAGCAACTAGTTAATAATGTTGGCAACTGCACAGCAACACCCTAGGAACCATCCTGAGTACCTTGCCAACTGCATAGCAAAATATTTTTGTTTACTGACATAAAAAATTTACCCTCTGTGTGTGTTTTTTTATAGTGTGGATCATGGAGGAGAATCCAGGATTATAGCAGGGCTAAAAAAATGTATGTCAGCACACACATAGAGCTTTACTGATTATTGCTGTGTATGGGATTAGATTCCCGCCAAAATGTATTGCAGTCACAGATTGAAAAATAGTAATCATAAATAAAATATTTAAAAACACGTGTAAAATAATAACGCACAAAACCGAAAAACAAATGCAATTTTTTTAAATAACAAACAGCACAGTCATGGATTGCAGAAAACTGAAACATGAATTCAAAATGTTCCAAATCGCAAACAAAATAAGGTTTTCTGCTCATGTTATTTTTCTGTGTGTGCTTGTGGTCTTCTCCCCTTTGCTCTTGTTTCCACGTTCTGCGCTTGCATTTCTAAAAGTTGCAGTTTGAGTTTCATGTAAATCAGGACGGGCTTTAATGTCACCATTGGCCCGCAAGTTCTAGATCGACAGCTGCTCCTCTAGCCTGTCAGTTCAAGGGGGAGTTGATTTCACTCTAATGTGACTCGTGGCTACTATGGCAGGTGCGTGAAGAAGGATAACCAGCGTCAGGAGACAAATCTGTATCTGTATCTAAAACGTACCGAACCGAATAGGGGTGGTGAAAAAAATCGATTATTGATTAATCGCGAGTATGTTATGGACGAGTTTGAATCGATTATTAAATTTTCAAAAATCGATTTTTTTTTTTTTGCATTATTTTATTTTGTAAAAAAAATTATACCGGGAGTTGAACGTCACGAACGCGCCCAGCAGTGTTGCCAACTTAGCGACTTTGTCGCTAGATTTAGCGACTTTTCAGACCCCCATAGCGACTTTTTTCCAAAAAAGCGACTAGCGACAAATCTAGCGACTTTTTTTGACAGACCTTATTTAGTCTCTGAGACTCTCCGGTACTGCCGCACGAGCTTTCTCTCTCTCTCTCTCTCCCAGCGTGCGCACACGCCTCTCTCTCTCTCTGCATCTGCTATGTTCAACAAGCAGAGATGAGCAGCATTTTCAGTTAAAAAATATATTCTGTTGCTTCTAACTCTATTTTACATACAAGTATAGCCGAAATCACAGTACAATCATTATCTTAATCTTATGTGTATGTGATTTCATTAGACAATGTCGTGATGAATAGGATTTTAGTGCAGAGATTAACATCTTTGAGAGCTGGTTATGTAGTCTTAATAGACGCGTGTCAGTCATTATAATATTAATTCCGTTGTCGGACAACAGAAACATTCAAATATAATAATAAAAAACTTTTATTGCGAATTTTGACTGCCTTAAAATGCAATATATGAGCACAGAAAGGACAAGATAATATGACGCACTTACGTCATGAATATGCTAATTAGCATATGACGTCATCTAGCGACATTTAGCGACTTTTCAGGCTGGGTTTAGCTACTTTCCATTGAAAGAAGTTGGCAACACTGGCGCCCAGTTCCAGTTAGCAAGCAGCCAGAACAGGTGTGTAAAATGGAAAAACCAGGAGCGAGCAACCAACCGAACCACCCAGCTCCATCTGGGCTCAAAGCAAGCGTGTGGATTTATTTGGGGTTTCATGGCAGGAGCTCTAACCCTCTTGGCGCCATGGTCGAGTTTACTCGACAAGATGCGGCACTGAATAAAACGGCCGATTTTGTCAAATAGGGTGTCAAATTTCACGCGACCTCCCCTGCACCAGATAGCAGACATGTAATACTTAATCTCTGACTCAAAAAAACGTAATGCTCCTCAACAAAATCTTCGAGAGCGCATTGAATCAGTGCGAAAAAAAAGCGGAGCTAGTGTGAGAGTGAGCCATTTTATCTGACCAATGTTGTCAACGTCAGCGAGTATTGGCATTAGATTATTATTATTATCATTATTATTTTTATTATTATCTAATGGCATCAATAAAGCTTCAATAAACCCTCAATGAAGTGTTGGGACTTCTATTCGCGGACACTGATTCTGAAGGGGAATATCTGTATCCAGAAGATGACGAGATATTGAAAGTGAAAGTACACCAAGCACAAACGGTGAATCCTTTGCCCAATGTAAATGGTCCTTTGCCAAATGTCAGAGGTGTGAACAATGTTTGCAGGGGTCGGAGTGTTCATTGCGAAATTAGCAGGCGTGTTAGTGTTGCGGGGACGAGGCGGGAGATTTTTTCCACGCTAGACATGTATATTTGTCTTCTGACCGCACCTCTCCGCAATCGCGGTGACAGTATTGTAGTGGAAACTTTGTCTAATGCCTCTGGGTATGTTAGACGAGGTCGAAATATTCATAGGACAGAGGCAAGGTGGGGAGTCGCAATGACCCTGACAGTAGTCCGAGCTGTGCACATTCGGCGCGTGCGCGAGGCAGATCTGGCCGCGCTGCTCATAGCAGAAGCAGAGGCGATGTGACACGGGGCATAGATTTTGAACTAAAAAGGTCTTGTCTACTTGTGTTTGTGTGTCATATGAATAATATATATGTGCCCCATACATGGAATCAGAGTGCCTGCTGCATGTAGTAAACTGAAAATCCCAACCGCTACATGCATTCGGTTTGTTTCTACCATTTATTAGTAATGATTTACACTGTTTGTTTACTACTTACTGTTGTGAAATGGAAAATCAATAATCGTTAATCGAGAATCGTTAATAATCGAAAATCGACTGTAATCGAATCGGGACTTCAATAATCGTAATCGAATCGAATCGGGAAATCAGACAGATTAACCACCCCTAGAACCGAACCTTGACATCAGTGTATCGTATTGAACCGAACCGTGAATTTTGTGAACCGTTACACCCCTACTGGTTATGTAATCAATCTGTAAATCTCCATCAACCTCACGCTTTCAAGTGGAGCAGCATTAGCGTTTGATTTGAAGCAGCTGCACAGAATGATCACTGTATGACATTAAAGTACCGCGCGAACTATAAGAGAGCACACTGATCCAATGCATTCGGATTGCTCGCACAGTACTTTGATGTCATACAGTGATCATTCTGTGCAGCTGCTTCAAGTCGAATGCTAATGCTGCTCCACGTGAAAGCACGCAGGTGATGGAGATTAGCCGCTGATTACACAACCTGCTTTACTGACAAGATGCGCATTAAATATCACACAAAAGGAATGTTTCTGTCACCTACTAACAAAATATTTAAGACCAATTACCTGAGATCGTCCGGTATTTGCCTGCTGACACTAGCTATCCATCTTCACAATATAGGGTGACATTGATTGTAAACCAACTCACTATCACGGGATTGGAACAGGATGTTAAAAAATGTTGGCGGGACCTGGAATCGTAATAACACTTTGATCCCCAACTTTCTACACAAATATAGCCTAACTTTGTAGGCTTATATTTTAATTTTGAACTAATTAATTGTACTCACCCTGTGTCTTTATGCTCTCCTGTTTGCTTTAATGTGGCTGGTGAGGTACAGATCATTAATGCTGGTCTATGTGGTAATACAGTAGCCTACATCAGGCAGTACATGCAAAAGCCCACCTATCATTCATAGACCTCAAATATAGCTTTTCATCTAAAAGATGTAGTAATAACTTTACATGGCCACTCAATCTAATATTAACCTACAGAAATGTGCGCTATTTAAGTGTTTGTGGAAGTTGAACAGCAGCGCACTCACATCAGGACAGATGGAAGCACGGTGCTCTCACTTGCTCTTAAAATACTCCATTTTTGGTCATACAGATAAAAGTAATAAATCTTTCAAATCCACATACATTTATTTGTGTGCACTCAGAATAACAAGGAAACGTTGTGCTTCTGTAAAATAATTAAAGAAAACAAGGTGCAGTTTCTGTCATCTTGGTCATGTGAACTTGAACGAGAAACTCCATGTATGCAATATAAATCTATAGAGTGCCACTCTCAGAGTGCAATTTCTATGCTCAAATGAAAAAAAAAACAAATAGAAAATGTGTGTTAGCATGGATGATATACATTACGTGTGAAATGCACAATGTGCATTGTTTAAGATGGCTTTCAGTTCAATAAAATAACAAAAAAAAACTAGATTTTAAATTTTTACTAAACTAACTAAAGTGGGTATGCTGTGATCTGTGCTATATTTTTTCACTGTATCGCCAGTGAAACCAGATTCTGGCTGATAAAAATAAATAAATACAACATGGGAGTGGGAGAGAACGTGAGTCATTCCGGGAAATGGGACAGAATTTCCCGCCAGTTTTATTGTGGGATTGGGACGAGATCTTTTTCCGCGGGAGTGGGACGGGAGAGATTTGAAAATCCACTCCCCTGTCACATCATCGTCACCCTCTACTTCACACACCTGCCACAGCAGCCACGAGTCATTATTGGAGTGACGTCAACCCCCCCAAGGACTGATTAGCTAGAGGAGCAGGTGTCAATCTAGAACTTGTGGGCCAATGGTGATGCTGAAGCATGCCCTGATTTACATGAAACTCAAACTGCAACTTTTAGAAATGCAAGCGCAGAACGTGGAAACAAGAGCAAAGGGGAAAAACCCACAAGCAAACCAAAAATAACATATGAGCAGGAAACCTGATGTTTGAGATTTGGAACATTTTGAATTCATTTTTCAGTTTTGTGCAATATAATTTTAAATGCGTTTACATTTTTGATATACGCTTATTATTTTTCGATCCATGACTGCGCTGTTTGTTATTTAAAAAAACTGCATTTGTTTTCCGGTTTTGTGCGTTATAATTTTACACGTGTTTTTAATTAATTGATCTTTGCTTATTATTTTTCAATCTGTGACTGCAATACATTTGGCGGGATTCTAATCCCATAGCTGTGTTTCTAAATGTCTCTTCTTGTGTTCAGATGCCTGTTTTCTCACACTGGATCAAAACACAGCAAATACTCAACTCAATTTGTCTGAAGAGAAAAGAAAGGTGACATGTTTGGATGAGAAACAGTCATATCCTGATCATCCAGACAGATTTGATGTGTATCCTCAGGTGTTGTGTACAGAGAGTTTTTATGGACGCTGTTACTGGGAGATTGAGTGGAGTGGTGATGATGGTGTGTATATAGCAGTGTCGTATAAGAGCATCAGCAGGAAGGGAGATGGTGATGAGCAATGGTTTGGATGTAATGATCAGTCCTGGAGTTTGATCTGCTGTCCTGACAGATACTCATTCAGACACAATAAGATAGTGACTTGTCTCTCTGTGAAGCCCATCAGTCGTAGAATAGGAGTGTATGTGGATCACAGTGCAGGAACTCTGTCCTTCTACAGCGTTTCTGACACAGTGAGCCTCATCCACACAATCCAGACCACATTCACTCAGCCACTCTGTCCTGGGTTTAAAATTTATTATAAATCATCTGTGAAACTGTTTTGATAATTGACAGGAGATTCTACCAATAATGCTTTGAGCTGCATGATAAATCAGTAACAGTGAGGTGTTAGATGTTATTTCTCTAAAATACATTAATACCGCAGCTGAACTTATGTCAGTGAAAAATAGAATAAACAAAATGTGTGTAATAAATATTCATATAAACAATAAGATCAGTGTGTGTTTGTGCAAAAGCAAACTGTGTGTTGCTTCAAGAGTGCAACCGTACATTTGTGTTGTGCGTTTATTCTTATATATTCATTTATTGATTTTTTTATTATTTTTCATATAATCATTTATTCCATTAAATCATATGATAGTTTATAATAATAATTTTAACCATTTATATACTAATTTCATTGATTTGTTCATTAATTTGTGATTTATATTATTGTTTTTTCTAATATATTTTACCATTGTTGATTAGTCTTATGATGTGTGTCTTTTAAGAGCCATGTGTCACAGCCACTTGTTGGTGTGCCAGTGTTAGCAGAGGGCACTCTTTTGAACTCTCGTTTGTTTGCATTGAACTCCATCTCCCATCACCCTTTGCCTAGACTATCTTATTGCCCTCAGCTGTGGGTGATAACTCCTTAAGCCCACCTGTATATATACAAGATACTGAGTTTTGGTTTGTGGAAGAATTGTTTTGTTTTTTGTCTTTGCTGGTGTCCGATTTGTTTCATCTTGTGTGATGTTTTTGCCCCTTTTGTCTTGTGTATTACGATTTTGGGTTTCTTTATTAAATAATGCATGTGGATCTTTCATAGAGTCTATGAGTGTTTCCTGACAATGGGATAAAAAGGAAAGTTTATGTGATGATCCTGTCAGGCTTTAATGTTCCAGTTCATACCAATCTCTCATCTCTCTTCTTTTCTTGATTTTCTGCTTAATTTTCTTCATCCTCATCTTCACCTGTCACACCCTCCTCATGTGATTCTACAGTTCTAGATGTCCTGTAAAATAATTAAGATCAAATAAAACATGAAATTTAGTTTAGGAAAAGTGTAGTGTTTATATAGTTCAGCAGGAGTAAATTATGTCTGATCACTCATTAGTGAGCGTGTTCCATCACTACACAGACAGTATAGATACTATGTTTGTATGTCTCTATGTATGACAGAATGACAAATCTCAATGGACTCAATCAAATTTATTTTACTTGACTAATCTATGTCTGGTATAAATAATTTTTGCATCCGAACTATTTAGGCGGCTGATACAACAACTACTTAGGAAGAGACCATAATCTAGAGCCATACAGTCTTCAGATTGTATAACCTCCAAGAAAGAACCTTTTCCTTATAAGACGAAGCTATTTTCACCTTATTGCCAAAGTTTTCCTTAAGTAAGGTCTTCGCCCTTAAGTAACCTTGTGAAGGAGTCATGAGCTCCAAAAGGTAGTAAGGACATCGTTAAGCAGTCCAAATGACATCTGTGTTTCAACCTTAATTTTATAAAGCTTCAATAATACTTTTTGTGCACAAAGAAAACAAAAATAATGATTTCATTCAACAATTTCTTTCAAACATGTTTCCTTGTTGTCTGTGTTGCAGCTGATGCAATGTTGTGGTTTCCATGCTCATATTTTGTACACCGTACACAAATGCATTGTTGGTCAGTAATACAGTACATGTCCAGCTGTTTATCATGTTCATAGCAGATCATATCCTGCAGTCGTCCAGTGGCATTTCTTCCAGTACTGACATCACACTGCACATCTCCAGTCTAACAATCCGCAGGAGGTTTAGTCTTCTTCAGTTTCTCCACCACTTCAGCTAGGATGGTGTTTTTACCAAAAGCAAGTATTGGACTAAAGGTCTGTCTGCACTGAGGACAGCTGTAGACTCTCATCTGATCCTCCTGATCCCAGTCGCCTATAATACAGCTCTTACAGTAACTATGTTCACAGAAAATTGTCACTGGATCCTTCAGGAGATCCAGACACACTGGACAGAACTCATCCTCTGAAAATCTGGTTTGCCATTTTACTGCATGAATACACAAACACAGCCGCTAAAATACACACCAGTTTATCTTTCAATAGACTCAGGAGATTACTGTTTCCTGGTTCTGGGTTTGCCTGATGTGTGAAAAACAGGTGTCTAGAAACCTGAAGGTCACAGAAAATAAAACACCCACTAGATGTCAGTCCAAGACAGACAGTCAGAAGAGAATCGCTGTTGAAGAGAGACAGAGCACAAAACAGATCCAGAACACAGCAGTAGAGTGGATGGCAGGCAGATGGCACTGCTATCTACTACAGTGCTTCTTAAACCTGTCCTGAGTCCCGACCCATGACTTTTTTGTGGACCCCCAGCACGCACTTGTCTTAATTTTGTATGTTTTCTTTATTGATCACATCGAATTCAAGTCTTCCAGTCTCTACTAATGATCTAAAAGGTTTAAACAGGTGTGTTGGACAAGTCATGTAAAATCTGCATGCAAAAACCTGCTGACTTTCGGCCTTATTAGGCATCTTACTTCATCTAAATGTAATCACTTGTTTATCAACTATTATAATCATGTGTTTGCTTGTATGTATAGAGTTCTGGAGGAGAGTGGAGTGTGTGTAACTGAGTTATAATAGTTTTTTATTGTATGTATTTGACTGTGTGTGCTCAAATATGATGAGAAGTTATTGAGAGAAAGATGATCTTGTGCTAAATTATGATGACCTCTTTGTGTTACTATTACACAGGCATGAGGAGATTTAGACTAGCAATAAGGACCTGAATGATATGTATTGTTTATGGAAACCTATATAAAGAGTGTGTGAGACACAGACTCAACAGATTACCTGCAGAGTCTGTCGGATTCATTATCTATGATAATAAAGTCTCTGTCTTTGAAAGTCTTTGAAAGTGATTTCTCATAAACACAGTTACATATGGAGTTAACACACATTATTAACAGCAACAATGACATACGTCTTAGGATGTAACACTTTTAAAAACAAACAAACAAGCCCTGCCCGGATTTAAAAAGTAGCGTAACGCATTACTTTCCATAATTAGTTACTTTTTTTAGAGTAACTATATTGTAATGCATTACTTTTCAAAGTAACTTTCCCCAACACTGCTGTCCTTTACAGAAGCATCCAATTGCATCAAGTCTGGCTTGACAGACAGTGTTTAGGGGCAGTCCTTTGCCTGCCTTTGTGCACAGAGCGCATAAAACCCCTGCTACACCTTACCGCAATTGACATCCGCTTCTTGCGATCTCTGCACTTAAACAGCCCTGAGCCATCCACGCTCTCTCTTGTCTTAAGGTTGCCTGCTTCTTTTCATTATCTCACCTGGTCCCCTTTCCACGGCTGCCCATCATGGTTTTTACTCAGCTTTTCTGTCAATTTTTTTTTGACATCAATTGCTTCTTCTTTAAGGGACAGCTTATCATGAGCCTTTACTTTCCTTTTGAGGAATAACACTCTTGAAAAAGCAGGAATTGTGATTGGTCCTGACTAGGTTACTGGCACTGTAAATAAAAACTACCCCTTGCACTAGAGTCTAGCTGCGGGCTGAGCCAGCATTTTACATCTTTTACGGACACTCACTAAACCCCAAGAAATTTGATGGTGCTTACTTTATTACAAACATAATCTTATGTGTATGTTAATATCTGTATACCATTGTTAAAGCAAAAAAGCAAGGGTATTTTGAGGAGTGAATGACACAGTTTCATAACCCTTTTCTGTTTTATTTACAGCATGAATAAGCAATTTTTCCTTCTGTAAATTTTATACTTAACAGAATGTATGGTATTAAGCAATTACAGTTGTTCCAAACAATCTATCCAGTTTCAATGATAATTATGCAACTTTCTTGACTTCTTGAAATTAAATCATGAAATAACATCTAGTCTTTAATAGTTTTGTTTACAAATGCCATTCAAAAGAAATGTTATTTGACAAAATAATGAAAGGACATCAAATATAGTGGACAGGAAAACCAACGTGTCCCACGAAAGCGTTGCACACAACTGCAGGACCAAACTTTGCCCACTTTTTTTTTTTTAATATTTATTTACATTCACTGGATTGTGGGAGAGTTTCTGCATGATGGTGGTTCATGGAAGAGCTGCTGACCACAGGTATCTGCAAAAAAAAAAAAAAAAAAATAAGTACACAATCCTTGCTCATTGATTGCTCATTAAAGGCATGAGGAACTGAGAAATCAAAAATCCTTGATCTTTTGACACATGTGGTCATTGTACTATAGAAACTTACCATATGTTTAAGAACTCAAAACTTTCTTGTTAGTCTAAAAAAAGCAATTTTACTTTATGCTTTATGACATAATAGCATGACTTAACCCTGGCTCTACCAAATCTGATCAACGAATCTTATAAATTACTGCCTGCTTAGCACCGCCCACCAATTTGTGCATGTGGTCTAAATAACGAGAGGCAAACGTGTTGCCAATGTAGCCATTATTAACTAGATTTAGTGATTTCCCCAACCGTTGAGACTTTTTTTTTCAAAGTTTAGGGACAAATAAAGCAACTTTTCGGAAAAAAACCTTATATAAAGTTTTCTTTTTGCCCACAATCTATATTTATATTTATATAGATCAGTGAAAGTTCCATTATGATGTTATCTAGTGATATTTAGCTACGTTCAATTGAAAGCAGTTGACAACATTGGCAAATGCAGGTCTATGCAGAAACCAAATAACATCACACTCCAGCAAGGATATAGCCAATTTTGGGTTAGTTTATCAAAAAATATATTTATTAAAAGTAGGGTTGGGTATGGAACTGGTATCCGATCGCAGTCCGCTTAAATTTCATATAAAACCGGCGTCAGACATCAGACGGGTCTCCTCCTCGTCTTTCAACGCACTCTTCAATCCGCAGACCGCGAGTGGACTCATACAGAGACAGAGGACACAAGGTATGTGTTTATCGATAGATTGTTAGAATATCCGTATCTGTGCAGTTCTTTGTCATAAATACAGTTTACAAAAGGTCACAAGGAAACAGTCTCTTTCTCATCTAATGTAAAGTTTTCGCTTGTCACCGCATATCACACCACAGCCGTTTCCTCCAGCGAAAATCTAGCCCTTAACACATATGAACGAACACATATTTTAATTACACTTATTTAAATATACTTAATTTAATCATACTTACTTTATACATAGCCTACACTACTGGGCAAAAGTCTTAGGCATGTTAGTATTTTCACTTAAAAGAAAGGTGTTCGGCCAGTTATTTATATATTTTGCTCTAGTGTGTCAGTATAAAATATCAGTTTACATTTCCAAACATTCATTTTGCCGTTGTCAAACTGCTTGTGAAAATATTATTTTTTTCTTTTCCATAAAACTTTTGCACAGTACTGTATTTTAAAAACAACATGGTTGCTACTTTATAAAGAATGAACATACAGTAAGTAATTCACAGAACTGATTAAAGAGTGACAGACAGCACTCATCTTAACTAAATATCAGAGAGATTGACAGAGATGCAGTAGAAACATTATGTGAAAGCTATGGATTTATTTTAAATATTTTTAATGTTCTTTAATGTTATCCTTAATTTTTTTAGGTTCTTCTTTTTAAGTATCGGTTCAGGCACAGTTTAGGCACCAGTACTGTTTAAAAGTATCGAAAAGGCACTGGACCCTACTTAAAAGTTATTATTTCTCACTACTGGCTCATTTACCAAATGGTTGCTTTCTCTTCCTCCTCCACAAATTAAGCTCTTGTAGGTAGTTTGGTAGCGAGACGCTTGAATAAATTATCGTTTGCAATTGACGACGCGATTGACAATGGTGTGATAACTAAGCTTTACCAACTTTGTAACTTGTTACCCCCCGAACACTGGACATAGCAGACGTATGTACCGAATACAAGAAGCTATCAATCAAGAATGTATCTTGATTTTGAGTTATTTTTCATTTTTGTTTTTGATTACTCACTTGGATTAATCATTCGTTTTGACAGCACTATTATGTTTATTGTAAATAGACAACCACACAAGAGTAATTGTTTTTAAGCCTGCCCTGGGTACATCAATGTTCTTGTCCATTGCCCTCGCAGATTCCTGCAGCTAAGCTTGGATTTACATTTACATTCGATTAAAGGTTATTGATGACATGCATCTGAAGTTTGACTTTTTGCACCATAACAATACTTATAGGCAACTAGTCATCATATCTCTAGTTTTTTAATGTATTTGCATTGTACTAAAGTGCGTTCATTTTCAATGGGCATATATTCGGCTGAAACAGGTAGCATAGTGCATCCCAAATTTTTCAACATGAACATTTTAATATAACATTATTGTCATTATGGCCTTTAGAAAAATGTTTTTTTTTAGGAGGTGGGGTAGTGCACAATAGGCCTCTGTGGCACGGCCCAAGCTTTTGTTCTTAATGGCACTTGTTTCCCTTACATTACTTTTACTTTTATACTTTAAGTAGTTTTTAAAACCAGTACTTTTAGACTTTTACTTGAGTAAAAAGCTTGAGTTGATACTTCAACTTCTACAAAAGTCTTTTCAAACCCTAGTATCTATACTTCTACTTGAGTAATGAATGCCAATACTTTAGACACCACTGCTCATCGATACACCAACATATGAATAGTCTATTTAATATTTTTGTGAAAAATTCACCTTTTCCCCCCGAAAATATTTTGATAGACAAGCCATTGTAAAATTGGATTAAAATTAGTTGACATTAAATTAGACCAATTAAATACATTAAGTTTGTTAATATGTTAACGTCATTTTATTAGATTTACCATTTTACCTTTTTTTAATTATCGGACCTTTTCTCTTAAAACTATAAATTGAATTAATTCCGGAGTAATTATTTTACTTTATATAGTATATCATTTATGTAGACTACTTAAATTAGTTCTTATAAAAAGCAAGTATTAAAATGAATCAATATTAATTTAACTGTGATGTGAAGTTGTTGCCAAACATTTACAACAAATTTACTATGCCTTCACTATGTATAACCAGTATTAATATGTGAGCTAGAATTTGTCATTAGGCCTTTTTTTTGGGGGGTTCCTTGTTTTCATTTGTATTGACTGAAATTTGACTGTATGGGCTCTGTGAGGAAGGTCTTAAATTTTTTATTTGAGTTTGACACTCTCTTTTTTTTAAAAATACGGATATAAAAATTCTAAGGGGAATACACGTCCAGAAATACAGAAATGTAATAAATGCTGCATTGATTTTCACTGCCCATTCTGTGCCCCAATATATTTCAAACCAACAAAGTTGTCCAAAGTTCAGAAAAATGTTAAGGGACACTTCAACAGAGCAGTGCAACATGAAGGTAACATTTGCAAACATCTTTTTTTTCACTTTTTGAAAGATCATAAGGCTGTTGTATTCCAGGGTACACCATACATCGATGCAGTCGCCTCTGCCAAATCCAGCAACATTATCATTACTTGTACTGTCAGTCCACAATTTTAAGAGTCAGATTTCATCACACATTTAGGATCCTGCAAATGTAAGAGCGTTAAGAGACCAAGTGCCACTGATACCTGTAACGTCACACCCACTGCTGTGGCAACTGCTGTTGCACTAGCTAATGCCATTGCTGTTCCAGCTACCACAGCCATCACTGCCACCTCTGTGCCATATATCATTGTGCCACCTACTGTTATGTCGGCCTTTGCTGCCATCTCTGTGCCGCCCAGCAATGTGGCTACCATCTCTGTGCCTCACACTGCTGCACCATCTACCACAGCCATTGCTGCCACCTCTGGGCCAGCCACCTCTGCCATTTGCCCAGTCGCAAAAACTGGCATATGTGTGGGTCCAAAAGTATTGCAGAAATGCCCGAAATTTCATTTGTCAGTTTACAATAAAAAAAAGGCACATTGCACAGCAAAAGTGATGGAAATTTCATCCTCATCCAATTTCAAAGGTGAATGCATAGATCCCCAGAATGGACTGTATGCAGTCCACAAAAGTATTCATTGGGCTTCTACTTCACTCCATGTTCAAATTAAAATATGGGGGGAACAACATCATGTTTCTTGTGAATTAAGTGAATCCTCATCCCATTTCAAAGGTGAATGCATAGATCCCCAGAATGGACTGTATGCAGTCCACAAAAGTATTCATTGGGCTTCTACTTCACTCCATGTTCAAATTAAAATATAGGGGGAACAACATCATGTTTCTTGTGAATTAAGTGAATCCCAAAAATATATTTTTGGTTCATGAGCCAAATATTTAATATTACAGCAGACTAGGCAGAGTCATGGTGTCTTATGATTATTATTATGTTGCGTTTTGAACTGAACCACCTGTTGTGTCTGCAGATATTTCTACATACTACAAATACTGCCCTCAGTGTGGAGTACTGTACCGGTACAGTGGAGTGAAGGTCTACACAATTTAAATGACCATATCCTTCTTGATCTACCTCTCTGCCTCACTATTAGAAACGTGTTGCAGATGATGCTTATATTTTTTATATTTTTTTATTTATCTGTTTTCACTATTTCAATGAATAGTAGTAATTGATTGTGCAGTTTCTACATCATAGGTCCACACTGCAGTCAGCGGAATAGTTGAGTATTTGGAGTTAAATACAGGTGTCCAGTTCCCCTCAGCTGATACAATTTTTCATGGTTATCTTTATTTCATTCTGGTTCTCGGTCTATGCTTTTGCTGCTCGACCTCAGCTCTGCCTTCGATACCATCTCCCATCAACTACTCATTTCGCGCCTTTCGGATGTGGGTATTTCTGGTGCTGCTCTTTCCTGGTTCTCCTCTTATCTCTCTGACAGACTGTTTTACATTTCACTTCAGAATTTTCACTCACCCACTGTCCCCTTGAAGCAAGGTGTCCCTCAGGGATCCGTTCTTGGGGCATTATTATTTATTATTTATATAATACCTCTTGGTCAGATCCTCCGCCGTCATGGTTTTAATTATCATTTCTACGCTGACGACATTCAATTATATACTACCTGTACATCAACTTTATCTTTCACAACTGAAAAAATCTCTGCCTGTGTACATGAAATAAAAGATTGGCTTCATTCAAATTTTCTAAAACTTAACATGGACAAAACTGAGATTATTTTCACTGGACCTTCATCACTCACTAATAAAATCCCTACTAACTTCACCTGTGAGATCGCCGGCTCTCTTATCAAACCATCTAGTACTGTTAAAAATCTTGGTGTAATTTTTGATTCCTCTCTATCTTTCCACTCCCACATTAATTCCATCACTAAATTGGCATTCTTTCATCTACGTCGTATCGCTCAGCTGTGTCCCTTTATCAGTATCTCAGATGCTGAAACTGCCATCCATGCATTTGTCACCTCACGTCTTGATTACTGCAATGCACTTTTCATTGGCCTACCAGCTAGCTCAATTTCCAAATTACAATACATTCAAAACTCTGCTGCCAGACTACTCACCCACACCAAGCGTTCTGCACATATTTCACCAATTCTGCATGATCTTCACTGGCTTCCTGTGGCTTACCGTATTAAATTCTAAATTCTCCTTCTCGCTTTTAAGTCTATGCATGGCCTTGCTCCCCCCTACCTCTGTAACCTGATTCTCCCCTACACCCCAACTCGCTATTTACGATCCGCTGATTCCAGCCTTCTCGTTGTCCCTCGGCATCACCTTGCTTCAATGGGGGGCAGATCATTCAGTGTTGTTGCGCCCAAAATGTGGAACTCTCTCCCCCCATCACTCCGTTTTGTTAACACTATCTCTGAATTCAAATCCATGCTCAAAACACACCTATTTTCTGAATGTTATAGGTCTTAGTGTGTTTTTTATTTATTTTCATTTTTTTCTCTCTCTCTCTGCTGGTTGCTGCCCCATCTACCCAATTCTCACTTACTGTACTTGCACTCTCATTTGCCTATTGTTGTTCTGTCTGCTCTCTTTGTCAATTGCCTTTATTGTTGTTTGTTTATTGTAACGTGTCCTTGAGCTCTGGAAAGGCGCTATATAAATAAAACTTATTATTATTATTATTATTTTGAAGCTCTAACAGACCATGAATATCAGTGTTCTTGTGATCTGTGGTGACCATCTGCCTTCGGTCATAATGGACCTTCATAAGAAGTCATCTTTTTAATTTGTCAGGTAAACCCTTTTAGTTTACGGATTGCACAAAGGTAGACAGATTTTTCTTCATTTTCTTTAGCGAGTGACCCTGCACAACCTCCAGAAAATTTTAATGGAGATGTGGATTCAGAACAGTTTTGGAAGGCACTGATAGATGAAAGAATTGCCCCTGGATTGGTTTCAAGAAAGCAAATCTACCAGTTATTATTAAATGTTACACCTATGAAGATTTGTATTTAATAAGATAAGACAAAAGGTAAAATACTGATTTCCCTGATATACTGACATGTTTTGGTTCCAAGTTTTCACTTTTGGGCACCCTGGATAGAGAGAAAAACATGCTGCTCAGACTGTTAACAGAATTTGAGAAGATCCGTCCAGCAAAAGCAGCAGAGGTCTCTGATCAGTCTCAGAGGATCGTTGTTACGATCGGAACCCAGGGAAACACAGGAGATGAGAGATCCAAATGCAGTGTGGTATTTAATGGGTTATCCAAATCAGAATCCAACAAGCAGGGGTCAAAACCATAAATCCATCCAACAATAAACAAACAGGGAAGGAACAGTAATGGGAACAGGAAACTCGGAAGATGAGGAAACTCGGAAGGCGAGGAAACTGGGTGACGGAATGAAAGGACTCCATGAAGACAAACAGAAAAGGACCGGTTAATATAGGCAGGGTAATGACTATCAAGTGAAGACACCTCAGTGTAATTAACAGGAGTGCAATTACTGTGATGAAGGGACAAGGCTTTGTGGGAAGTGAGACCACTAGTGGAGACTCAGGGAAACAGAGACCAGACAGTGTGACATTACCCCCTCCTCCACGGAGCAGCTACCAGATCTTGTCGAACACAAGAAGCGATCCCGGAACACAGAGACCAGGAGGGAGGTGGAGCAGCGGAGGACCCGGGGGAGGGACGGAGGGCCAGGTCCATAGAGGGAAACGGAGAGAAGAAGAGCAAAAAAAAAAAAAAACACAAGTCCAGTAAGGACATAATGTTCAGTGTCCCAGGGCCGAACTGACAAGGGCAGGAATCCAGAGAGGAGCAAGCTGGAATTGGAGCCATGCTTTCGAGACAGAAGCCCACCCGGGCTGCGCAGAAGACCACCCCAGTGGGATTGATGACAAAGGAAAGCACAGAAGCCCACCCAGGCGGCGCAGAAGACCAACACATCTGTGCGGTCGAGACAGAAGCCCACCCGGGTGGTGCAGAAAACCACCACATCCATGCGGTCGAAACAGAAGCCCACCCGGACAACGCAGAAGACCATCACATTCGTGCTGTCGAGACAGAAGCCCACAAGGTCAGTGCAGAAGACCACCTCAGTGGGATCCATGACACAGGAGAGCAAGTCTGGTTAGGCCGGCGGCTATCTTGTGCTGTGGCGCTGGTTGGGCTGGTGACCATCTTGTGCTGTGGCGCTGGGATGGCGGCCATCTTGTGCAGTGGCGCTGGGCTGGCTGCAAACTTGTGCTGTGGCGCTGGGCTGGCGACCACCTTGTGCTGTGGTGCTGGGCTGGCGACCATACTGTGCAGTGGTGCTGGGCTGGCGACCATACTGTGCAGTGGTGCTGGGCTGGTGGTCCTCGTGTTTGCAGACCCTGGTCCAGAATCGCCCATCAGACTGGGAGAGACAGGAGTGGTTGGGACATAACACGGAAGCCGATGCTGCAAGTAGAACACAAATTCCCAGAAACCAAACGCGTCCAACTGATCCATTTCAATATGAGGTACCGGGTCATCCAGACAGGTGTTGAAAATGTCTTTAAGGGCCGCATCATTATATCCCATACCTTCCGACAAGGTCCAGAACACATGCGCCATAGCACCCACCTCATTGCCCTTTTGGTGGAGGGTGGATAATTTGATATATTGTGCCCCCCGCTCCACCATACTGGCTTGGGAACGGGAATGAAGTCCCACACCGCTGGATCTCGATGTGAATGGAGTCCTTTTGTTATGATTGGAATCCAGGGAAACACAGGAGACGAGAGATCCAAATGCAGTGTGGTATTTAATTGGTAATCCAATTCAGAATCCAACAAGTAGGGGTCAAAACAATAAACCCTTCCAACAATAAACAAACAGGGAAGGAACAGGAATGGGAACAGGAAATTCGGAAGACAAGGAAACTTGGTGTCTCAATGAAAGGACTCCATGAAGACAAAAATACTGGTTAATATAGGCAGGGTAATGACTATCAAGTGAAGACACCTGAGTGCAATTAACAGGAGTGCAATTACTGGATGAAGGGACAAGATTTTTTGGGAATTGTAGTGCCTATAGTGAGGTGCCTATGGGGAAGTGAGACCACTAGTGGAGACTCGGGGAAACAGAGACCAGACAGTGTGTCAATCGTCTGACAGATGAGCTCTGCAAACAGAAGGTAAAATCTCTTTTTAATGTTGCCATTTAATATATGTTGTTGTCCTATTAAGGGTTAAGGGATTCACTGACACCCATTTCCTTTAATTAATAGGTGCAGGTGATTAGAAATGTAAGCATAGAGTGTGGTTTGGATGCCACTGGATCTCAAACTGACCTCCTTTTAAGACTTTAATTTCTCAAGAAATGAAGTCACGAGAGGCATATGACAACGTTTTTGAGAAAATTTGGCCTGGCTTAGGTAAACCTCAATATTGCAAATATATATCTGCAATACCAGTAAAACCGTAATAGCAGTAGCTCTAAAATATACAATGTGACATTGAAAATATGATTAGGTCTTGCATGAGTATACAAAGGATTACAGTCTCTAATAATCTGCTTTTCTTTTCTGTATTTGCATTTTAAGTGGTTGGGCTTTGATTTTGTCCGTTTCCATGAGGACAACACAAAGGATGCTCAACGTTCACTGTGGAAGCTTCGCCTGGTCCCGCAATTGGCTGGAAAAGTTAACAGCCAAGTCGTGGAACAGTTATTTGCAAAACTAAGAAAAAAACAACTACTTCCTAAACGGCTCTGCCGTCGACTCATGTGTTCCTCATGCAAAACATAATTCACCATTACAATATTCGCAAAAATTAATGACTTGACCACATGAAAAAGGAGTTTCAGACAAACATTCTAATGAATGTCCACAGCCAGGCTGTTTTGGGTATTTTTTTCACTGTACTTGTGCACTTTTGTTATGAATGTAAAACTTTATTACTCATTGGACTGATCTGCTCATTTGTTTTTGTAGAACATATAACATCTGAGGAATTCAGAGATGTGTCAGTAAGTAAATTGTTGTCCAGTCCCAACCCCCCCCCCCCCTAGGTGGAGCTACACAAATTACTTGCTCATTAAGTGCAAACAGGAACACTAACTTATAAATTCAGAGCATAAACAAAATTTATGATTTCCAAGCTTTAGTATTATTATTAGTAGTAGTAGTAGTAGTATTTTTATTATTAATATTAAATTTAAAAAAAACAATTTACCTTTCAGTAGCAGTGCCGGACACCATTTTAAAACTCCATATTGCAGATTGGAAAAGCCTGCATACAGCTTATTTAAATGGCTCGGAATATTGTATGTATATAAAATAGTACAATGTAAAGTGTCAAAGAGTATACATGTCTCTGAATCAACTTACATTTTTGCTTGCATTCTTTTTCCATAGGGCAAAGATATATACATAGATAACTTTTATGTTGTTACACAAGAACTTTAAAATGAAGACTTACACCTTTACTTAAGTGGAGATAACATGTTCTATGCAAATGAAACATTCCTTAAATTAATCCAGTAACATTTATTTTAACATAGTTTAAGTTATCAATAAAATATAGACTATTAATTAAATTATCATATTGTCTGTAATATGTTCACATGATATGTTGTGACAGGTAGACGAACCGGGTATCCCTCACTAATCATCAAGCTTCCAAACACCAAGCTTCTCAGAGGAGGAACTTGAAGTTTTGCTGGACGAGGTGAGCTTGCACAAGGTGACACTATTTTCAAGCTTTTGGAATAACTTGTGCAACAGCAACAAAAAAGAGACAACATAGCAAGGAAGATGGCTGCCTCCGGATCAGGCACGCCAAGGTCCTGGCAGGACGTCAGGAAAAAAATGGCATGATAGGTGCGAGGATAGGTGCGGGGACCAGTTCGGTGCAATCCTTAACAGCACATGAGAAGGCTCTTGCGATCGTGGGAGACACAGTCTCACATGGAATCCCTGGGGGGATTGACATTAGTAGAGGTGATGCTGAACAGACCTCATGTTCCAGGTCATCTCCACCCCCCAATGTGCCCTGCTCCCCAGACACTGAGTCACCTGCATCAATCTACTCACCTGGCAGCACCGAGCAGGGCACTACGTCACCACCTCCGGACACATGTCTTCGCCAGGACTTCGCTACACGACATCATGACGTCGCTCCACAATCTCACCATGCCGCTGTAGGGAAGAGTCGGTGAACACTGAAAAGGAGAAGTTGGTCGTGTTGCAGGACATTCAGTGCCAGTTGACCAAAGCAAATGAGCTCACTCGCCAGTCTCTGGAACTGAAGAGAGCCAAGCTGGAACTAGCCAAGCAGCAGCATGCCATGGCAGAGGCGCAATTCAACAGGCCCTCAATCTCGGTACCAATCTTGCTACCAGGTGATGGTGAGCCAGTTGTTCTTGGTTTATAGATTTTGATGTTCCTTTCCTCCCAGTTCCTAATCTGATTTTGGTGTGTTTGTCTTTATAGATGCTGAACAACATTCACACCAGTGACTGTGTCTGTGTGTGTTTGTATGTGCATTTGCATTTAAAATACTTGATCATCAACAAGATATTGTCATTTTGTCATCCTTAATTAGTCAACAAATGATTCTCTATTGCCATTGGAATCCTATGCATTAAATCTTGCTCTATCTATCAGATACCTTATTTATCCACAAAAAAAATTATCAGTGTCAATCTATGTGCACATTCAGATATAAAGGCTCTTTTGAAGAAGCTGCGTAAAGACATTAGTTTATAACGTATATTATCTGTGTGTTTGACGATGCGTAAGGCTATGCATGAGGCAAAGCAGCGGAAAAGGAATACTCTGACAACCATGTGACATGCGTTCAATGCCCAATAAATTAATGAAAATGAATCAGCAATGTGACGTGGTCAACCAAAAACATTTGCAATCAAAAGCTGCCTTGCCTCAATCCCGGCAGTGTGGTTTGATCCCAATAGCAGGGTCTGTGGTTTGGTTAACGGTGTGAATAAATATGTTCTCAGATAGTATCCACTATCCCTGAGGAACAGGCTCTGACCAACCTTCGACTGTTGTGGGTGCTGCCTGGCCACCTTGCCACCAGGTCAGAGATCACACCCCTATGGTCCATGTCCTGGCAAAATTTAAATCAACTCTCATCAGCATAAGAGACAGACTCATTCTCAGGTATAATTAAAAAAGAAAGCTTTTATTCTTGCAAAGAAGGTCAGACAGTCATACAGCAACACTGAGTTCGTGCAGAGTGAAACCGACCCAGGAAGAGGGCAGTCCTCCACCTTATATACCTCTGCTCTTCCAAGGTTATACAGTCTGTAACTTTCCACACATAACAAGGAACACTCTCTATGGGCGGTTTCTCACACATTTAGGACTTAGGTGACCCCCTCAGGTCATCCTCAGATATTGTACCCCCATTATATGGCCCAATGACCCTCTCGGGTCATTCTCAGACATCTGTTTTCCCCCCAGGTGTCATCCCTCATCCCTCCCACAGTCTCCGTGAATCACCTGTTTGCCATTACTCTTAGGCCATAAAAATTCACACAAGAACAGAAAGGAAAAACACATGCATATATGGGTATACAGAAGCAATGTTAAATGAATTTTTCCACCACATCCACTATAACCTGCACGTTTATGGCCGCGTATCCCTTTTGTTATATGTACACCTGATCAATCACTGATGGATTGGCGATAGGGATGACTGTGCCATTCACCAGTTTCAAGACTCTGGGGATGCCAGCAATGGCATGACAGCCCTGGTGCACCTCCTGGACCTCCTGATGTGTTGCCGGCAGCCGGATGTAATCCATAATCCCTGGCATGGCAAAGAAAGGCGTTGGTGACAGTGTGGACGGACCTCCACACCGAGGTCTTGCTTAGGCAGTAGCCCTCTCACAAGACCTCAATGAAGTTAGCAAAAAACCTTAGCGATGCAAGCAGCTGGACTTCAGGGCTTAAAGCAAAATTCCACCACCTTAGCCTGGCAAGCGCAGGTCTGAGAAGGTCCAGCAGCTCCATAAAGAGTTGTCTTGGAAGGCAATTTTTTTTAAATATAGACATGTCAGGCAAAATGTCTTAAGGGCTTAACAAAAGGGCTTAAGTTTTGCAGAAAATATAAATTTCTGCAGCCGGTGCTGTTTTTGATTCAATACAAGGACACGTTGGATCGCTTACTGGACACCACCATGCTTACCCATTTATAGATCTTAGCCATTTTAGAGCCAAATTGTTTGCCAGATTTTAATTATCAAAAGTGATTGCCAATTTAAATGCATTAATGACATTACGAAATGGCTTAGGCTAATTACCAACATATTAGTTCTGATACCAAATAAAGTCAACTTCATAAATAGGACTGTATCCATTGCAAACATATTTAATTATTAGTCTTAAAATATCCATAACATTAAAGAGCCACACAGATGGGAAATCAAAAATTACCTGTATTACAGTGTATGATGTAGCTGTCCTTCAGTGTAAACAATGTGCAAAGTAATTAAACCAAAAAGTACACGATTTATAAAGTTATTGGCTTCTAAAGTAAGGAGTTGACTCTGAATCGCTGAAACGAGTCGTTATAGATTTCAAATCTTTTGCCCATCTCTATGTACGTCACTAGGAACACTTTGCATAATAATCTCCGCCTACCGTCTTGGGAGAAACGGAACTCTGACCTGCCCCACCCCCCACACAGACACTCTGGTTGGTGTGATAGCATCATGTCGAGGAGACAGTGCGTTTTTAATTGTAAAGGCAAGTTTGTCTTATTTTCACTGCCAAAGAATGAAGATCAGAAGAACCAATGGCTAAAATTCATTTTTACCACAATACCAGAGCAGTACAACAAATCCCTTTTGTTGTGTTCACAACATTTCACTGATGACTGCTTTTCTAATCTCGGTGAGTACAAAGCGGGATTTTCAAAGCGTCTGGCCACAAAAGAGGGTTCATTACCAACTTTATTTAGACCAACGAGCATCTCCAATCACAACGCGAAGTATGATTATGAAGTTATGTGTTTGTTTTCTCCTGAGTGTCTTATCAGTATGTGTGCTGTCTGCAGCCTTTCTCTGCGCTGATCTTCATTTACAAACACATCATTAAAATGAAGTGTAACTCAGTGAATACTCAACGAAGAGACATGAGAGAGATATCTATAGAAAGCTTGACATGTCTTCTTTAAAACTAAATAAGTGCTGCTAACAGATATTCTGTGATAAAGTAATCCATATGAAAACACCGCGATGTCCGTTTTTCACGTCTCCCTTCATTATTATCTAATGTGACCACGCCCCCGCGCTGAACGCGATATTCAGATTCAAACTGAAGCTCGTGGCTTGAATACACCCACACGCAAGAAAAAGCAGCGAGACTATTCAAGTTTTTTATTTTACTGTTTGCTTCGCGAATAGAGAAATAAGACATAATTCACCCCAAAAAGATGCTAACGCATTGTTTACCATGAAGTTGTGTGCGGAACAGCCAATCAAACCTGACTATGTCAGTTGACCAATCAGAACACAGTATGCTACCGAAAGGTGGGGTTTAAGGAAACTGAATCTTTTGAACAGCTTTGCGCGAACCGTTTGGGGATCTCTGAGAATTGAGGTAATTTTAAAATTATATTTTGACAAAATGACAATGTTTTTTAACCTTGGATGGATTTAAACCTATTGTACAGGACTTATAAACAGTGATAGGAAGCTTAGAATTTTCATCTTACTGGCTCTTTAAATCATTGTTGAGCCACAACATTGTCAACTTACCATAGTTTGACTTGTACTCCGCTTCGCTGATTTCTAAAGATCAACCTTACGAAAGTGTGACTTACAGTAGATATACTTGGTGTACGAACGTGTCGGGAATCATACCATAATGTTAAGAGAGAGGTTAACGAATTAAGAACTACTTAGCGACAAGAATGTTTTGGGGAACCGGGCACAAGTTACTTGAAGTCCAGTGTTAAGTTCTTATAGTCTGTGATGATTTGGTGATTTGTGATGAAATTTATTTTATACACAAGTTTTACAATTTGAGTTGAAATATATATAAATATAATGAATGTATAAATAAATAAATAAACTTAAAAATAAACACATTAAATATAAAATTAAAATATAAATATGAAATAATAAAAGTTAGAATAAAAATAAATGTTAATAATAAATACAAAAAATAATCATTGAAGAATTGTTTTTTTATTCGGGATAAAATTTAATTACAATTGGATTTCATATTTTTATAAAATCATTTATTTTATTTTTTATTACATGAAATATTACTAAAACATGGGTTTAAGTCAATTATTTCTATCTTTTGCTGTAGTGTCAATATGAATAATCCAAACATTCATTTCGCATTCAATTGTCATAATCCAGTGAGATTTTTGTTTACACTAGGTGTCTGACAACAGCCAGTGCTCGACACAGAGATCTGATCCCATCATCATCCAGTCTGTCTGGAATGACATGAAGAAAAAGAACAAACTGAGACAGACTAAATCCAGAAGAACTGTGGCAATGTCTCCAAGACATTTCAAGAAACCTGCCTGCAAAGCTACCTGAAAAACTATGCAACTATGGACTAAGAGCACAAAGGGCAAAAGCTGCTTTAAACACAAAGGACACACAACAAATGTAGATTTGATGTACTTAATAGAAGTTAATTGATAATTTGACAGCAACCTTAATAGCATTTTTACACAAGTGCCAAAAACTTTGCATAGTACTGTTGCTTTGCAGGTTTCTTGAAGTTCTTATGGATTTAGTCTGTTTCAGTTTATTCTGTTTTTTTCATGTCACTCCAGACAGACTGATGATGATCTGATCAGATCTCTGTGTGGAGCACTGGCTGTTGTCAGACTCCTTGCACAATAAAAATTAGTTATATTATAATTATTGGCTATAATTAATGGCAAAATAAATGTTTGGAAATGTAAATTGATATTCCCACTGACACACTATAGGAAAAGATAGAAATAACTGACTTCAAAACATATTTTCTTACAAATATTTTTTAATATTTATTATAGTTTTCTTTTTATAGTTCAATAATATTTAATTTCATTCCATACAGGCTGGTTGATTGATTCAACACACACACACACACACACAGTTGTGCTCATAAGTTTAAATACCACTACTGAATTTATAAAAATTTCCTCATTCAAAAGTTAGATTACATCACATCTACATCATAGGTCCAGCAAAGGAGACTGTTATGCGAGAAATTCCCACCTATCCTCGATCAGGCAGAGAGCTGGTGGTTACAGGTGAATTAGGCAGGGGAAGGATAAAAGCAAAAAAGTTAAAAACACCCAAAGGGAATGAGTTGCTACCTTGGTATCACTCCGATTCGGACGAGAATGTTGCCTCGTCTGAATCACATCCCTCAGGTCCTGCTTATCTCCTTGTGACCCATGATTCCTCTTACCCCTGCCCGTAGGTGGTGGAGGAGCGTGAGCCGAGACACTAGCTTTCTGCGCCCGTCAGGCCAGGACCCCCATGTTGTTCGGGCTCAGACCTGGACCTTCGTGGAGTGAAGGATTTAAAGGCAGCTGAGCGCGCCCTTGCCACTCTGAACTTCTCACTGAGATCCAGCTGCGATCTCCACGAGCTCACTCTCCTCTGTGTCTCAGCAGTGGTGGGTCCTGAACTGCGGGAAGCAGAAGGCTTCTGCTCTTTCCCCTCAAGGACATCGCTCGCGTGCTCTTCGCCCAAACAAGAGACACAAACACTATATGTGTCATCAGGTGTCAAATAAAGCTGACATGGATGTGCACATCTTTTAAACGCCTTGCTAGTGGATGCAATGATAAACAGAAAAAGAACACTCTTACTGTGGTCGTTTTCTCAGATGCATTCTTCAAACAAAACAGTCAATGAAGATGAAGAAGAGGATGATGTTCTCCTGGTGCTGATTTATATTCGTGCCGGTAGTGACGTCAGAGGCTGTCGCCGGCTAACAAGTTGGTGTTTTTTCAAAGTATGCTTCAGACACAGGCCACAACGAGGTGTTCCCTATAGCGCCCCCTAGAGGATGCAGTTCGAAGTTCCCTTGAAAGGGAACCAAAGTTTGTCCAGGAGCTGGAGCAATTTTTCTGAAGAACAGCAGGCAGCTGAACTGCTCAGGACAAACGAGGGACTCATGAACAACTGTCACAAAACATAAAAACAGTCATGGATCACCCAGGTAACAACACACAGTATTAACCTCCTGGGATCGACAGTGGCGCCACTTGCCACATAACAGAAGAACAATGTCTGTCATGTTGATGGTATAAAACATTTCCTCCTCTCTCATAAAAAAAAAGGTAAATAGAATGTAGCACTTATTTCCTATGAAGTCTTTGTGAACTGTGTGTGTAAACTTCTGCACAAAATACATCAATGTACTGTTCTTACCATGGCCTATGCCATAACTAAGACTCGATCAGTCTCTGTGGTGGTTTATGCACAAGTGTTGGATAGCGTCTTTCCTCACAGGGCAACCTGTCGGTGTCTGCTGAAACAGTTTCAGAATGGGGTGTAGATGGTGGTGATACGGGAGAGTGAGAGCAATGAAGGGAATGATGGTAGATCTACTTGAGAGGCAGAAGAAACAGCAGGCTTCTGCTCTTGTCAGTGTACTTTTCCTTAACTGGTCAACATGACACTGCCATAGTGTACCACCCGACAGCTCAACCTGGTAAGTCAATGGTCCTGTTTGCTCCTTAACTGCAGCAATAACCCACTTGCAGTCACCCCTGTAGCTTCTTGCAAGCACAATCTCTCCAACTTCAAAGCTCCACGTGGCTCTGGCTGAGCTCCTCAGGCTTTGATCCATTTGCCTGTTTGAAGGGGCCTATGGCTGACCGAGAGGACCAATGAAGCCTCAGACTGGAGATTAAGACTCAGGACAACGGACGTCTGGGTCCTCTCGGTTTGGGAGATAAAAAGCTTTGGGCTGACCGACAAAGAGGACTCATGTGACATCCAACTGGAGATCCCTACTCACGGCATCGGATGGATGAGACTCGCTTGCAGCCGGTGAGTATAGGAACCTGACCAGGAGAACTCTCACCAAACGTCTGAAGGGAGCACACACATCAGACTGGTAAGCCACAATGGACGGGGAGAGAGAAAAGGAAAACCTGACTAGGAGAACTCTCGCCGACGTCTGAAGGGAGCATGCATATCAGACGGGTAAGCCTCGCCAGGAAGGGTTAAATGTTGTGAAGGGTAGTTGAGAGGGTTTTAGGCAGCGTTTGGTGGTAGGTTGAGACTCATGGCGTCGAACGGTTAAGCCTCACCAACCATCAATTGGAAAGGTAAGTTGCGTGGCTGGGAGACTCTCGCCAGACGTCCGAAGGGAGCACACGCATCGAACGGGTAAGCCTCTCCGGATGTAAGACGGAAAAGGTGATGTTGGGTAGCTGAGCAGTTCTCACCGACATCCAAAGGGAGCTTGAGCTCCTGGCAACGGACAGTTAAGCATTGCTGGCTGTAGAACAGAAAATGTAGGTTGTTTAGTAGCGAAGCTTTTGACGGTGTTCGGTGGGAGCTTAATGTTTGCAGTACCGTTTGGGTATGTCTGCCCGATTTTTTTATATATATATATATATATATATATATATATTTTGGTGGCTGATGAGGGTTTGATGGGCTTTCTTTATGTGAAACTGGTTAATTCTAATATAGCTTTGGTAAGAGTCGTCAATGAATAGTGGTTAGTGCGGGGATTTTGCCTGAGAATTTCTGGAGCGTAAGTATGCTAGGATGGATTGGTAAAGCTTGATTGGGGAGGGGAGATTGAAAATGTAAATAAAATAACCTTTCTTGGCTTGGTCTGTCTTGCTTTGTTTGATTTAAAAAGCGATTCTTTCGTCGTCGAGTGTGGTTAGGTGTGATACGGTTGATTGATTTTTGGATTTAATTTTGAAGAGATTGTGAGCTCCAAGGATCGAAGAAAACCAAAAAAGCTAGGATGAACATGGCGACGAGCGTGTGAGTTATGCTAAGGGGTTGGTAATTTGTGCGGAGGGTGTAGATACACTTTTTCTGAGGATATTTACTTGGGTTGTCTAGTGTCGGGCTGGGTGGGTTGGGATCGCTGGATCCCTTTGATCAAGATGGAGGTTTGCGAATTGTTTGGCTTGGAGACCCTTGGCGCCGTTGAGAAATGAAATAAAAGAGGTGTTAGAGAGTAGGGAAATATCCGGGAACGGAATATTATAAGTGAGGTGAAATGCCTTGACGCATCTCCACGCAGTCTCATATGATCTGGGAGAAATTGCCTGGGGAACAGTGTCGAGCGGGGTGTTTTTTTTTTTTTAGACAGAAAAGGCCCATGTGGGAGAAGACAATGCTGTGGCAGTGAGGAAATACATGAAAGGGCTCTTGCAGGAGGAGACTGCTGTGGCAGTGAGGAAATATGGGAAAAGGCCCCTGCATGGGCGGGCACTGCTGTGGCAGTGAAGAAATACATGAAAAGGCTCTTGCAGGAGTAGACACTGCTGGGGTGGCTGAAGTGAGGATGGGCCATTATAGATGGATAGAGGGATGTTAAAAAGGGTTAGCTATGGTAGATCACGAGTTTGAGGGAATGGTGATGGGCTGGCGTTAGAGGGGTTAGCTGATGAGGGTTCGGTGAGCTTCTTGATAAGGAATCGTTCTGGCCGTTAATAGATCTTATATAGCTGCTTGAGCCGCCTGCGGAGAGGTGCTCATGCTTGGGACGGCACTGGAGATAGAAAAAAAGGGCTGAGAGAGAGGGTGAATGGCTGGCATTGAGGCCTGCGCCGTTAGCGGAGCCAGCCTCACACTGGGATTAGACTGTGGGGCTGCAGGCCATGAGAGGGGAGGGGGTTGTAGGAAAAGGCGTGTGGATGGGTCCGCACTGCTATTGGATGTGAGGGTCTGTGTTGCAAGAAGTAACAGCTTCGCACTTGCATCAAATGCCATTTACTGCGGGAGCTGGGAGCAACTGAACAGAAAAATGGTTAGTAGCATGAGGGAGCGGAAGAGTTGTGGGCGTGTTTATGAATGGAGCCAGCCTCACGTTTGCTCTAGCTGCTGTAGCTGTAGGTCGTGGGAAGGGGGTGGGGTGTGTGATGTCTTGGAGAACCTGTGTAGCCTTCACTGCTAGCAAAGGCAGCCTTATGCTAATGTCTGCTACATGAGCTGGAGGACTGAAAAGAAATAAAGGGGGTTAGAAGTAACAGGATGGAAATACTGGGATGTGCAGGCCAGTTTTGCAAGTAAAAGCAGTTTTGTGCTTGCTTCGGCTGCTGTAGTTGTTGGCTGTGGGAAAGTAGAAGGGTTAGTAACATTTGATGGGGCAAGCTAAAAATGCCTTGGTAGTCTACTGAGTTGTTAGCTTAGTAATTGGTTGCCTTATTTGACAATTCCCCAAGCCTTGTCCGCATTAATATGTTCCTGTTGGAAAAGCCTCTTTTCCTCTAGTTTTGGCCTTCTGCCTTTTTAAACGGCCTCCAGAGTGGATCAATTTGGGATGCTGTTTTCACATTGTAGTATGGACTGTGGAAACAGAGGCTTTTGAAAACAATGAAGCCAGATAGCACACATACGTCTGCAAGATGACTGTTAAAGATCTATTGATCTGGAAAGCATCTGCTATCTACAAATGTCTGACAGACGTCTTTCAGATGCCAGTTTTACATTCTAAATCATAAACGTCTTAAAGACATCTATTTGACATCTTAAATGAGACGTCCAATAGACGTATTGCAGATGAGCAAACAACCTAAAAAATACATCTTGCAGATGTAAATGCATGTGTCAAATAGACGTCTCCTAGATGTATGTGTGTTATCAGGGGTTTAGTCTTGTAAAACATTGTAGCCTACCAATAGATGTGTTTATAGCAGTAACGATAATTGCTATTATGTGCTATTCAATTTCAAGCGGTTTCTAAAGATATTTACTTTGCATGCTTTTCGTATTACAGTCCTAAAAAGGCAACAGAAAATGTATTCATACTTGCTGTCCTGCTACAAAACACAAACGTAGTTGCGTTTTAGATCATTCTGAGTGATCACGCCAGTAAATGGAAAAATATGTCCCTAAATAAATTGATCCTGCCAGAATAATTGCATGAAACTTATGTCTGTATCATCTCAGTGAGGTTTAAACATGCACAGTAAGGCAAATGTAATGTCTTCAGATGTTTCAGTGTGGATGACAACTCCAAATAGCATCGTCATCCGATAGAATCAGCTGAAAATGTATTGATTTACAACACACAGTCTGCACCACTAGTGGAGGCAGCCTCAAAATGTGCCACATCCGGAAAAGCTGCGATGAAAGGCAGAGCCGCGGTGGGAAGTGAGAGAGCCTTGCTGCGGTGAGAATTGGGTTGTGGTCTGGCAGGTTGAAAGCCTGCTGCTGCTGCGATCCAGTGCTCGAGGAGAGTCAGGTCTTGAGCAGGACAATCGTGGTGTCGAGCTCTGTCTATTGGCCACAACGTGTGGTTTGGCGAGAAGAGCAGCTGTCACGATTAGATTAGATTAGATTAGATTCAACTTTATTGTCACTGCACATGTAGGTACAAGGCAACGAAATGCAGTTAGCATCTAACCGGAAGTGCAATAAGCAGTAAGTACAGAATAAAGGTCTATAATATGTACAATAACTATACAGGTAAGTATTATGGACATAATTTACAGATATTAAATACTATAAGCACGATATACAGATAGGTGTACTATGAACATACTATACAGATGGGCTATGTAAAAGTGTATGTACACTATAGGCAGAACTATGAACATAATTTACAGTATTGCAATGGACAGTAAAGTGCATAGAAAAAAATATTTCAATGTGCAAATGGATTATACATTGTTCCTGGATGAACAGGCAGTAGTGCAAGTAATAACAAGTTACTTTTTGCTTGTTGTGAGTAAATAAATAAATAAGAGTGTTGAAGAGGGGGAGGAGTCTATGTGTGGTGTGGGGGGTGTTGAGGGGTGTCAGAGGGCAGAGTTCAGCAAGGAGACAGCTTTAGGGAAAAAGCTGTTCCTGAATCTTGTGGTCCTTGTCCGGAGGCTCCTGAAACGCCTTCCGGAGGGGAGGAGGTTAAACAGTTCGTGGTCAGGGTGAGAGGAGTCCTTGAGAATGCTGCGAGCTCGACGTAGACAGCGTTTCTTCTGGATGTCCTCAAGAGCAGGAAGTGGTGTCCCTGTGATGCGCTGGGCAGTTTTCACCTGTCACTGTGATGCAACTGGTCAGGATGCTCTCGATCGCACACCGGTAAAAGTTCACCAGGATGGTTGAAGACAACTGGTTCTTCTTCAGTGTCCTGAGGAAGAAAAGGCGCTGGTGAGCCTTTTTGACGAGGCTGGAGGTGTTTGTAGTCCAGGACAGGTCCTCTGAGATGGTGGTTCTCAGGAACTTGAAGCTGGAGACAAGTTCAACAACCATCCCGTTAATGTGGATGGGGTCATGCGTGCTTCCTTTCTTCTTCCTGAAGTCCACAATGAGCTCCTTGGTCTTATTGGTGTTAAGGAGCAGGTTATTGTCAGCGCACCATGTGGCCAGGTGCTGTACCTCTTCCCTGTAGGCAGTCTCATCGTTGTCACTGATGAGGCCAATCACCGTGGTGTCATCTGCAAACTTAATGATGGAGTTGGATCCATGTACAGGCTTGCAGTCGTGGGTGTAAAGGGAGTAGAGGAATGGGCTCAGCACACAGCCCTGTGGTACGCCAGTGTTAAGTGTGATGGTGGTGGAGTGGTTGTGGCCTGACCGAACATGCTGAGGCCTGTTGGTCAGAAAGTCCATAATCCAGTTGCAGAGGGAGCTGTTAATGTCCAGGTCTCCAAGTTTTGTGGTCAGCTTGGAGGGAATGACGGTGTTAAATGCTGAACTGAAGTCAACAAACAACATCCTAACATACGTGTTGTTATGGTCCAGGTGTGTGAGTGCAGAGTGCAGCACTGTGCATACTGCATCCTCTGTGCTCCTATTCCTGCGGTAGGCAAATTGGTGTGGGTCCAGTGTGGGTGGGAGGCAGTCTTTGAGGTGTGCTAGGACCAGTCGCTCGAAGCACTTCATAATGATGGGTGTGAGTGCTATGGGGCGATAGTCATTGAGGCACGTTGGGGAGGAGTGTTTTGGTACTGGCACAATGGATGTGGACTTAAAACATGTAGGCACAGTTGCTTGGATGAGGGACATGTTGAAAATGTCTGTGAAGACCCCTGCAAGCTGCTCTGCACATGCCCTAAGCACACGTCCAGGAATGCCATCCGGGCCAGCAGCCTTGCGTGCGTTGATCCGGCTCAGTGCAGTGTGGACATCTGTGCAGGTGAGTTTGAGAGGTTGGTGGTCTGAAGAGGCTGAGATTTTGGTGGCCGTCTCCTTGCTGTCGTTGTTGAAGCAAGCATAAAAGTCATTTAGCTCGTTAAGGAAGGAGACGTCCGTGACTGTTGGTGTGGAGTTGCTTGACTTGTAGTCACTGATAATCTGGATGCCCTGCCACATGCGTCGGGGGTCAGAGTTGGAAAAGTGTTCCTCTACCTTCAACTTGTAGCAGTACTTCGCCTTTTTGATGCCCCTTTTCAAGTTAGCCCTGGATTTACTGTAGGCCTGAGCGTCGTCTGACCTGAAAGCGGTGTTGCGGGCTTTCAGCAGAAGTCGCACCTCCTTGTTCATCCATGGCTTCTGATTAGGGTATGTTGGTATCTGTTTTTCTGTTGTTACACTGTCAATGGTGGAGTTGATGTGATCCAGTACAGAGGAGGTGTAGATGTCAATGTCCGTGTGAGAGCCACAGGCAGCCTGTGAAGCAAACATACTCCAGTCAGTGTGTTGAAACCTGTCTTGAAGTAAAAAGTCAGCTCCAGTTGGCCACACTTTGATGGTCCTCACTGATGGCTTCACACGGTTGATGAGGGGTGAATACTTAGGGGTGAGAAACAAAGAAAGGTGATCAGACTGTCCGAGGTGGGGGAGGGGGCTCGCGATGTAAGCTCCATTAATGTTTGTATAAACATGATCCAAAGTTTTGTCTCCTCTGGTGTGGCAGGAAACATGCTGGTGAAATTTGGGGAGTACTGTTTTTAATTTGCAGTGATTAAAATCACCCGCGACAATAAAAGCAGCCTCCGGGTGAGCAGTCTGTTGTTTACTAATGGCTGCATGAAGTTCGTTCAAAGCAAGCTTGGCATTAGCATCCGGTGGAATATAGACTGCGGTTATTATGGTGGAAGTGAACTCCCGTGGCAGATAAAAAGGTCTACATTTAACCATGAGAAACTCTAGGTTAGCTGAGCAGTGTCTCCCAACAATGACAGTGTTCGTACACCAAGCTTTGTTGACATAAATGCACAATCCACCACCTCTTGTCTTGCCTGAGTCATCTGCCGTTCTATCTGCCCGGAGCGTGTAGCGTCCAGCTAGCTCAATGGCATTGTTGGGTACGTCGCTGTGTAGCCATGTTTCTGTGAAAACCATGACATTGCAGTCCAGAAGTTTCTTACTGTGGGTGATGCGGAGTCGTAACTCATCCATTTTGTTCACCAGTGACCGCACATTAGCGAGAAAAATGCTGGGTAAAGAGAGCCGGAGCGGTGTTAGCTTTAGCTTAGCTCTTAGACCTCCGCGCTTCCCCCGCCTTTGTTTACGATCTCGACGCCGCCTGCGAGCACTTCCGCCCGGCCGGGTAGAGTGCGAAGCCTCGGGTGTTCTAGCGATCTCAGGGATGAGTCGAAGATTGGTGATAAAACTGCTGGTAAAGTCCTCACCGATATCCAAAAGCTCCTGTCGGGTGTATGATGTTAAAGCAAAGCTGTTGAGTACGAACAGACCCGAGATGAGCAGGAATAAAACTGCAAAATTGCAAAAACTGGAGAGACGCTGAGCCTCGCGATGTGTTCGCGCCGCCATCTTGACCCTGATGGCACTTATTGGTGCTCAGCGGCCATGTTTGGTGGGGTAGGAGTGATCATGGGGCCGGCAAAAATTCGGCAGATCTGACAAATTCCCGGTATAGATCTCTTCTTTGGAAGGAAAATTGGGTCTGTGATGAGATGACAGACGGAGCGAACCGAATGGTGATAAACCATCAATGGATAGAGGTAAGTCAGTGATAATTATACTATGATATTGATTACTTGATTGTGGTCCACCTGTGTTGATTAACTATCTGACACACTCCTCCCGAATCTTGTTAATAAAACATAATTACGAGAGGTCATGACGTTTTGCATAGTATACGGGCAGCAGCGATTTGTGATCAGTTGTCCAGCCTTTAAATGTTGCCAAATACACTTGCGACAGAATCTTGTCACATTTGGTGTCTGTTTTCACCATATTTACTCTGACAGGAAGACCTTCGGTTAGGCTGGAGGAAAACATATCCATGACTCATTCCTCTCCATAGTCATCTTTTGCCATTTCTGATAAATAAATAAATTATATACCTGTACATGCATAACTGGTTTTTGTAATATACCTGCCATACAATTGTCAATTTATATTGTGTCATTCCTTATCTACTTATTTGTATTTTTTATTCTTTTATGTGTTTTTTTTTTGTTCTGTTGCTGTCATTCTGTTGCACTGTGGAGCTTCTGTCATGAAAACAAATCACTTTTGACCTGATTCAGCATGTGCATGGAACCACACACAAAGGTGGACACACTCTAGACTTAATCATCAGTAGGGGTCTAAACATTACATCGATTGTTATTAAGGACGTAGCACTATCTGATTACTTCTGTATTTTCTTTGATATATTGATCTCTGCTACCACTGAATCTAGATCTGTCTCTGTCAGGAGATGCATAAACAAGAACACAAGTGTACTATTTATAGAGGCTATATCTTTATACCTTCACTTACTCACGTTATCAACTCATCTCTTCACTCTGGAACATTTCCCTCATCATTTAAGCAGGCACGGGTAAGCCCACTGCTCAATAAACCATCTCTAAATCCAGCGCTTCTTGAAAATCAGCTGCAGTCTTCTTTCATTCATTGCAAAGACACTTGAGCAAGCTGTGTTCAACCAGCTTTCTATGTTCCTTGTACAGAACAACCTCCTAGACAGCAACCAATCTGGCTTCAAAAGTGGCCACTCAACTGAGACTACTCTGCTCTCGGTTACTGAAGCCCTGCGACTAGCAAGAGCAGCGTCAAAATCCTCAGTTCTCATCTTACTGGACCTGTCTGCTGCTTTTCACCAGATTCTCCTGTCCACCCTCAGAAAGATGGGCATCTCTGGAACTGCACTCCTGTGGGTTAAGTCCTATCTCTCTGACAGATCCTTCAGTGTGTCTTGGAGGGGTGATGTTTCACAAGTCACAACACCTTGCTACCGGTGTTCCTCAAGGCTCAGTACTTGGACCACTTCTCTTCTCCATCTACATGCCGTCATTAGGATCTGTCATTCAGAAGCATGGCTTTTCTTATCACTGCTATGCTGATGACACCCAACTCTACTTCTCATTCCAAACAGATGACCCGATGGTAGCTACTCGCATTTCAGCCTGTCTGAGTGACATTTCTAGTTGGATGAATGACCATCACCTTCAGCTTAACCTTAAGAAGACAGAACTCCTGGTGATTCCAGCTAACCCATTGCTTCATCACAACTTCTCTATACAGCTGGGTTCGTCAACGATTACTCCTTCGAGGACTGCGAGAAACCTAGGAGTTGTGATTGATAATCAGTTAAGCTTCACAGACCACATTGCTACAATGACCCAGTCCTGCAGATTTGCATTATACAACATTAGGAAGATTTGACCCTTCCTGTCAGAGCAAGCCATCCAACTTCTTGTCCAAGCTCTTGTTCTCTCCAGACTGGACTATCGTAATGCTCTCCTGGCGGGCCTTCCTGCATGTACTGTCAAGCCTCTGCAACTGATCCAGAATGCAGCAGCGAGGGTTGTCTCCAATGAGCCAAAAAAAGCTCACGATACTCCTCTACTCATCAGGTTACACTGGCTATCAATAGCTGCTCGCATCAAATTCAAGGTACAGATGCTTGCCTACAAGACGACCACTGGCACGGCACCAACATACCTAAACTCACTGGTTAAATCTTATGTGCCCTCCATGAGTTTGCGCTCTGCAAGTGAATGACGCTTTGTGGTGCCATCCCAAAGAAGTTCAAAATCACTCTCACGGACCTTTTCCTGGACTGTGCACAGCTGGTGGAATGACCTCCAAATCTCAATTCGTACAGCTCAGTCTTTACTCATTTTCAAGAAACATCTGAAGACACACCTTTTTCGCCAGCACTTAACCAACTAATTCTAGACTTGTCATGGTACTTGTATAATGTTGTTGTTCTCTTGTTGACCTGATTGCTTCTATTGTTCTCAATTGTAAGTCACTTTGAATAAAAGCGTCTGCTAAATGATAAAATGTAAATGATTAAATGTAAAGTAACACTAGGCATTTCTGCAGACTCTGTTGATATTCTCCTTGATGTCTTCAACTCAAAAGTTAAGAATGTCATTGATGATATTGCTCCAATAATAGTCAGTAAGAAAACAAACAGACAGAAATCAGTTTGCAGAAGATAAACAGCAGTTCAGACTTTGAAAAGACAATGCAGAAAAGCTGAGCGGATGTTGTGGAAGACAAAACTTGAAACTCACTATAGCATCTGTAAAGACAGCCTTCATGCTTTTAATTTGAAACTTGCCACAGATAGACAGAATTTCTTCTCAAACCTTATAAACATTAACTTAAACAACACTCGTACTCTTTTTGCCACTGTTGAGAGACAAACCCCCCCAAGTCAGATTCCCAGTGAAATGCTATCAAACAGCGAATGTAATGAGTTTGCTTCCTTCTTTTCTGAGAAGATAATCAATATCAGGAAGGCGATTAGCAAATCCTCAAGTAATGCAGAGGTCAGACAGATTCAGCCGCAATACCAAAAAGATACTATGTCTATTTTTTATAGCAATTGATGGCAAAATTTGGGAAGACAAAAAACCTCAACCTGCTATCTTGACACACTTCCCACATCTTTTTCAAAAGTGTGCTTAACTGTTTAGAAGCAGATCTCTTAGAAGTGGTAAATGCCTCACTTCTTAAAGACCTTGTATCAGATGACCACCAGGACAAGACCACAAAAAACAGATGATTCTTCCGCACAATCTGACTTTGCTGCAGCCTTGAATTGAACTGCTGGTTTTGTCTGGTCAGAGGAGAACTGGCCCCCAACTGAGCCTGGTTTCTCCCAAGGTTTTTTTCTCCATTCTATCACCGATGGAGTTTCGGTTCCTTGCCACCGTCGCCTCTGGCTTGCTTAGTTGGGGTCACGTCATCTACAGATATCGTTGACTTGATTGCAAATAAATGCACAGACACGATTTAAAGTGAACAGAGATGACATCACTGAATTCAATGATGAACTGCCTTTAACTGTCATTTTGCATTATTGACACACTGTTTTTCTAATGAATGTTGTTCAGTTGCTTTGACGCAATGTATTTTGTTTAAAGTGCTATATAAATAAAGGTGACTTAGCTTGACTTGTCTTCTTTCTGGGACATTTCCAAACTCCCTGAAAACAGCAGTTGTTAAGCCCCTCCTGAAAAAGAGTACTCTTGATAACACCATTTTGAGCAATTTTAGACAAATATCTAATCTTCCTTTTATAGGCAAAATTATAGTAAATGTAGTTTTTAATCAGCTGAACAAATACTTAAACTCAAATGGATAAATGGACAATTTTCAATCTGGTTTCCGACTCCATCACAGCACAGAGACAGCATTCATTAATATAATAAATTATATTCGCTTAAATTGTGACTCTGGCAAAATATCCGTTCTGGTATTGTTAGATCTCAGTGCTGCGTTTGACACTGTTGAACATAACATACTACTAGAGAGACCGGAAAACTGGGTCTGGCTTTCTGGGATGGTGCTCAAATGGTTCAGGTCATACTTAGAAGGGAGAGGTTATTATTTGAGTCTAGGAGAGCATACGTCTTTAGTGGACGTCCATGGCCTGTAGAGTTCTACAAGGCTCAATTCTTACACCGCTATGCTGAAGACACCCAGATTTACCTAGCCTTATCTCTAAATGACTACAGCCCCATTGACTCCCTCTGCCAGTGCATTGATGAAATTAATAGTTGGATGTGCCAGAACTCTCTTCAGTTAAACCAAAAAAAAACTGAAGTCATTGCATTTGGAAACAAGGATGAAGTTTTCAAGGTGAATGCTGCCTTGACTCTAGGAGTCAAACAACTAAAAATCAACTCACAAATCTTGGTGTGATTATGGAGACAGACCTTAGTTTCAGTAGTCATGTCAAAGCAGTAACTAAATCAGTATACTATAATTTCAAGAATTAGATGTTTTGATTCCAGCCAAGACTTGGAGAAACTTGTTCATGCCTTTATCACTAGCAGGGTGGACTACTGTAATGGGCTCCTCACCAGCCTTCCCAAAAGACCATTACACAGCTGCAGCTCATCCAGAATGCTGCTGCCACACTGTAAAAAATTTATGTGAAATCTACAGTGATTTATTGTGTGAGTGCACAGTAAATCACTGTATAGAAGTTCACAGTATAATACTGTATATTCAGTCTAAGTAGCAGTAAAAACATAAGTATTGTAAAATTCACAGTACACAGGCATGTCCTGTAGAGAATCACAGTAGCAAGAATAAAATCACAGTTTACTGCTAATGTCCTGTGGAAAATCACAATAACTATTTATACTGTAGAAAACACAGTAGCCTAAAATGACAACACACTGCACTAGAAGCAGGGCTGCAAGCCAATTATAGAACAGTAAATTACCCTGATCTTCTTGATATTCTGTTACATATTTGCAGTGAATAGACAAGACTATGTTTTTTAATAAAACATCAACATAAATCTTAAGAAGGACCAAGAGGAGACATATATAGCAAAATGTGAAGAAACATATTCATTTAAAGGTTTTCCAATATACATATGTTTAGTTTCAGTGCCAACCAACGCGGTTTCCATGGGATGGCACCCACACAAGCACCTGCCAAACACATTGACAGACACATGGCTATGTTTGCAACAACATTTTCACCGGAGGAAGAGATAAACGCTTAGAAACGGCCATATAGCTATAGCATGATGCCTTCTATTTCTAGATGACTAAGACAAAGTTTACCAGTAAACTTCAAAATTATACGGCTGCGAGCCATCATAATTGATGGTTCTTGCCATCTCTTCCTCATCCCAGATTTTATCGCATGTTACATTATCCTAAAATAGTTTTTTCAACGTGTACCACTTCCATAAACACTGCATGCGTAGGCAGTATTATCCATAGGGGCTGTCGTTGTTTCGCGTCCTGTGTGACGTCAGAACTCGGAGTACATCGATCTAGTACGAGTTCACGGGTGGGAAGTCACGGGTTTGACTGCCGTTCCAGTGCACTTTCACGGGTTTAAGGTTGGAAAAACATGGGTTATGGGTTGCCTGAAATGCGGCATTATGCTAGGTTGAGGCTACTACCTTTCCTCCACTTCTCCCCAACGTGACGTCATCACTGAATTGCGTAAAATGAATCCGTTAAAACCAAAAATGTAAAAAACTGGTCTTTAAGACCATTTTTGAGACATTTTAAAAATGATATACATATCTTGAGTGATTTATGTACCCATTAATCGACAGGGGTGGTTAACCTGCAACATGGGCTTTAACTCATTTGTGAGGCCTTTGTCAGTTTAAACATTTAAGAGCCAGAGGACGCGAGCTCGCGTGCACTGTAAAGATTTGTGCATTTGCTCATCCGAAGCGCGCAAACCCACGCCTCAGAAGGCGCGCAAATATAAGCTCTCTCTGAAGTATTGTGTTTAAATGAACAAATTCATACAAAAATTATGTATAACCATCTTGGTAAGTAGCTATCCTTCAGCAGACATAGCTGGATCAATTAGATCAATGCAACTAGATCAATGCATTCTCTTAAAGTGACAGTCTTATTTTAATCGAAGCAACAACAAAGAAATCACCCACTGCTCTTGATTTAAAAGCATTTGTAACTTTAATAAAGAACAATCTTTAAAGTATAAAGTCAAACATGCGGTGCTGTTTTACATTTGATTATTTTATTCAATTTCTGTACCTAAAAACTAACAATGTTGTTATTAATCTTTGACATGCCCTAGACTGTGATAAAAGGTAAAAAAAAAAAAAAAAGTCTTATATTTAAAAAAAGTAATTTTGTTTGTTTTTTTCCCCAAATCAGTCACATCATTTATAAACTTGGTAGTTAAAAAGTTAAAATCTTTTAAAAAAAAATTACATTTTGTAGTTTTGATCAGGACTGAGGTTAATTAATAGTTTTATGCAAAAAAGTTTGAAAAAAATATTTATCTGATACATTTTTACAGCAGTTTAATTTAGTGGATGTCTACGAACATAACAAAAGAGTAGTGAATTTGCCCACAGTGTATTGTTGAGTTTTTTTTTACATTTCAAAGCATTTTCAAAAAATATGTCAAAATAAGATTTGTCACCAAAAAGAAAGTTGTGGCCAAAATAAGAATCAACTTTACCCCCTAGTGGACGAAAACGTCCCCAACACAACATCTTCTCGCCAAGCCTGCATTTATTTGATCCAACAAACAATCAACAAAAGCAGTAATAGTCAAATATTCTTACTCTTTAAAATAATTGCTTTCTATTTTAAAATATTTTAAATTGTAATTTATTCCTGTGATGATAATGCAGAATTTTCAGTATCATTACTCCAGTCTTTAGTGTCACATGATGCTTCAGAAATCATTCTAATGTGATGATTTGCTGCTCAGTAAAAATGTATTATTATTATTATTATAAATATTAAAAACAGTTTTTATGAGTAGAAAAATCAGCATTTATCATTATAACATCCAAATGCTTGGATATATATACTTCTTTTGGGGTGGAAATATAGATTCAATATAGATCAAATTGATCAAAAGACATGATGATAAAGACATTTATAATGTTACAAAAGATATATATTTTACATAAATGCTGTTCTTCTGAACTTAATATTTAACAAAAAAAACTAAAAAAAACTAAATAAATACTATAAAAAAATGTTTTAAACATAATTATAAATATGTTTTGAGCAGCAAATGAGAATATTATAATGATTTCTGAAGGATCATGTGACTGGAGTAGTGATGCTAAAAATTCAGCTTTGAAATCACAGAAATATATATATAATATCTAATAGAAAACAGTTATTCTAAATAGTAAAAAAAAAATCTAAATGTTACTGTTTTTGCTGTACTTTAGATCAAATAAATGCAGGCTTGGTGAGCAGAAGAGACTTATTTAAGAAACTTTTAACTGGTAATGTTTCATATAACGTGACATTGATTCCTTTTTCTGGCCTCTCAATAATAAGCTGCTGCAAATTTGAAATCCGTTTTTGCAAGATGAGCCTACCTTCTGAGATGACATCATGACAATCTGAATGAAGAGGCGGGGTACATGGCAGGGTCTGGAAAGCACAGAAAAGGGCACAGTATGAAAACATTGCATTCACTGCAGTACAGTATTCATTGCTAATCAGAAAAGAAAAACGGGCACAAAAAGAAAACACAATTGTAAAAATTTACTTAATGAATTAATAACTTACATTATTACGGGAAAAAAACAGGAAAGAAACAAAAATTATGATCCACAAATTTCTTCTTTAATCTTAGCCTGTTCAGTTAACCTACCCCCAAACCCAAACATACCCATTTAATAACGAATATAAAACCATATAAAACGTAAAATAGAAAGAAATATGCAAGAATTTATAATTTAAGTAACAACATAGCATTACAACAATATTTTGTGTTGCTAATCCCACTTCAACCTTTAAACCTAACCACAGCCATTTCTTACAGTAAAGCATGAAGGACAGACAAGCACAATCCCAATATTTTACAGCAAAAAAGACTAAAACATTATCAAAAGAATTCCAAATGATCCGTTGTAGCTAAGGTGAAATACAATAGTTTTGTGTGAGGTACAGAGCAGAATTTAAATTGTTAATCGATGAAAATCTTATCCAGATTATGTCCCCGAACCACTCCAGGAAAAGCACGTATCATTCAAATGACGCACCTCACCAGAAACACGGCATGTCGCAATCTGTGTTGAAGCAGGTGAGGACCAATGAGCGTTTTGATTTTACTCCCATAGTTATTTTATGCAGAAAATTTTGGATTTTAGAATTTGGTCAGCAGCACAGGCTGTTTTTTTTATACGGTTTATATTGAACTCTTCTTTGTCATCCTCCCAGCCATCAGTCCAGTTGGTGTGGGCACTGGAAGCCCCATTTTCTCCTGAATTTTGTGATGTCTCATTTTGATGTTATCATCCAAAGTTTCTAATAATAAAAGTCCTCTTTTTTGGCACAACACTTGAGTCCTCCAGTTTTTACATAGCGGTTTTTTGTGACAGAACATACTGAGCATATATGGACTCAGCTGGAGACCTTGAGATCCACCACGCACTCGCACAACAGGGGATCCTCCTAGGATGTCAACAGGAGGAGATCCAGGCATCTCATCAGGCCTTGACCAGTCTATCACAACAACTGAGCGCTATTTCCAAGACTTAAACAGATTCAGATTGGTTTATCTATGGATCCTGCCATAGTGGCACCTGTTGTGGAGGAGACACCTACTCTGCACCGCACCTCGCCTGAATCTGCTGGCTCCTTATTCTGGTGAACCTACATCATGCAGTTCATTCTTGTCAAAATGCTCTCTGACTTTCTCATTACAGCCTTCCTGCTTCCCCACCAACAAATCCATGGTAGAATTTGTTATCATGCACCTGGCTGCTATCACAAATGAGTGGGGTGTAGCTATGTGGGACAACAAGCATGATTGATGGAGGTCCTACTCTAACTTTTCTCAGGAGCTACGGAAGATCGTTCACCGATCAGCTCAGGGTAATGAGTCAGCACTAGCACTATCGCTACTGCGACAAGAAACCACAACAGTTTTGGATTATTTTATCAATTTTCTTGTGCTAATCCGCATCTAGCGGTTGGAACAGCAAGGAGCTGTGGGACCACTTCCTCCATGGACTGGCTGAGCACATAAAGGATCCACTCCCTGGAGCTGCCTCCCTCATTCGATGGGTTGGTAGAACTCCATTCAAGTGGATTTTTGCTTGACGCTCAGGTCGCAACATCGTGGCATGGAGATCAGGCATGAAAGTTTTGATCTGCTACCCAGTGCTAGAAGCGCCATGTCACCACAGTTTAGGTTCGCTGAAGAAGAACCCTTGCAGATTGGCCAAGCTCATCTCACACACCGTGAATGGTGGTTTTGGATCGTCCAGGGGTTGTGTATATATTGTGGAGAGATGGGACATATGGTTTTTTTCCTGAATTTTGAGTTGTCTCGTTTTGATGTTATCATCCGAAATTTCTACCATATTTTTCTGACTATAAATCGCACTTAAGTATAAGTCGCATCAGTCCAAAAATACGTCATGACGAGTAAAAAAACATATATAAGTAGCACTGGACTATAAGTCGCATTTATTTAGAACCAAGATAAAACATGCTGCTCAGTGCTCCTGTTGCCTCTCCCTGAAGACATAGAGCACCCTCTCGTGGCTGTAGACGGTAATGTTTTCTCTTGCTTCATTTCTCTTGGTTCATGTCAAATAAATTTTGACAAATAAGTCGCACCTGACTATAAGTCGCAGAACCAGCCAAACTATGAAAAAAAATGTGACTTATAGTCTGGAAAATACAGTTATAAACTTCCTTTTTTTTGAGTCCTCCTGTTTTTACACAGTGTTTTTTGTGAAAGCAATGTATGTTCATAACATTAGCTTATTTCAGATAATGAATGTTTGCTTTTTTATTTTCAGAAAATTATTATTAAAATAACTTTCCAGGATAGATAATTAAATTACCAGACATATTACTCACCAGAGAAGAATCTTGTTGGGTCTGCTGGTGAATAAAAAACAAAAAATTGTCAGTCGGGTTTAATGGGTGGTGGGTCTGGGACTAATAGACCCCCAAAACAGTAAAACTGCACATTTTAGAGTGGCCTTTTATTGTGGCCAGCCTAAGGCACACCAATGCAATAATCATGCTGCCTAAGCATCTTGATATGCCACACCTGTGAGGTGGATGGATTATCTCGGCAAAGGATACATGCTCACTAACACAGATTTAGACAGCTTTTTGAACAATATTTGAGAAACATAGGCCTTTTGTATATTATATATATATATATATATATATATATATATATATATATATATATAAAAGTTACATGATGTTATTACGTTGCCATCTTGCCGCCAGCCAATCACTGTATTGCTGATCATAGTTTTGAGTATAGATACATCTGCCCTTACGCACAGTAATCTTAGACATCTTAGTCCAGATATTTTAAAGGTGCAATTTGTAATAATGATCTATTGACAGAAATGCAATAAAATATAAATAACTATGTTTTCAAAGGTGTTTGAAGACCTTACTTAATGAACTGTTATGTTTTTTATTACCTTAGAATGAGCAATTTCTATCTACATACAGCGCGGGTGTCCTAATGCTGGGTACACACCGAAATATTTTTTTTCATTTTATAAGATTTTCAAAATGTGATAGATCACAAACATGAGTATAAAAATTCCTAGATTAAACCGTTTTGCTCCTATATTGTGTGGTGTGCCATGATGTGACAAAGACTGCACACCACACACCAACAGATTTTCAACCAGAGTCTTGACTGTGAACAAAGGAAATCTCGCAAAATCTCGCGAGACTTCAGAATAAGCATGGTGGACAATATGCAGGAAGAAGTTACAAGTTACAGAGTGATCTAGAGGTGATCAATGGTCACAAAATCACAGATATGTTTTTTTTTAAATTGTTTTCAGTTCTCTCTTGGAAAAGAGATCTTATTCTCTTTGAAATTGCCTTATTAAATGAACTTACATCACTCTTTAAGAACGTGGTCATTCGCTTTCTGATTGGATATTGTTTTTTTTTACATGATAATCTCCAGAGCATGCGCGCGTTTGTCCTCGGGGTTCCCCCCACACATCAGGGCCCGTATCCCTAAAGATTCTGAGAATCCTCTCAGAGAGCTCCTAACTTAACCTAAAAATTCCTTGCCAGGAGTTTTAGCTTAGAAGAGATTCCAGAACATTTTCAGTGAACTCTGTGCAAGGAATGGATGGAAAATCCTATCTTAGTGAGGAGGTGTGGTTGACCCCGTTGCTAGGTATGAGTCATCATTTCAAAAGCAGTGATTGGTTGATCCTACAAGTTTGATGAAAATGAACTTTTGGTGATAATGAGCAAAGGATGTACCCTCAAATCAATAAACATAATTATACACTCTAATCTTATGCAGACTGTAATTGTAAATAATGTTTCACATTCAAGAAAATATCTGGAAAATTAAAAGTAAGCTGTAGGGGTTATAGTCTAACATTAGAATCTAAAATATGTGAAAACTTAAGCTCATTACACCCTGTTCAAATAATGATTCGTGTCTTATTTGATCATATTAATATCCTAGCTGGCATATGTTGTACTTTCACTCCCATATGGACCCCTTAGAAAACAAGATGGGCTATCTCAAGGGGCTGTCCTTAATGAAGTAGAAATTACAACGTTATAACTCAGTGTGGTCTTAAGGAGGGTAACACGGCTCAGCTTTTATCAATGTCTGTGATTGCTGGCTGGTCTATTTATGAAGGCTTGTTAACAAATATCCTACAAACACAGAAAACTGAGAAAAAAAGGAATCGCAAGCCGAACTGGACTGAGGAGCAAGGTTTGTTGCTGGCCCAGATCCACCACAAACATGATTCCTGCACGATCCAATCTGTAGCGTCTCAATAATTCCCTGTCATCCAGTGTTTGCAGGACATCTCTCCTGCCTCCTCTGTTGGCCATTTTGTGCAGCTGCTTAGGGGAACTCCTAAGCCACTAAAAGTCCTCTTCCCTGCTCTTAGCAGATCTCGCCTTAGGAGCCCTTTTAAGCGCTAGGAATGTTGAGGAATAGTTTTTATATTAACTGGGATTTTCGTGTCACTTTTAGGGGCAATTCTAAGAAAATGTCATGACTCAAAAATTCTTTAGAGATACGGGCCCAGGATTTCTGATCTTAAATATTAAACATGTTGAATATTTACGATTCGTGATCGGGGGGATCGAATGTTCTTCCAATCAGGTTCGGACACTCTTAACACACCAAGGGAAAATCTGATAAGATAATTTGTAGAGCCATGGAGATGGGGAAATCAGCCCAAAATCAGCCCGATTATCTTTTGGTGTGTTTAGTTTTTGTATTGTAACTTGTGTTTGTTGTTAATGTTTTTTTGTTTTTTGTTGTTGTTTTAAGTGTGCATCAAAGTATGTCGATTCATCCATTATATGTATACATGTCTGAGGGGTTCATTGGACAGAAATGTTTAGGAATCAATGAATTATTGCAATGCTCACCTGAGGAGGACAACAGCAACAGGAAACCTTGCAAGCAAATAACTGACAAACAGATGGAGATGATAAACTGAAGGAAGGTGAATAACAGCAACACACCACTGATTCCGCAGAAGAGGGTCTGAAATAAAAATCAACATAAGCGAAAATAATTAATATTAATATCTTCATGAATTGTAAATGATCATTACTACTTCTGAAATATTAGGGGGAAAGATGAGACAGATGAATGCAGGTTAAGACTTGACTTTTGACAAGTGTACCGACAACACAGTTATCTTACTGTACATATAAATATGTATATATAAGTTGATGACATACCATATATTTTTTCTTAACATAACATTCAGAGTTGTTGCAGTTAGAGGAAAAGATGATTTGTGCTAGAACCAAATCCAATGAATTTAAAATAAGGGCAATGGATGCGGTTAAAGCACTGAAAATGTTCATTCCAAGTGAACTGTTCACCTATAAAGCAAAAAAATCAACACAAAGTTATTGAACGTGTAGTCTTAACATTTGTGCTAAAGTAGATTGAAAAATAAATGTGTTGTAAAAAATAAACTTCTTGACATAAATAAATAAAATACAGCTTTAAGCGGCAATCATCAGGGTCCAATCACCAATGCCTTATATGGATTATTAAATGATACAACTGAAATCATCTTTTCAAAAATAAAGTGTTTTTTTAAAGCAAAGTCCAGCCTATCTTGACTGATAGTTTAGGTTATAGCAAATATACTGGTGTCAAAATCTCTCTGTACATTTTTTTTTACTATCCTAAGATATGCAATCTTAAGATATGTATTATAGGTGAACTCACATTAAAAAAATTTTTTTACAATTTAGATGAACTGCATGTCATAGGTCAATTCCAAATGAGCAAGAAATTATCAATTGCTCGGGAGTAAAAATACATAAAACACAAACCCAGGAGTATGAAAACACAAATACCAGCCAAAATGAGAATGGACTATGGAACTGAGGGTGTAAATACACAAGGGATGATTAGCAGAACTGAAACAGGTACACTGAACTTGTGGCCCTGGTACACTGAACAATGAAGGACACTAACTAGGGAAAACATTAAAAACAAGAACAGAAGACTGAAAAACAAATTTCAGTTTTTTTTGTTTTTTTTGTGTCCTTGTGTTTGTAGTTGTGCTTAAAGTTGTGCAATGTTATGTAGAACCAAAACTACAGCTATTTTTACTAGTGGTGGGCTGTTATCGGCGTTAACGTGAGACTCTAATTGGGCGATAAAACAAATATCGCCTTTAATCTATTCTCAAAGTTGGGTTGGGAGCTGGGTCTATACTAAGCAAGCTATGATAACTTTCACCTTGATATTTTATATAACCGACTGGCTGAGGCCAGCCTAAAAAGATGCTCAGGACAGTTGACGGGCCACTGCTACGCATCGTCACGAAAGCTTATCTTTTTCACGTGTTTTTAAGCCTAACCACTTGTCGATTTAAACATTAAAGCTTTCAAAAACAAGACGCGGAAAAGCTGAACAGAGTAGCTGGTTACTCGCGCACTGTGTTCGGTGCACACAAGAGAGAGAGCTGCGTATCACTGACAGCGACACTGAACCGAGCTCTCTTCTGCGAAGTTCTCCTCAAAGTCCCTCCTGCACCTGAACAAACAAATACAAATTGCAGTTTGAACAAACAAAAAGATGTGAAAGAGGCCAATTCAGTATTGCGGTGTTCTGGTGTTCACGCAGAGAAAGGTGTCTCAAAAAAACTTGAACATTGAATTTGCTTGTTTTTGCTCTTGTGCCGACAAATACTTACAAAATATGTCAAAATATCCACCTTGGAAATTATGCTCGAAAAAACTTTTATAGTCTGAAAAAAAATTATAGTCTGCAATGCGTTATATCCCATGGCCCTACATTATAGAGATATGAATCATGGTAGTCCAAGTACATTAAAAATTATAGGCATTGAACATATCCTGAAATCTATAAGGGGAGGAGATAGGGCTAAAAGGTTGTTACAGAGAGAGTCTTTCTGGATTTATACATTGAAAGCAACTACATTACCAGGCTTAAATGGTGAATTAGACTTTGTACCATTTTTTTTTCTTTACTATTTTATTGTGTAAGACTTGCTCTTTGAAATGTGTTTCTTTCTTCTAGCTGCTCTACATAGAGTGACCAGTTGTTTCTAACTTGAATAATTAACTGCAGTTAAATGAACTGAGATGATGTTGATTACACACACCCTGATGAAGGCATGTAGCCGCAACGCATAGATGTACCTCTCACCAAAAGAGTTTTAACGTTTAAAGCCAGTGATGCAATAAAGGCTTTTTAACTTTCCACTATACAATTTGAGTGCCTTGGGGTTCTAGTTCTTTAGTATTCCAGTTACTTTTTGTTCTTGGATCTCTAAAAATAATAAATTTTGTGTACATACCAAACATAAACCGGAGGGGGAATAAATTTTGTTTTCTCCAGCAATGCAGAGTGAGCCTGCAATGACGTACTGAGAGGAGAGAGAAGAACAAAAATTGAGGCATTTGTTGAAATATGCCCAGATGGTACTCAACCAGAATAAGCTTTTTACTCCCATGTGTTTCATAAGATTGTTTCATTTAAGACACTTGCTTGATTTGCAATTAAAATCACTATGAAGGCTGTGTATGTGGCATACTGTATTAAATAATGTTACAATATTGACAAAATAAAGGTATGTTTATGTTCTGATTATCTAGATTTTTTTATTTATTCTATGGCATAATTAAACATCTCTAAAATTTGCAATAATCTAAAATACTGCAATACAGTAAAAAGTTAGCAAGCTCTAAGCACTACCATCATGGTAATATTTTACTGTAACAGTAATCAAATAACTGGAACATTTAGTATTTAAATGATGACTAATTAGTCATGTTTAAATATGAGTATGCTACATTGATTGCCAGTAATTTAATTAATTATGTTATCTTACTTCATAAAGGAATACTACTGTTCTAGCATTAATAGAACTGAAAGAAAGAGAAATGCAGAGAGCAGTCCCATTGTGCCACCGGGTGTTGATTTCTTAAATGGTTGCATTTAATGTCATGTCCTTGTAGCAGCAATACACTTGGCAGTAATAGGCATTGTTGGCTTTCTGCATAAACTGTAGACACAATGCCAAACAGGAGAGTCATCAGACCAATCATTATTTGGACAGTCTGTGTAGGACAAGAAATTTGTTTTAATTTTGAATAGGACAAAACAGTCTTTCATAAAGTAAATCAGTATCAAATATACATTATACATTTTTGACAGCTGTAGTAATGGACTTATTATCTCAGAATATATGTATAAAATTCTCACCCCAAGAGCTTTTGGTTGGCCTGTCAAAAATGCCTGAAGTCCATAAAGAGGTGAAAGTCCTGCTACTTGGACATAAACAGGCACAGGAGCATTTGTTGCAGTTTGTATTGGTGGTTGCAGCTGGATGACAAAATTATTTATGGGTATGGCAGTCGACATTCTCGTTTCAGGATCTGAAATTGGCGTGCAAAATGACAGCAACTCAAAACATGGAAATTATATGATTCAATATATTTTTTGTATGTACAAAATATATTCACTTAATAAAATAGTATACATTATCATAAATATGGTTTTCATATTGTTTTCATAAAGAATTATTTCTTCCATTTTTTTGCCATTATTATGATAGGGCAGTTAGTAGAAAGGAATCGTAGTGGGAAAAAGAGAGGTGGGATGCTATCACGAAAGGGGAAAGATCCACAAGCCGGGAATCAAACTTGGGACACCCAAAGTGAAATGCCACTATTTGTTGGCTTGTTAAGGCATAGTCTTCATATTGGTTGAATTTTTATGAATGTAGTTATGCTTTAGTAACAAAGTGTAAACCAGGGATAGGCAACGTCAGTCCTGGAGTGCCGCTATCCTGCAGAATTGAGATCTAACCCTAATCAAACACACCTGAATAAGCTAATCAAGGTCTTTACGATTACTAGGCTACAGACAAATTAAGGCGGGCGTACACGGTGCGAATTCAGATGGTCGGAAGATCGTATGTCCACGCACACGGCACGAGTGAGTTTATCTGAAAATCGTACGGGCGAGATGATATACGACACGATTTTACAACCCGCGAATTCCAGAAGCAATCGCACGAAGTTGATAGACACACAGAAGGATCACTGTATGACACAATCGCTCTCACGGTACTTTGATGTCTTACAGGTGATCATTCTGTGTAGCGCTGCTTCAAGTCGAACGCGCCTAATATAACTGCTCTCCCTCTCTCATAACTGCATATAAAATATTGATATGAGCCGTGACTGTTTCCTACACGTAAAGGTTATTTTTCAGCAATAGGAAACCGGGACGTTTGGTCACCCTGTGTGTGTGTGTGTTCTTGTATATGATTTATAAATATCTGAAATAGGTATTACAATGTAAGCATGGTTTGTGAGGACAATTCCTGTGCCCTTGTAAACCAAATGGCTATTAAAAATACTATACGGTGTTTAACAGAAATTGTAAACATACCGTTATGTCTATGGAGAGTCCCAGTAAACTACATATACGTGTGTGAGAGAGAGAGAACTAAAAAGCATGGTACACGTTGCTAGAAACATAGAAACAGCACTCGCTGTTCCTGTCAGACTTCAGCGAGTTTATCCTCCTGGTCAATAGTCCACATTTGCCGTGGCGCTGCCATCTTTGTCTTTCTTCTTCTGTGGTTTTCCTAGTTCGTGATTGGTCAACTTTAGATAAATCAACAAATCGGCTCGTTCAACCGCACACATGTCACGAATTCAAACCCATAGCTCACAAACTTTTTAGACATGTTTAAAAATGATCTGGAGGTCGTAAAGTGCTCGTAAGCCACTCTGCTCGGCTCATAATTCATCGCAAGTGATATGAGCAGCGACCACACGAGCATTCGCGATTTCCACACGATTGAAAAAAAATTTAGACTTGACTTACTGATATAAATATTAGCATAAAACTTTATTTGGAGTACTACCTATGCACAATGCACAATTTTAAATATTAAGCCTAAATTGGGTTTTAATGTTACTATTGATGAGGATTGTATGATCTTTAAATAATATTAGTCTTTAAAAACAATATATTTAAAGTGTACATAAAGTATACTTACAATAGTTTCCACTTTATATTTCCACAAATATATTTCAGTATATCTTTAGTTGGATCTCAGCACTAATTCCACACAATTAAAGAACACTGTTTTTAATGTTCTAATTTAGCAGACTTTAATTATACACTTTAGTATACCAAAAATACTTTATAGGATATTTTTTAATTAAGTACATAATTATGTAAATGTATTTGTAGTGTACTTAGCATGAAAAATAAATTCAAATACATTTTAATATATTTGTAGTATACTTGGCATGAAATAAATTAATTTAAATACAAGTAGTAGTATTTTGTAGTATTTTTCTAGGGTAGTTATTAAAATTGGTAGAGTTATTGTTATTAACAAGAATAACTCTATTAGACAATGAAAACTTGGAATATACTGTGAAACAAGCAGCTCAGTTTTAAACTGATCTATATCATTGACATTAAGCAGATGCTTTGTTACAAAGAACACTTATATAAGTGCACTACTAACCAGTATAGATCAACTTATTACTAAACAAAGATAACCCATTTATCATTAAAAAAAGAAAAAAAAAAGAAACAAAGATATATTTGTGCAAAGGTAGTCAGATGTAGTGTAAGTATATATTTACTGTTTTTCCCGGGGAAAGAATTCTCTCTTCAGCTGGTTTTTCACACGTCACTCTGAAGTTCTGTTCACTCTTCTGAGATAAACCAATGTAAATTCTATGTCAAATGTAATTGTTTGTACTTTTTCCTAGAATCAAAGGGGAAGCAGGTGGAGCTCAGGTGATTATGAAAATTGGTGAACCTGGCAGTTACATTAAATAATAAGAAGTTTAAAAACCATGAAAAAACAATGAAAACAGAAGTTTAAAAAAACAAAATTTTTGTATTGTTGTTTGTCATAAAAAGTCATTTGCATGCTGGTTTGGAAACCAGGTGAAACTGCCACAGTGAAACCAAGTAACACTTTTTAGTTGATAATAAATAAAACCCTTTTGCAACTTAGAAGTGTAATAAATCTGAGGCCATTAGCATTCATTGTCCTCTTATCAAATGATCTATCAAAGTCTAATAGCATTGTTGTGTTGTGAGTGCATACTCAAGTAAACAAATAATCATTGTTGCAAACAAATGTTTTACACTTTATTAGTTTGATACAGATTTGGAAATAAAAAAAATTGTTTTTAATTTTCCATTATTTTATAAAAGTTAAACTTTTTCATAACTGTCATTGTAAGCAGGCACATAGACTATGACTGTTGGGGTTCTTGTTTTCAATAATCCTATCATCCTGTTGGAAAATTATTTATTTATTCTGTTATTGTTTGGTTTTGCATTTCGAAGATTTATAATTTTATTATCATTATATTTATTGTTTAATCAGAATGGTATGTTTTACCTTCAATCTATGTATCTAACAATATGCAAGTGCTTTTAGTAAAGTGCTTTTGCAATTAATGAAAGAGAGTCAACAAAAGTAAAGTCAAATGCTCAACTACAATGAACACTAATAACCATTATGGTGACTTCAAATGAAACTTTCAAAACACCATCTAGCTAAACCTCTATTTTTAACTCACATTTATTTACAAGTACGTGTGTAGATGAATGAAACAAAAAAGTATTTTGCTTTGTAATAAGAGGAGATGGAAATGCTGTTTTTGGAGTTATTTAATCATCCTTTGCTGGGACATTGAGAGAGAGTGAGAGATTATTTTATTTCAGTTGATCTCATTGGCTGTGTCCATTGTAGTTGTTGTGCTTCTGCTTGTCTCTTCTCTTTTTTCTGCTCCTGTTTGTTCCTCTTTCCTTCTGTGATTCTGCTTGTTTACAATATGTGTTCATCACAAATGATGCATCACTAATGCATCACACTGAAAAATGGTAGTCCTACATTAGCAGGATTGGAGATCCCTGAACAAGCAATTAAATAGGGCTGCACAAGCTTGTAGTGACCACACTATGGTATTACAGATGATTTTATTTTTTTTAAATCCATACTAGGTGGCAATAATCTGTCTCCTTTTAATGGCTTTTAAAGTGCCTGTATTTTGGGAACTAAAAGGTTCATATCTTGGTTTTAGTAGTCCCCCACAACTGGTTGACATGCAAATAAAGTCATTTTCATGTCGGCACCAATAGCCTTGTAGGTAGTGTGCCAACATATACAGCACAACTTCTCTCATGGCAACCCGAGTTTGATTCCCGTCTTGAGGTCCTAAACTGGTCCCATTGCCCTCTCTCTACCAAGTTCTTTCCTGTAATCTCACCACTGTCCTGTATTAATGTAAATGGTAAAGGCTTTACCCCCCCCCCCCCCCCCCCCCCCCAAAAAAATCACTTTAAATTCCTTATATGCATTTATATTAATCTTACCCGTTTTTCCTTAGAATGTTTTGTTCCTGTTTGGTTTAGCTCTTTAGTTAATTTGCTCATTATTCATTATTCGTTAATTCCCTCCACCTGTTTTCCCCTTGTCAGTTGCCTTATTTAAAGTCTATTTCAGTAGTTTGTTGGTTATTACCCTGAGTTATTATGAGTTATTTCCTGTGTTATTTCTTGTGGGTTTTAATTAAAGAATTGTGAGGGAATTACTACTGGACCCAAAATTACAGACAGACACAAGTGAATAAATCTTTGAAAGTTTATTTTCAGTTTCTTTAATAACAATGTTCTCAGGATGCTGACAGGTCCTATCCAGGCCAGAAGGTGGCTACAGTAGAATAAGCAATGGGAGTATAAGTTCAGGGGAAGATCTGGAGGTTAGCAAGTCAGCTAAGTGATTCCAGGCAGGAACAGAGTGAATCAGCTAACAGACATTGCATGGCTTAGTGTAGCTAACATGATTCAGTTGGTCTTCTGAGATTGGTGGGGTGATCTGCTTGGGAATCGAACCCTGGTCTACCACGTGACAGGCAGAGACACAATCCACTGTACCACACATGAGAGTCTACCAGTGTTTGCTAGAAGGCATTCTGAGAAGTAAGAGGAGTAGAGAACAAACAAAGACAATGCAATCCAATTTCCTTTATCCTCTTCCAATCCAAATCAATTCCACAATCCAAATCCAGAATGAACTGACAATCCAAATCCAGAGAAGCAAATTTACTAGTCAACCAAAATACTACCTCTTGATAAAGGTTCAGGCAGAGAGAGACAATTCAGGTTCCAGGCAGGGTAGAGTTCACACAGGCTTCAAGAATCTGATTTAGGAACTGGCTGGAATGTTCACCAATGAGCTGATGAGACAATCTGGCAAGGAGGTAAGAGCAAGATTGACTTATATAGTTAGTGAGACAGGTGAAACCAATGAGGGAAATTAAAGAGGAGTTACAAGGCCAGGAACAGGAAGCTGGATGCTAGTTGTCAAAATAAAAGTCTAACAGGAACTGGTGACAGAATCATGACAAGAATGGTCATTGTGGATTATCCCCATCTTCTTCATTTTCCTTTGGAGACTGTAACACACCCCATAAACACAATCAAGCCTAAAAAAAAGTCAACCATCCCTTTTTAAAAAAAAAAAGTATATCATGAAATAATCAAACAGATCCTAGTTAAAAGTTTACTAGTTAATATGTTATTAATCAGTTATAAATCATTGAAAGTCATCACTGTACATCATCTTAATAAACATTTGTTAATCATGAACACACTATGATCAAACCATCAGTACATGATCACTATATAATTTATGTATGTTTTATTAAAGTTTTAAGCTGTCTGATATAAATCACAAAAATTTAATTATGCAACACTTTTTTTTAAATAAAGAATAGTAAATGATTTGAAGTCAAGTGAATAAACATGTCTAAATGACTTACAGTCAGGGGATTTTAGTGGGTTGTGTTAAACCCTTTCTCTAATCAGCACAGCCAGTCTCTCTGTCACCGTTAGAACTCGCCTGAAGTACAAAGACTATAATTTACAGTAATATTAGTTTAGCATTCAGATACATCACAAATATGTAAATATTATGGATTATTATTATTATTAGTTTACATTCAACTTTATTGTCATTGCACATGTAAGGTACAAGGCAACGAAATTCAATTAGCATCTAATCAGAAGTGCAATAAGCAGTAAGTACAGGATATATATTGTTTACAATATGTTAAAAATGTACAATAAATATACAAATAAGGCAGTACTATAGACATAATTTACAGATTTTAAATAAAATCAGGATGACATACAGATAGGTATACTATGAACATACTATACAGATGGATGTAATAAGTGTATGTACACTATAAGCAGAAACTATTAACATATGAATATCATTTACACTAGTGAAATGTACAGTAAAAAAAAGTGCACAGAAAATATTCCCGTGTGCAAATGGATCATTCAGTATTCTGGGATGAACAGACAGTAGTGCAAGACATAGCAAGTTAACGGTTTTTGTTTGTTTGTAAACCAGATGTAGTGATGTAGTGATTAGGAGGGGTGAGGAGTCTGTGTGTTTGCTGTGTGTGGGGGGTGGGGTGTCAGAGGGCAGATCTAAGGATCCATCCGTCGGCCAAAAAAGCAGAATCCAGCGGCCTGGTCAAAGGTTTAATGTGTATTCTGTCTTTTACTGCACTTGCGCTTATCAGAATGAAGGTGGTGGAGCAGGTGTGGCCTGACCTTGCTGTTGGTCAGAAAGTCCATAATCCAGGTGTTAATGTCCAGGTCTCCAATTTTTAAGGTCAGCTTGGAGGGAATGACGGTGTTAAATGCTGAGCTGAAGTCAACAAACAACATCCTAACATAATGTGTTGTTATTGTCCAAGTGTGTGAGTGCATACTGCATCCTCTGTGGTCCTGTTTTTATGGTAGGCAAATTGGTGTGGGTCCAGTGTGGGTGGGAGGCAGTCTTTGAGGTGTGCTTGAACGAGTCGCTCGAAGCACTTCATAATGATTGGTGTAAGTGCTACGGGGCGGTAGGCTTTTAAGCACATTGGGGAGGAGTGTTTCTGCACTGGCACAATGGATGTGGACTTCAAATATGTAGGCACAGTTGCTTGGGTGAGGGACAGGTTGAAAATATCTGTGAAGACCCCTGCAAGCTGCTCTGCACATGCCCTAAGCACAGGACCAGGAATGTCGTCCGGGCCAGCAGCTTATAACAGCTTTGTTATATATTCAAATTCAAAAGCATCGATGTTTTAACTATAGAATTTATTTTTCAGAATTTATCAGGACTCAAAATTAATCACACATAAATACACTTATTTCTAACGCTCATGAAAATAGCCTGCTTATTCAGTTGAGTCTGTTTCTGTTAATTAGCCACAGTATAGCCGTCATGTTTAGAATTAATGATAATATCTCTATTTTTATAAAAGCTCCCGAACAAAAAACATTATTAGGCTATATTCTTTTATGATAGGCAACGTGAGATAAACTCTCGAGACGAGGCTTGTGACAGATAATATAAGTTACTTAATAAATACACGATTGTGATAGAGAATAAGAAGCTGACGTCTGATTTCTTCAAGCGGTCATATTTTATCATGTTTACTATGGTAACAAGTTTAGCGTGCATATATTTTTCATCGCTTATAAATATTTCTGCCTTGTATGGTGATTATAATCCACATTGGATCAAGTTATTTCAAACACTCGCTGCTGACTGAAAGAGAGTTTGGAGCTCGACTTATTTAAAAAAAAGTGTTCAATGCTGATGTTAAAGCTGTTATCTTTCTGAAATGATCCGCAGCGCAGACTCGCTATTTTTATAAAAGCTCCCAAACAAAAATCATTATTATAGTTTGATGATATGCAACGTGGAGCTAAACTCTTGAAACGAGACGACAGATAAAATGTTACTTAATGAATTCACAATTGTGATAGAGAATAAGAAGCTGACGTCTGATTTCTCCAAGCAGTCATATTTAACATGTTTACTGTGTAACGTTAATGTTTAGCGTGCATAGTCTTTTACATAGCTTATAAATATTTCTGCCTTGTTTAGTGATTATAATCCACATCGGAAGTTATTTCAAACACTTGCTGCTAACTAAGAGTGAGTTTTGAGCTCAACTTATTTTAAACCGTCTTTAATGCTGGTGTTATCTTTCTGAAATGATCCGTGCTGACTCTCTCTAGACACAGAGAAAGTCCGCCTTTGTTCATAACCCCTCCTCTAGCCCCAGCTGGCCCGCTTTGGCCCAAGGTTTTCGTCGGGCCAAAAAACCCTGGCCGTTGGCCCCGAGAAAGTCCCGGCGAGGCACGATCAAGCCCCGGAAGTGACTGTGGAAACGCGACTGGCCCTGGCACGCACTAGCACGCCCGGTCTTAGCTCGATAGTGGAAACACGGCTACTGATGGCTTCACACAGTTGATGAGGGGTGAATACTTAGGGGTGAGAAACAATGAAAGGTGATCAGACTGTCCGAGGTGGGGGAGGGGGGGGTCGCAATTTAAGCTCCATCAATGTTTGTGTAAACATGATCCAAAAAGTTTTGTCTCCTCTAGTGTTGCCGGAAACATGTCGATGTCGATTTAGGGAGCACTGTCTTTAATTTGGAGTGGATTTGGAATATAGTATGCGGATATTATGGTGGAAGTGAACTCGGCAGATAAAAAGGTCTACATTTAACCAGGAGAAACTCTAGTTTAGCTGAGCAGTGTCTCCCAACAATGACAGTGTTCGTACACCAAGCTTTGTTGACATAAATACACAATCCACCACCTCTTGTCTTGCTGGGGTCATCTGCCGTTCTATCTGCATGTAGCGTCCGGCTAGCTCAATAGCATTGTTGGGTATGTCGCTGTGTTAGCCATGTTTCTATGAAAACCAGGACATTGCAATCCAAAAGTCTCTTACTGTGGGGGATGCAAAGTCATAACTCGTCCATTTTGTTCACCAGTGACCGCACATATTTGGATTTGTGCTGAATGAGAGAGGTAGGATACATGAGCAATAAGCTCCATTTATTACAGTTTAAAGTATACACCTTTTTCAGTGAGAGATGAATTCAGAATCAGCACATGGTCTCTGTCTAGTGCGGTTTGTTTTTAAGTTTGCAACTTATGGCATTTGCTGTTCTTTTGCTGGCGGTTATTAAACAGCATTGCTTTATTTTTTGGCACCCCCCTTCTGGATTGAGGGTGAAATGCCTGTATTCGTTGTAAGGCCTCATGCATGCACCAAACCAATATGTCTGTACGCATTCATGTATCGATATACCCCATTAACTACATATATACTTGTCCTGCTAAAATTAATGGACGTATATGGAGGGAAGTTCTTTGCCGAGTTCATAGTTTTAGTTGTTTCCAAGTAAATTACGTCATCCTGCCCCAGGTAAGTCCATTACTAAGCAACTTGGATGCGTGCACACATGGAGCATAAGTTGGAAGACCAAGATCTGATTAATGCTGTAGTGGAATATATAATGTAGTTATTATCATGTTTTAGCATTTTCATTTTAGGATTCCTGGATGAAATCAATTGTTTTTTTTGTGCATTTGTTGCACATTTTGATGCCTGGATGACAAGAGTGTAGAGGGCTCCCACCTGAAGCACTGTGGCCTTTCCACTCAAATGGAGATGAAGAGAGAGGGAAAAAAACAAACTAGGAATGCTATTATTCACCATGACAGTGAAAATGGCTGGCCTTGAGCCACAGTGCTTTAAGTGGGACCCCTGTCATCAAGAACTTAACATTTTGCAACAAACACAACAGAAACTGAAATGAGCTCTCTCTTACACAGACACACACACACACACACAGTTCTGCAATCCTACTGTTTGTACACAATATGTACATTTCCCTTATGAAACAAAAATATATTGCAGTATATTGGAAAATTGAATTTAATATATTAGGCATATATTCTTATATATGGGATTTAATATTTAGTTTTTCCAGTATATTGAAAGCGGCAATCATTTGTATATTTTGCAATATATTATATAATATATGTATCATCAATGTATTATTCAATGTATTCAAATATATAATATATTAGAAAATAAAAAGGGAAAATAATATATTACAATATATCACAATATATTTTAAGAAATATATTTTCCTTTCGGATGAGCACCACTCTTCAGTTCTGTTTATTTTACTTGGATGAATTTGTCTGTTTTTTGTTTTGTTTTTTTTAATCAGATTTACCAGTTGTTATCATTTCTATTTGTACGGGTCAATTATGAACAAGAGGTCAAATTGAACTGCAAGCGAAAACTTTAGAGAATTGGGTGCAGTTACAAATATTTGAATGGCTCCTCCTCTTTGAGTGGCCCCTCCCCTATCTCGCTCCAAACTTATGCTCTCACTTGAGAGCCCTGAATATCAGTCACTGAGATCAGAAAACTAAAAGTCTGATAGTGTGTGACCTTCTGTTTAGTGTACAGTGCTCTGTTTTTACTTTATAAGTGTTTACAAAGTTGGTAAGTGTATGATACCTAGTGTTCAGATTTTAAAAGTAGTGTTGTATATTCCATGCTTAAGTTTACACAATTGAATACACAAGACACAAAAGTGCAGGATCCACAAGTCACCACAGAAATGGATGTCTTTTTTCATGGGGAATAGAGATTACTTTTATGACACAGTTATGACACAGTTTATACAGCACAGTACCTTGTGTTTATTTCTACTTACAAAAAGTAAAAGGCATCTTTTAAAAAGGAAACCTACCCAGTTTAGCCTCAGATGGTATCGGTCTTTCAGCTGATGACTGTCAAGAGTGGTGTGAAAGAGGAGGGGTTTTATTCTGTGTTTATTCAGCGAGTCTCTCTCTGTGCACAACTCCATCACATTTCTCTTCTTGCTCTATACCACTGTATCGTTTTTTTTGTACATTTCCATCATGGACTGTGCCTTTGCTAATCTAGACGCTGCTGGATTTCTACAGATCTGGCAACACTTTGACGCTGATGGTGAGAATTTAAAATCATTTTCATTCTGCTTCCAAATAATGTCTATTTATTGTTATTTAAATGTTTGCTTATTTACATAGCGACACATTTTAGATATAAATACCCCTTGCTCATCTGATCATGAGATAAATTCTAGATAAATACCTTTCTGCAGATAATGGCTACATTGAAGGAAAAGAGTTGGATGACTTTTTCCGTCACATGCTGGAAAAATTAGGGTCAAAGGTATGTAAAAAACTAAATAAATTGGAATCAAAAGTCCAGTGATGTATTACATTTGAATGAACACAAACCTTTAAACACATCACTGTCCTGTGTTTGATCTAACTGTTTGATTACATTGTGCAGATATATGGAAGCACATTAGACACTCTTTCTTTAGGTGCTCTTTAAAAGTGCTCTCTGGCTGTTTACACATTAGGATCTGTTCCCTCGCCCACTAACATAACACACACAACAGCCATTTAACAACTGTTTACATTTTACACCAACAGACACTTAAAATACACTGCCACCGGACAAAAATACACCACCTTTTGACAGAATTTTAAATCTTTTACGATCCTAGAAGAAAAAAATGGATGGAAACTAGGGTTATCACGGTTTTAAAAAAATATGTGTGCACATGTAAAGTACACTCATAAAGAATATATTTTAACTGTTGTATTACACTGTTACTCAGGAACTTGTGCAACGTCTCAAGAAACCAAACATCACTCTATTTTCAGGAAACTGTGGTTAGACATACAAGCAGTAGCGTAGCAAGGGCTGTGCCAATGTGCGACCGCACAGGGCCTCGCACCTCGTCTCTTGGCCTGCATTTTATGTAGTTTATGTCTGTTTTTCCACCCATTTTGTCTTTTGAAAGACTAAGTAGTCACTTAAGTGCCATAAGAAAATTTCTTCTAAAATGAGCTTTTTTTTTTAATCAGGTTATTTATGTGTGGGTTCAGTAATTGCACTTTAATGGCAATGCATAGTTTCTTTTCTTTCCCATAAAAGTAAAATATATGAACATAAACACAGGAAACTGAGAAGAAAAAAAAACATTTTAGAAGAAAATTTTAGATTGCTCTTAAAAGAGAACTTCTTTTAGCTTTGATATTTACTTAGATAATTGCTTTATTATTATTATTATAATTATGCAGTAGCTCTTACAATTCTTAAAAGCATGTCATTGCAATTGATCAGTTGCTTGTTAAAGTTGCATTCATTACTATAGCACCCCCCCCCCCACACACACACACACAAAAATGGCAGAGCGCCTCACCCCTCAACTTCACACAGGGCCTCACACACTTCTTGCAACAGCCCTGCATACAAGATAAAAATAGATTTGCTAGATGATCTAGCAAAGGTGCTATAAACCGGCTTATTGACATTTTGTATTTTACGCTGATGTTCATTAACTTGCATGTCCCTACTAAACAAACAAACCAAACCCCACCCTCTCTGTGATTCTGAGTGAATGAGGGTTATTGTGATGTAAAAAGGCTACTAATAAATAAAGATTGTGTCAGATATTCAATGAATATCTTATGAGCAGCTCTATTGGTGCGCAGCTGTTCCAGTCCATTGGCTATGAAGAGTGATGGTGGGGAATTAATGAGAGATGAATGATGGAAATGTAGTCACAGTAACCAGTTTGTTTTTCTCTGCTGTCTTTAGGATAAGATTACAGAGGAGAGAGTACAGCAGATAAAGGAGAGCTTTATGTCTACCTATGATCTCACATCAGATGGACGCTTGGCGATACACGAAGTACATCACCCTTTTTTTTTTTTACAATTTTCTTTTCATTACTGTTAGTCCTGCACAAAAGTATAAACTGACAATCCTGTGATGGAACTGGCAAAAAAGAGCAACCATGAAAGAAGGAAATGTTTTAAACGGATACGTTACTTTCAGGACGTTATTGTATAATTAGTCATTCTGCTTGCAGAGAAAAGCAGCTGAATTGCTGTTTGCATGCTGTGATGGCAAAGGCTTTTTTAGATGCTATCTAGCCACTTTATGGCTTCCGGCTCTTTCTAGCACAGTTGCGCAAGCCAACATTAAAAGTGTTGAGTCATTTTCTGTCATGTTAATGGTTTGTTTTGTGGATTGTTGAAACACTTAGAAGCAACTATAGTTCCAGCAATCAGAGCCATTAGTGCTGTCATTAATGTACATAATCACATAGTGGCTTTTTTATCTGACAAAAGTCAATTATTATCTGAAAAACCAATGCCGGATATTGCATGATTTATTCTATACTTCAAACAGATTTTACATTTTCATGTCTCAACATCTTTATAATATCATGTCAAACTGCTGCCATTCAGTGTTATGATTAAATACATTTCATAGAAGTCTTTGTTTTTCCATATAAAATAAACACTTAAGAAAGCAAACCATAATTAGTAGAGGCAGAAGGACATTTGATCTGAATAAGTAAATTAGGAAATAAACCCATATTACTGAATGTGTCTGTTTGCGTTCATACCAGCTAGCTAACATGATCCTGCCGGTGGATGAGAACTTCCTTCTTATCTTTCGTCGAGAGGCTTCACTGGATAACAGCGTGGAGTTCATGAAGGTAAACCTTTACTTTCATTTCACACAACAACATTTTTAAATATAATGTCTAAACAGTCTTTGGCATCACACATTTCTGTATTGTGATTTCAGGTGGTAGTTTATTTGAGTCGTGATGATCATCAATTGTATTTATATATACCGGCTGTGGTAGTGTGGGATGATTGTTAAAAAGGTTTTGCACATTTCCTATGATAGATCTGGAGGAAATACGATGCTGACAGCAGTGGATACATATCAGCTGTGGAGCTCAAGGTAAATGCATACACATGATTCATTGGCAGAGACTGTCAATTACATTAACATATTATAACAATCACTGACCAAGTTTAAATATTGAGGGTGGTGTTTTGATTGTTTGTCTCTTTCTGATGGCAGAGCTTCTTGAATGACTTGTTTCAGCAGCACAAAAAGGATATTCCCCCAGGGAAGTTGGATGAATACACAAATACCATGGTAATACTGCTGATTTTGATTCTTTTCCGTTTATTAATTATTTATATAAACCTAAAGTTCTCAAATGAGAAGCACCTCTGTATGATTACATCTTGGCCAAGGCACAGTTCGAAACCACAATGCAGCGTGAACTCAACCAATCAGGATGTTTAGCACCCAAGTCCTGTCCCCGAAAGTTCAGGAACTTCAAAAAAGTTCTACCTCGCCAGCAGGGACTTTCTGAGGGGCATTTTTTTACCCAGAACTTTGTTTAGTCCCTGGTTCCTGGGTAAAGTTCCAGCTGTGGAAACGCGGCATTATTAAGTGATAGCACTGTTTACATCCACCATCAGCAAACTGTGGCTGGTCACCCATGCATTAACCTTCCTTTGCCTGATCTCAGCAGTGTGGGTTTTTTCCATTACACACACAGCAAGTGAAACTGTCACTCAGAGTTAATAGCATTTAGCTGTTCATGTGTTTTCAAATGGTGCCATCTATGACAGTATTTTTTCAGACAACTGGTATGCCTAGAGCATATGTTGTAAACCACATTGGTATACGTACTTTTCAAGATTATTTTGTTTCTGTACAGGTATGTGCTCGATCATCAATTTTAGAAACTGACAGTTTGTGTGAAAATAGCAGTATTGTTATTATGAGTTGATTTTGTTTGTAAAATGGCTTGTAACACTTTTAATCATGAATACTTTTTTTGTCTTACAGATGAGCATCTTTGACAAAAACAAAGACGGGAGTTTGGATCTTAATGATCTAGCTAGGTGATATGCGTTTAACAATAGTGCTTTTTTTCTGTGCTTGTGGAGCTGTTTAGGCCTTGGGGGTCTTTGTTCAGATCATACACATATTATAATCTATTTAGTTTAAAATGATAATGAAGTAGCTGCCAGTAACACACAGGTGACAATTTAATACTGGTTTGTTAGTCTAGTGACAACTAAAGCATCCAAACTGCACTGCAACTCAATGAAGTAGTAATATGTAAACTAAACTGCATGATTTACATCCTAAATCCAGTAGGCTGAAATTAGAAAAATGTAAATGGCACTTAGCTCAACTCACTTCCGGTAAAAAAAAAGTTACATTTACCATGTGGTCGTGTCTAATGACACAACAAATTTGAGATAAGTTTAACTTTATGCAAATGATCAGTTGCTTTCGGGAGCAGCTGCCAATGGCGTTGAAGTCCACATTATCAAGTCAAGTCACCTGTATTTATATATCGCTTTATTCATTACAGATGGTTTCAAAACAGCTTCACAGTTTATCAATTATAGACAAGCTCGACTTGAGTTATAAGCAGCCCTACAGAAGGCAACAGTTATTCAGCTCAAGTCAGTTCAATGATGATCCAATTCAGTTTGATAAAAGTGTAACTGTTGTGGAGTTGAATTATGAAACTTTGTTTCCATCCCAGAATTCTGGCTCTGCAAGACAACTTCCTGTTGCAGTTCAAAATGGATGTTAGTACTTTATACTTCATTAAACCTTTTGTAATCCTAAATGTAATATTTTTCTGCAAACCAGTGTTTAATGCCCTCTCTTATTTCCTACATTCTTCAGGCCAACAGTCAAGTGGAGAGAAAGAGAGACTTTGAGAAGATCTTTGCACATTATGACGTTGTAAGAATGAATCCGAACCTTTCTACTGTTGTTAATACAGATATAATTTTAAATCACCTAAGATGTAAATGCCATATGTTATTGCGTCCTGACGTAATAAGACTGATAAGTTGATGGCACAATTTTGAAAGGCCTCCAAAAAGATTAAAAAAAAAAACGAATCTATAGTTTTGTCATGAAACTCTAGATGGTGCAGTCTGATAGATAAAACTTAATATAACGTAATGAAATCATTATCACTTGGTGCAGCTGATTGGTTCTTTTTGTATCAGCAGCCAGTGATCTTGCTGCTCAACAGAAAAATACTTGGATAGTGCTTGCTGTAGAAGTTGCAGCACACTTCAGAAACCCTCCAGCTTCCCCAGCTCCACCTGTATGGGGTTATTTCATGTATGTTATATGTGCAACAGCAGTATTTCTTACATGCTCACAGCAGCATGTTCTGGATGTATTGGCAGTAGTAAGTCTCTGTACTTGCTTTGCCACAACAGCAGCAGAAGCAGAAGCAGAAGCGTAGCAGATCTGTTCCGCCAAGACCAAACACATTGTCATGTACCTTCGAGAGTCATGACAGAACATGAATATGTTGCTCGCAAGAACTGCTAATAGCTAAAGTGGCTAACCAGAAAGGATAACCCCTTGCATAATATCAAATGTGGTACTTAGACACAATGACAAGCACAGTGCACTGACAAAGCAGTGCCAGCTCTAAAATGTTGGCTCTCTTTCCAGAGTAAGACTGGAGCACTTGAAGGACCAGAGGTGGATGGTTTTGTCAAAGACATGATGGAGCTCGTCAGGGTAAGTGACTAACAGTAATGAACCTTAAAGTAATCAAGTCATGAGATTTATAACAAATGTTAACTTACATGTGGAAATCACTACTGCAAAATGTTTGGTTTGTTGTTTTAATTGATTTGGGTCCATAAACTTCAGTATTAAACATTAGTGTGTGACTTGTGCTTCATAGCTTGTGCTGTAGACATCTAGAAATTATTTATTGACAGATTTAACATGTAAAAGCCTTGTACAATAGTAATATAATACAACTAATAATTGTCACTCTTTCTTTTTCTACTGTGGTTCCCTCTCTGTTCCAACGCTTTCTTCTTTATCTCAGCCCAGTATCAGTGGAGTTGATCTGGATAAATTGCGTGAGGTTCTGCTGCGCCACTGTGATGTGAATAAAGATGGGAAGATTCAGAAAAGTGAGCTGGCCCTGTGTTTGGGAGTAAAGCTTAAATCACAATCACACTGAAGTTATCACTTCTACTATGAATTGCTATGTTTTAAACCTGAATGGGAAAGGTGAAAACGTGTATTGTGTATTGCTTGTTTCGATGTTTTAAAAATGTATTATGGTATTAAAAGCATTATTCTGAAAGTAATTTATGGAAATATAATAACTTTAATGCCCTCACAACAATAAAAGTTATATCTGTTAAACATGTAAAGCCAAAATAGTGGTACTCATGGACCCTCCTTTGTTCAAAGAATCATTATTTAATTTATGCTCAGGATACTTATTTATGACACTTAATTCACCAGGAAGAAAAGCTCGTTCTGTGCTTCATAAGTCATTACGCTATTTTTATGTCACTGCGCATGCGCAGTACTTTCCAGTTTAGGTTTTAAATCCAATCAAGTGTTCATATGTTCTCTCGCTTGCAGTAGGAATAAACCACCCCTTACAATCCAAACTAAATTTTAGTCGGACTTGGCCAATTCAATCCGATTGACATGTTTACATCTAGTCCTATTACGATGGGATTATTAGGGTCCATGTAAACCCAGCTACTGAAAGGCCACAAACACTCAGAACAGATGTCACTTTGTAAAAGCAACGTCTGGTGTATCCTTATGGCTCTTGATTATTTATATTCTTTGCTGCTGTTTATTTAACAGTCATGCCATTGGCAAACAGATGCTCAAGTGCTTTGTTTTCTTGTTTTGCGTGTCTAGGGGGATTACAGTTAAACCCCATAGACAGCCCGGTAGGCTCAGTGAAGACAACGAGTCAAATTTGAAGTTCATTGAGTTGACAGAGAGTCTAAACTTCCAAAATTCTGTTGAAACGGCATAAGAGGAGATCATCTCATATTAACTTATAGAAAGTGAGCCATTCTTATAGAGGGAGATTGATGAGGTGATGAGAGACAGGTGATTGCGATTAGAGGTCTACCAGAGGATCCATACGGGTTTGGGGTCTATATTTTAAATGGTCAGCTATTTATCATCAGAGATGATCGCAAATGAGTAAAGTTAACGTCAGCAGCCATGGCACTGGACAAACAAATGTTTATTATAATCCAAATGGGCAAACAGTCTTAATTATTATGCACGTTGACTGGAGATACATAAAAATGCAAAGCTGCAAAGTCGCATCTGTCATCCGTCCCCTTGACAGCATGTGGCTTTTTATAAGCTGGAATAATGAGTGGATGTTATGTCTTTGTAAAGACGCAAACAACAGAGAGATAGCTATTCAACATGCTTTACTAAGACTAACTCATCTTCACTCTCTTGGTACACTTATATGCATTTCAGATCTACTAGTGCCACCCACAGGACAAGTGGTGACACCACATCTCGCTCTCTTTTAACAGTTGTACCTAGTATTCACTTATGTCTGTACAGTGACCAAATGTTGATCTTGGTTTTTTTTTTTAACAATAACTTTGCATAACAGTACCAACCTTCCAAACATGAACTTAACATTTTCCCTTGAATTTCACAAATGCACATCATGCACTACAGAACAACACTCTATATGTATTTGTTACCTTATCACATATCCCCATGTAAAATAATATTCACATGGAATCAATGAACCACCTTTAGTTCATAACCTAGTCCCAAGCCCATACTGGTGCTCATTTAACTGGAACCTGTCTTTCCGGCTGAGTCCCTACATGCAAACCAAAGCATTGAGAACTCTTTTCCAAAGATGGCTTCCGCCTGTGTACGTGATGTGCATGTCTTAATAAAGAATCTCATCAAACTGTTTGTACACTTACAAAGTTCTCAATGCTTCGGTTTGCATGTAGGGACCCTCATTATGCTACCGTGTTAGTGTGAGGCTATTTTGAGCCTTGATAGTGGTATTAACTAGCGATTTCTTTTCACTTATGATCTGCCCCATATACTAGCGTTATAAGCTAATCTGTTCATAGAGATATAACTTTACACACAACAAATGCCAGAGAACGGTCGACTCTGTACCAATGTGTTATTACACCCGAGGTTCATTTTGCACAAGCGTTCTCCTTTAAACTAATTTAAATGAAAGAGAAAAAAGAACCATAAAATGAACAGGTCCCCTCTAAGAAAAAAAAAAAAAAGAGAAATATTGATGAGCATTACAAATAAGTTTGATAATATCACTAATCTAAGTCAAGTACATCTAAGTGCAATTTTAAGAATTTTTTGGAGAAATACAAAAGTAGACTGAAAGTATACGTTCTTATTTTAATTTAATTAATTTATAAAGTATACTAATAGCACACTTGAATAAACAAATTTTTCATAATGCCATGCGTCACTAAATGGAATGAGTCTGAAATATTTTTTTAAACATAACACAAGGATAACAGTGTCATTAGAATGTATCGCTAGAATACATACCCCCAACTTCTATCAGCCAGTCCCTCCAGAACATTATGATCTGATTTTCAACTCTTTGTCTATTGCTGCCAGGACGTCTAAAATTGACCCTAAAGAGTCTCAACATGTCTTCTGCTTCAAGTAGCTTTGAACCCCCAATGAAAATGGGTTTCATGATCTCTGGGTATGTCTTGATGGCATCACCTAAACCAAGAGTCTTCAACCCTTCAGTCAACCTAAAACAGATAAAGAAGAATAGGTGATCGTTTTTCATTCAGGCAAAACAAGCCATGCATGTGTGCAGCTAAATCTGAAATAGAAGGAAAGCCTGAACTGCCTATTAACAATAATATTATTTTTTTATTTTTTTATATTATGAAATTAAAACCCTAGCATTTCTTAAATGTATAGATATTTTACAGATAGTATATCTATATTAAATGTGCCAGTAATCTTTTTATAGATATTTTATTATCTCAATCTATATATTTTGTTTAAACATTTATATATTAATGTACCTATTATAAATACCCTGCAATTGTACTTTTGGCATACTAAACTGATATACTTTATTGCTAAGTGTTGGGACTGTAGTGATCATCTTTGCATTACAAGATGCACCTGCATTTTTTTTTCTCCATTTAAAAAAAAATAAAATGCAGTGTTTTAACATCAAAAACTTTGCAAAGTATTTGTATCACAAAAAAAGTCAAAACTTTTTAGATGTCTGAAATAATCGCTATTCTATTGCTTCTTTAACGCGTCCTTCAACGTATGCCCTTGCAGCTTCTTCCGCAAGGACATCTCTCTCTTGAAGACTCCTCATGTGGCTGGATACTACATACTATATTGTGTATAATTAGGAAAATAACTGTAATTAGGCTTGCCATAAATCATTAGGTTGGTTTGAGAAAGCTACAACTACAGAAATTACAGTTTGGTCCGTACCTTGGTATTGAAGTCATGGTTCAGTACATGTTCAGTAAAGCAGGGGGGAGAAAAATAAACAAAGGTAATTGCTTATTTTTCTTCTTTTTTTTTTTTTTACTTTTGTTAAATAAAGAAGAACAATGAATATATGTCTGTCAGTAAATAATTAAAAATTTCCTGTCTGTAAACTATAAGGAGCCCTTTCATACGCGATACTATAATATGAACGGTTACCATTAACAACAGAGCTTAAACTATTAAATTGAGCTGCTATTTGTTTTCATTAAATATCATTAAGGTCTCCTGTTTGGGAACACTTTGGTTTCCCGTAAATACGACAACGGACAAATGCAAACACTGCTCCCTTTGTCATTTAAACTGCCTCTTGCTGGTAGTTTAGAGCAGGCCAAAGCAATAATAAATTTAATTGGTGTTTTATAGCAGCAGATCTACGACCATATTCAGTTATTGAAAACAGACTTTTATACGGTTATATTTTGTCTATTTTTTGAGAATTATTTTATTTATTGGAATAATAATGTTTTTTTTTTAAACCAAGCAGACATTTTACTTAATTTTGTTTTAAAAAAAAAAGTTTACAAAATGTTAATATAAATGACAATCAAATTTTTTATTTATTTTTTTGCATTTCTTCCCCCTAACTGCACTGTAATTGAAAAAGGGTACAAAGGTACGTACTGAACAATGAATTTTGTGTACCATTACATCCATAATATTTACTATACATATTGATTAATCATAAGACTGGTTTGGCATTAATTTCTAAATCAACTTATAATTTTCTACTCCAATTTTTTTGCATTTTTGAAATAATTAACACAACGCTTTCACTATTTACACATTTGCAGGTTGTGTTTCTTCCAGCGTTTCCGAGCAGAGCGGCTTCTAACAACCTACTTTCATGAAAATTGTATTTAAACATTAGGGGTGTCTCCAACGCCCCTAGCTTATTATTTTTGGCTAACACTTCTAAATGCATCTACTCCTAGAGCTTTTAATGCTACATTCACTAAACTTGGATTAGACCATCAGACTGCAGTGTTGGAGAGTAATTAACCACAAGTATTGATGATACCAACTACATCTTTCAGTAGCTTGACAGTAGCTCAGTTGCTTTTAAAACGATGTAGCTTTTTCAAATAGTTTACTTGACTATCTCCTTTAGCTTATCAAACTACAGTTTCAGAGTAGCTTCCCCAAACATTGCCAGTTTGTTCTGACAACATCCTTTCTAAAGGTTTTACATAAAAATGACGGACAGTCTATCTATATATCTTTCAATCGATCAAACACTCTAGCTTTACAAAAAATAAAATATAGAATTAAATATAAATTAAAGCTGCAAGCAGCATTTATGGGGATCAAGCACAGTAGGGCCTCTGAGGTGGTCTGAGCCAACCTGGATGTATGGATGACAGTTAAACACATCCAAAACGGAGAATAAGCTGACAGACAGACACACGCACTGAAATTAAATGAAATTTTAAAAACTGATAAGTCTGTATGAACAAAATGGAAAACTTTAACTCAGTGAGATTTAAAATGTTGTAACAGTGTTTTTTTTTATTGTTTAGGCATGAATTCATAAATCTTCTCAAAAATACTGTTTCAATTTGCTGAATGAGCACATTAGTGGTCTTCCACTGCCATCTAGTGGTTATAAATTGCATTTACTCAAACAACCCTGGTTTTAAACATAACTGTTATAGTGTAATGTTTTTTGCCCAATCTCTCTTAAATTTTGCATGCTTGTTTAGAATGAAATAAGGCATTATTTTACACAGTTTTGATAATTTGTGGGCTTTCTGTTTGTATTAATAGGCCTTTGTGTACACTGTGAAAAGAACATATTATACAATCACTGGTTTATAGTTCTCCAAAAGCAATTGTTTAACATGTTTTTGATAATTATTGACCTTCAGAGTCTAGAGAATTGTACTTCAGTGGTTTTATTGATTTTCAGCTTAAAGCCTTGGACTACTTGGCCAAAGTAACTTTTTTTAAATAATCTTGAATATTTAATTAACAGCTTTATTGACAACATTGGTCCCAAAAGTTGTTCAGAATGATCATATGTTATGAAGATCTAGTGTTTATGTGAATATATGAGCATTTTCAGACAATTTGAGGCCATTTACCATATAAATCTTATGTTTTGAGACCTTTTCTACTGTTATAGCGCCACCTATGGTCCGATCTCCATGAAAATGTGCATGCTTGTTAAAAATCACCTGATACATGATTTCACGAAGTTTCATAAAGTTTTGAATTTTCGTTTAGGTTTTATAGGCTTTGGGGTATGTTTGGCCACACCCCTTTTTCTAAATTACCACTTTACAGCTAACCAAAGGACAAAATTCAATTTTGTTGATAATTATTGATCTAGAGAGTCCACAGAATATTACTGCAGTGGTTTGGTTCCGATCGGACAAAAAACCTAGGACTAGTTTGCAAAAGTAGGTTTTTAACATATTTGTGAATAACAATTGAACGATTTGATTGACAGCAATGGTTCTTGAGGCAAAGTTGTGCATTATGAGGAGATCTATCAAATGATATGCATATTGTGTTGATATGTGAAACACCACGTGATTACAGAGCCATAAAACTCGTTAGCGCCAACTAGTGGCCATTTCTTTCAAAATTCTTACAGCCCTTAAGGTTCATGAGTCGAACGTACCCAGTAAGTTTCGTTCCGATCAACTTCCGTTAACCCTTTCAAATAGGTGCTTAAATTTGTTTGGCCAATGGCGGCCATGTTTTTTAAGATATGCAAATGTCCTCATAGGTACTTGTGCCCCTTCAGACCAAGACATTGCATACCAATTTTCAAGTCGATCGAGCCAACGATTGCCTAGTTATAGCCATTTATGTGTTTTTTCTCTCTTATAGCGCCCTCAAGTGGCAGAGATGCGCAATTTTTTTGATTTGACCAAAGATTGAGCTCATACATATGTGTACCAAGTTTGGTGAAGATATCTCATTCCGTTCAAGAGTTATAGTCAAAATAACACTTGGCTAAGGTTAGCATAGACGCTTTTTGGCGTACTGTTTCGCGTAAGAATCAAAATTTCAATTTAAATTCAGGGAATATTTCTGCAGTGGTTTGGTTCCGATTGGTTGAAAATCCTAGGACTAGTTCGCAAAAGTAGGTTTCGGATATAGCTCGATTTTGCGAGAAAACGGTGCGTCATAGAGCTAAAAAAAGGCGCTGTGCACTTTTGTTCGGGCTAACCCAAGGATTGCAACGATGCCATGTTTTTGAGTCTATGGCTAACGGTTTACGACCTGTGGCCCAAAATGTCTAAAATTTTTGTTTTTTGCGCTGTAGCGCCGCCGTTAGGCCTTACGGTTTGGGCTGCACGTTTAGTTTTAAGGCGGAATAATAATAATAATAATAATAAAAATCTTAACAATTACAATAGGGTTTCAGCACTGCGTGCTTGAACCCCTAAATAAAAAAGCAAACCTTAAAACCTTTTTTTAAGTTTCAAACTTATACATTTCTAACTTAAAATGTTAAAACGATGTCACATTTCCTGGTCCGGCTTTTTCAAGGCAATGTCAAACTTTGATTAACTTTTTTATTTCTTAGCTTTTGAAGCAACTGCCACAGTTCCCAGTCATCTATTTCATCAATGTCAACAGGAAGACTGGGACAATGAGAAATGAGACTATACAGTCTTTCTGAAAAAAAAAATGGTGTAATGCCGGCATGAATGACTGACACTGCCAGCATCTTCCTACTAATTCTGTACTCGCCTGCCAGCACAGCTGAAAGACAAACAAACTAAATTTCACAAATTTACAAAACCCATAACAAAACAAATCTTTTTGATTTTTGCCAGTGAACATTGTTTTTACCACATGGCACCAAAGTCAAATTCTTTGATTCGGCTGGACCACAAAAGGATTGGCTGTTTTTCAGCTCCACATTAAGCAGTCGGAAAAACTCCCTTGTGGGCGCTCCATTCATCCACTGCTCCTTCTTCGGTGTTTTTCAGCGTCAGTGAATAATACATTTAGCTTCTTTTCAGTTGAAAAACTCAAGCGACTGAATACTCTTAAGGAACTTGGTAAAACGTTGTCTCTTATTACATTTATTAAATTTGACATAGGTGCAGGTCCAGCGTCCAGCTGGTTCTCCAGCCGCTGTAGTACAGACAAATAGTTACATTTTACAAACCTATGTATTCAGTTAGTAGACATAATTAAAGTGATACTTCACCTATGCCTAAATCACTTTAACTGAACTGCATTGAAAGTTATAACAGTTTTGGTGCAATGAATCAGTGAAAATTAGACAAACAGATTTGTTAACTTCTATTCAACTTAGAACACTGCCTATGGAAGCACAATCTGAAGGGTCTCCAGATTAGGCTGACAAGACAATTCTTTTTTAGGTTATGTAAATGTTTTTTCGCCATCAAAAAACATGACCTTAAGTAATCAGTCTGTATAACATCTGGGTAAGCCATTGCTATAACATCAAACAGAAAGGACTTTGCTATAGTAGTATCCTACGTGAATTTTCCTTCGTGATAGGTGCATCCATACAAACAAATCTACAAAATACCTGTTGAATATAAGAGAAAGGAGGCTGAATGGTTTAGTATATAAATATAATATAATGCACAATGGGCAGATGTTTAATCCAAGATGAAGTTTAGTGCAAAGTGTAGTGACTAGAGATTGTGGTTATAGAGAGGTCTGCTACAAATCTAAAGTAGCCATGTAACAGATATTTTCATTTTAGACCTCTACTTAAAATGTTGCATTTGCCATTAACATCTCTTTAAAGTCTTCCAGACTGTGTTTACATGGTTAAGATAATACCTACCTGTAGTGACTGATAGATGGCCAAAGAAAGCTCTGCATCATTATAATCATGACGATCACCCCTGAAACACAAGTAGCCCATTAGCTTAAAGAATGAACTATCCTCTATCCATGAGTACATGAAATCATAATTTATGAAAATGTAATGTGATGAGTGATGTGATGTTTTCTCCTCACACTCATCACTTTTTTGTTGCTGAACAAACATAGCAAGCATATTAAACCCAGTTTTTGCAACAGGACTGTTGTGACAGAAGGATTTATTATTACAGTTGGTTAGCGATGACATTGATTTCATTAACTTAACCAATGCTAGTTTGCAAATAATTCAAATACACTGTAGACATTTCAAGTGTAATTATGCAGTATACATATGGTCCAAGGCCAGAAAGGTCTTGGTTGATGACAGGACCAAAAAAATGATCTTCCTGGACAAAACAGTAGACAGTTAAAAAAAATACCTTAATATTGTCTTATCTTAGTAGCTCAGACCAATTCTTACACTTCTCCAGACAGCAAGAACGGCAGCCATGGTCCAACTATAACTCAGAAGCATGTCAGGAAGAGCTGCCAACCAGATTTTCTTTTCTTTTTAAATATATAGCTTTCAGGATAATCAACAGAGCTATCGGCTGCTAAACTTTGTCAGCAATTTGAAACGCACCGGAAATGGATTTGGATTTTATCTACACTCGTTATGAGAACCTGCTTTCTATTCTTGATAGATGTGTCCGTAATGGTGTTTTTTGTAAAACTGACGACATACTACACAGCATGCAAAGGGTATTGTACTTGTTGCAAGCCCAGTCGACTCAGTCAACCCATGGATTTAGGCCTGCCAGGATAAGGACTGGAGACAGAGGATGCCCATACTGGGATATTTCCCCTGAGAAATTGGAATACCTTTTGGAATTGAATTTCACTGTAAAAGAAACTGCACGCTTATTCTGTGTCAGTTACAGAACAATAAGAAGAAGAATGTCTGATTATAGTTTGTTCGTACGAATGTATTACACTGCAATAACAGATGCGGAACTTAGCCAAGTTGTATCTGACTTCATCACATAATGTCCTGACTCTGGAATAAAGTGAGTCAGTGGATTCCTTAACAGCGTTGGACTAAGGTGAGTCTTTATGCAATGCACACATTGATTGTATATTGGGTATACTATTGAATATTTGCAATTGGATGCACCACAGGATCAGCCCCATGAAAGAGAGACACCAGCAAAGCCTTTTCACTTTTGCATGTTAACTGCAAGTAAAAAAATGGGACAGTGTTACAATCATCTGTTCTGCATAGACAATCTCTCACATATAATGAGATGTATTTACTTTACAGTATTTTAAATTGTTCCATTTACCATGGGAGGATTTGAACTTGAGAAACAGAGTGTACTGACACCTTTCTACGGTTAAAACAACATTCCTTATGTTCAATCATATTTGATGCTATCAATTAACTAGAAGGAAGGTCTTGACTACAAGATTAGTTTATACTTGGATCAAAATATACCAAGTAGTTTTGTTTACTGTAGTGCAATGGAATTTGTTTTAAGTCTAAATTGTATAATTTTCCAAGGGTGTAGAGGTCCAGAGTAATGGAAACTTTACGGACTGTAGATCCTGTGAGCACTGTTTGTCATGGACTTGGAATCAACATAATTCAGGGAAGAGTATACTCTCCTGCACCCATGGCTTTATGGCATATTGATGGAAACCATAAGTTGATTCGGTAAGTGTTTTCTATCTTTTATGTCAGTTAAAGTCAGTGATTTCAATTTAGACATAAATAGATTGGTATCTTGTCAAATCTATTTTACGCACTTCAGCATGATACAGCTTCACATTAAGGCTAAAAACCAGTAATGATGGGAAACAAGAAGTAATTTTCCGTCTTTGAAAGAAATAATTTTTTAAAGATTCACATTATTGTTATGTGCAAGCAAAACACACCACCTCTGGTACTAATATTAGCCATATTCATTCTTAATACCAATGAACAAACAAATATGAACAACTTGTTTGTTACATTTTTTTGCATCCCCATCTTAACAGAACAAGCACATTGAAAATTGTAGTGTTAGTTCACCAAAATATGAAAATCCTGTTATCAGTTCCCCACCTTTATGTCATTACAAAGCCATAAGACTTTAGTTAATATTCATAATCATAACTCAAGTGAAGATATGTTAAGTAAACATTAAGGTCGAGGCTATACTTGATACTTGAGGCTGTCTTATGAGTTTCTCCACCTTAGTCTATCTGAATCTATTTCTGTTGTGGTGTTAAATAAAGCATTAAAAACTGGGAAGGTATTTCAACAAGTAGGCAGGAAATTTAAGGATACACATTATACTCTCATGTCGTTACAGATGCAGCAATTTTTGACTGTATATTTCTGAATGGATTAAGATGAGAACACATTTTTATAATTTTATTTCCTCCATGTGGCTTCCATTAAAAGTTTGCTCTGTCTGGATGCTTTTAAATGCACAGGAAGCTTTCCTATCATAGCCTGTCACATATGTGAACATGGATCACAAAACCAGTCATGTCACATGGGTATATAGGAAATAGCCAACAAAACATTTTATGGGTCAAAATTATACATTTTTCTTTTATGCCAAAAACATTGGCTTTAGAATTTTGCTCCAAGAGTCTTTTTTGTAGGTGTTGGTGTGTTACATGTGTGTGCCAATTTTCATGCATGTATGTGAAACATAGCTGGACGGCTGTTGATTTTTTTAGTATAAGTGGCGCTGACGAGCCATTTTGCCACACCCTCTTCTAAATCATATATTAGACGTAAATTTTCACCAGGTTTCAGCGTGTGCAAAGCTTCATGACTTTTTGAGCATGTTTAAGCCCTCAAAAATGCGATTCATTTGGGAGAAGAAGAAGAAGAATAGACAAAGCAGACACAAGAGGGTCCTCGCACCATCAAACATCTTAAAAGATAATTGCAACTTTTGTTCCTCAGAATTGCAACTTTATATCAAACAATTCTTACTTAATAACTTGCAATTGTAACTTTATATAAAAAGAAATCTGACTTTATATCTCACAATTGTGACTTTAGGTTATTTCATGCAATTCTGAGATAAAAAGTCAGAAACAGCCCCCCTGCTCTCATCTCTGTCCCAGTCTCTTATAGAGAGTCCTAATTACGTTCAGGTGTACAACAACCACTCACTTCAGCCAATCACCTGCAACTCAGAGATGATGAGTTAATCTCTAAAACTGTCACACACCAGCCTTTAAAAGAGATCCGTTACCAATCAGATCAAGAATAAAAAAAAACAAAAAAACAGAACCATCAACTTAGAAATCATATTTCAGTACTAATTGTTATACCACCTCTGATCACAGTAAAAACATTATTTTCACAATTCCATTCATTCTGAGACACTGCCCCACCTTGCCACCAGCAATCTGGATCCTGAAAGCAAATTTAAAGCAACAAGAGAGCACAGAGAAACAGAAGCAACTGTACAACCATTACACTTAATTGATCAGATCAGTAACACTGGATAACACATTTGCCTCTACATTATCCGATCCTTTAATTTGTTTAACAATTAAATTGTAGGGCTGTAAAAAGAGAATCCAACGCATCAAGCACTGACTCGGCAACTGTAAAGAATGCAAGAAAGTTAAAGGGTTATGATCAGAAAACACCTCTGCAGGCATTCCTCCCCCCACATACACATCAAATAACTAGAGTGCCCAAATTAGAGTTAAGCTTCTTGCTTGCTGGCATCCACCTGTAGCTTAAAGTTTATTTCTTTTAATAAGTACAGTCCCCTTTCAATGGGGCAAAATATAAGTCACTGAGTCACTGCATTGTGTTCCATAAGTGGAAATGAAAACTGTTATTTGTTCAATTTTGTGTGTCTTTCTCTCTGTGTGTGTAACTTTCACAAAAAAAATCTATAATTTTCTAATTCAAAATATTTTTTGTATATATTTGTATATATTTGTTCTTGAATTAAAATGCATGTTGTTTGTGTGCAAAATTCTCAACTTTCTCTTTTTTTAAACTTCAGTTGTTTAGTCATGTTTTGGCACAGAAGAGCCTCCACACACACACACACACACACACACGTCTGATACTTCTCTATTTTTTGGAGCTGATATTTAATATCATATTTTATCATATACATTAATATGCTCAGAGCTTCAATTTTATTGTATTTTTTATGACGTGTGAATTTGCTAAATAAGTCAGGATTTAAGTCATTATTTGTTTTGTGATCTCTTCTTACATCAAGAATTGTGAATCCAAGTACCTTTTTACCCAAAGTCAAAGTGTTTTATTTTGCAATGTTAAGAACAAGGGCCAAAAAATGAGCTAGAAGGTAAATTATATAAAATAACCAAAAACAGAAGAGACTAAATTCTAAATAGAATTGTGCAAGCACTATAATATAATTAATTTAAATTACAAATGTGCATGTACATGTACAACTTACTGCAAATATACTGCAAACATGCTTGCACTTTTGCAGCGTAACACATTAGAGGTGTGTATACTGATTGACAGATGCCTCCAGTGAATGGTTGTGGCCCACCGAATATTTGAAAATGCAATCATCAACCTCATGCTGGAAATGTGGCAGTACATGTGCTGGCAAACTCCGCATTCTGTGTTCTAGATTTTTGCAGAAAGCTGAGATGGCATCATTGGTGTTTTCCTGTGATGCCAACTTTTCCAGAGTTTTGCCAATGGTGCGCATCAAGTATGTGGACTCCTTACTGGAGGATTCATCCTGCATCTTCCTGCGCTTCCCCGGAGGCTTTGGAGTATTTGGTTTCTTTCTAATGGCTGTGGATTCAGCTGTGGACTCATTTTCACAGAGTGTGGATTCAGGCAAGGATGTACTGGGCCGTACCTCCACCTCAATGGAGCTGGGCTCTTCATGGGTGCCAGTCCATGTGTCACTGTTGGTACCATCTGAGGGTGAACAGGAATCACTATCAGCCAAAGATTCCTTATAAAAAAAAAAAAAATAAGAATCAAAATGCAAATTATGTGATCCCATAGATTCTAACAACTGTTCACCAATCACCCATAACAATAACAGGGCAAAGCTACAACAATACCCTGCTAACTGGTGAAATGGCTCTATTCAGAAGCACTTTATGGCAGAGTGTGGAAGATAATATGACTAATTAATTTAACAGCTTTTGTTAATATGTTGAGTTACTTGTAAATAGACCCATCTGAACAATCAGTGGCCACTTTATAAAAGCAAAATGTTTCTTTTTATTTTGAAAAAAAACATAGCTTTGTTTATTTACCCTGATAGTTAAATTTGAAGTTCTCTCATTCCTTTTCATGTGAGGCTGTAGAAACTGCAGGCGGTTCAAGATCCATTGCTGCCTGCCAGTCTTCTGAGATCCAGAACTTCCTGAGGGTCCTTGTTTCTTATAACGCAAGTACTGGGTTCGCAATGAATCCCATCGCTTCTTGAGCTCTTTCTCTAAGGGATAAGGTTATATTTTGTAAGCATTATGCCTAGATATTTGTCCGTTTCATGACTATTTGTAATGCCAATTTTTTTCTTTTTGCTCTACTGGACGAACACTAGATGCTAGCAGATAACATTAATAACCGCCTGTTTCCATAAACCAAATTATGGCCCATTTAAAAATAAAAAACAACTTTTCTTTCTAAAGACCTCGATTGCCTAAAAGAAAATCTTACCTGATATGACAAGTTTATTTTCGATCTCACGCCACATTTCAGCTTTCTCCACACGGCTGGAATATGATTTTTCTGTAATGTCATATAAAGCCGGCCTTTCCCGGATCATGCTGATCAATGCGTCTTCACTTGCCTCGTTCCAGACAGCCATATCTTTTTTAAATAATCACGAATGATAATGACAAGAATTAATCACGAGAAATGCAATCAAATGAGAAAAGCAGGTTTGTCATCTCTTTCGTTAGTTGTTTACCTTTTGGTACAATGAATGTTCTTTTGCTGATTGTAGTTTTTATTGAGCTTTTATCTAAAGAGACATGGAGAAGGCATGTTAATATGTTAGTATAATGATATTTCGTCCCCTTGGAATTATAAGGTTCTATCTGACATTTTTGTCAAAATTGAGTTATTCACATATTCTTATTCTGTGTCAACGTATTTACATTATGTGATAGATTTTTTAATGTTCTGTACATTATGGGACTTTTTATTTAAAAAACAATAAGGTTCTATCTACACAGTGGAATGGAACACAAAAACTTTGAAGCTCAATATCTCAAAACTACTCGGAATGCAGATAGAACCTTATAATTCCAAGGGGACGATTTTTGCTTCTAAACAGTTTCTGATACTTTAAAGTCTATTCAGTATTGTTATTATAGCTTCACTGTGCACCAACCATCTGTTTGTTCCTCATCATCTTCTTGTTTCACTCTCAACACTTCTTCAGTCTTCATGTCTTCACTCTCCATTTTAATTCTACGATTCATTCGAAAACCCCTCTGTACTATAGAGAAAACATAAGGCAAAATATATTGATACATCATTTAAAAAAATCTTATTTTATTGTTAAATAAAATATTGTTTTAAAACATATAAAAAATGATAAATAATTATTTGAAAATACATTTATTTTAAAATAAAAATCCAACCTGTTTGTTCCTCAGGATCTTCTTTTTTGACTCTGAATGTTTCTTCAATCTTCATGTCTTGAATCTCATCTTTAATAAATGCCATCTTTTTAAGAGTGTCAAGTGGATCCCAGTTGTTTTTTATGAGTTTTTCCTGTTCAAGATGAGAATAATTAATTAAAACAATAAAAATACATTTAAAAAATCCAAACGGTCAGTCAAAGCATAGTCAATAATGGCATGATTAGTCAAAAACACTCAAAACAAAACACAACAACGTTGCTTCTACAGAGGCTGCACCATATTTCACATATATATTAAGTTCAAAAGAGAGTGTACAAAGCTTGTTATTTGCAAGAAAAAAGAATACAGGTTTAAGACTTGTCACAGATTCACGCCTTATGCATGTGTTTGTACTAGAAAATGATCCATATATATATATATATATATATATATATATATATATATATATATATATATATATATGAAGAGAGAGAGAGAGATTTGTGCACCTGCAGTGAATGATTCAAGACACTAACTGTTGTGTTTGTTGGAGAGAAAAAATATTTTGTCATTTCAAGGATATAGAATCAGAAAGTGAAAGAAGGTCCAGAGTTCACTGAGCAAATCGGAATCAAGAAGAACATTTTGAGTCACTCATTTAGCTTTGGAGAGAATAATAAAAAAAAAAACTCAAAACTTTTTCAGCCAAATCGCAGGAGCCCGACGCAGTGTTTTGATGTCACATAGTCAGACCAAAATAAAAGTCTTTTCTACATGCTAATAAAAACTGCACCGCATTGATGGTGGGTTTAAAACTATGTATTGAAGTGTCTGAATGTGAGCTTAAATTGTAATCGTAAGAAAATCTAAATGTGTCATTAAACTTGCAGATTTCCACAAACTGGTACTTAATTTTAACTTTAAATGAAAACCAATTTACAAACAAAGTTTTAGTCTACACAGGGAATAACTGATGAATACTGAAGAGTAAAAACTATTTGTATTCTGTAAAAGGTGGATGGAAAGGAAAATGTGGACTTTGTTTGATCAAACTGATTTCAGTGGTCCTGCTCTTTACAGATTTACAGATTTTTTAATCTGCAATGTACTTTTTTATTTATCCTTCTATAGAAAGGAATGTTGTTAAATGATTAAATATGTACTTGTTCAGTTTCTTTAGATGTCAAACACATAATTTCATACTCACTTTTACTCATTTACCATTGTTAAGAGTGAATAGTTTCTCCATAAAAGATGCAATATTCAGTACACTAAAATAACAAACTCTAGAATATACATCTATCACAGTGGTTAGAAAAGTATCCATATGGTAACTTTCTAAGGACAAACTACTTACAAAATCCAGTTAAAGCTGTTGAAAACTCTTGAAGCAAACACCATGAGACTGTTAACTGAGATGCTGCTGTTTAGTGCTGCGGTCTTCAAGTGTGACTAAAACAGTGAATCACTGTAACTTTATACAGATTTTAGTGGGCTGTCCTTAAAGATGAAGAGAAAGCAAACAAAAGATGTAAACAGTTACAGCAGCTCCGAAACAATCAGCATAACTATAAGACTCATTATCAGAGACATCAGGAAAAGTTAAGAGGCATTCAGACTTAACTCAGGGTTTATTAGCATCAATAATGAGCATCAATTACAGTAATGGGGCAGAAGCATCAAGAGCATCAGACAGACAAAAGATTGATTTTACATTTGTGTTCCCACATACTTAAACAAAAGAGATTCATTTAAAAATGTAATGACATTTTTATATAAATAATTTTCTTCTGCAGTAATTGTGTTGAAAGGACAGATCGGATCATCTTTTAATGTGCTATTGTAAATAAATTTGCCAAGGAGCTTTTTGATGTAATTCTATTAATGTATGAATTGGAAAATAAAAATATTATTTGGAATATTTTTTTATGAATAAAAATAGTGATTATATGCACTATTATAGTATTTGAGAAATATATTATACATGAAGCAATATTTATCAAGATCACATTTTGACAAATATTCATTTAGCAGACGCTTTTATCCAGCAAGCGATTCATCATAAGGAAGCAAAAATACAGGAAGTCCTCACAATGCACAAGCCACGCATTTTTAACAAAATTGTCAAAAGTTTGAGGACAATCACGACACGACACGGATTAAAACTAGTCTCTGCATATTATTATTATATTCAGCCTCTATCAAACATGAGATAACTATCCCTTTATAAAGATACATATATATATATATATATATATATATATTAGGGGTGTAACGATACGCGTATTCGTATTGAACCGTTCGGTACGACGCTTTCGGTTCGGTACGCGGTACGCATTATGTATACCGAACGGTTCGTTGGAGTAATTAATTATATTTGAAAAAAAAAAAAAGAGAGAGAAAGAAATATAATGATATGCGTTCAACAAGGTAGCCCAATAACCCAAACAACGTAACAGGCAACGCCCCTGACACTCCCGAAGAAGAAAAAAACACCATCTTATATGTTTATGTTAGGCTACTCAGCAGGCGCTCGCTCACTCAGTACGCGCTGAAGGCTCGTTGCAAAATAGCCAATGCGTTTAACAGACTAGAAATGAGAAGATCCTCCAATAACCAACAGGTCTGGTGTTTGGGTGCACTTTGGATTCCCTTTAAGCTATAATGGTGATGGCAAGAGAGTGGTGGATAAAAAAACAACGGTATGTCGCATCTGCAACATGACAGGGTACACCAGCGGGATTACAAAAAAAAACAAAAAAAAAAACAGCGGGAATATCTGGGATATATGCGTCAGTACTATCTGGGAAAAGAGTCAAGACGAAAAAAAGGAGAAACATGCACGCAGCAAACTATCCCTGCAGCATTTAGACACTATAGCTTACAGGGAATCCAACCCAAACACCAGACCTGTTGGTTATTTTAGGATCTTATATTTCTGGTCTGTTAAATGCATTAGACATTTTGCAACGAGCCTTCAGCGCGTGCTGAGTGAGCGAGCGCCTTAGGGGCCGTTCACATATCGTGCCTAAAAACGCATGGAAAACGCTAAGCGCGTCTTTCTCCTCCTTTCCAAAGCGCTCGGGCAGAAGCGCTCATGAGGCGTCTGTCTTTGCTAAGCAACAATGACGTGCTCTCTCCATGAGACGCGGAAATTTCAGCGAAGGATAAATGGATTTGCAGCTCTAAAAATCGCTTGCAGTAGCTCTGCTACTGAATTTATTTATTTTAATTGCATTTAATTAATTAATTTTTAATTTATTTATTTTAATTGCAATCCATATACAACTATGATCAGCTGTTCCTTCATCTTGGCTGAGCTCTCAACGTTGTTACGGGAAAGGATGAAGCTGATTGGTTGGTTCTTGTCACATGACCCGCGGTGCGCTTGCGGCATTCTGAAAAGTTGAGATGTTTTTACATTTTGCTGTATCTAAAACGTATCGAACCGAACCGAACCGAACCGTGACATCAGTGTATCGTATCGAACCGAACCGTGAATTTTGTGAACCGTTACACCCCTAATATATATATATATATAGCTTCACAAATGAATTGAACAAAGTAGAGTTTGTGTTAAAAGACACTGATGTGAGATGTTTAAGTACGTCTTGCACGTGATGAAAAATGCCAGAGGAAACTCTGAAAGTATGAAAACAGTTTTTGTTTTCCTTCTTGGTTCAGGTGAAGTCCATCATGTTTGTAAAGGTTTGGGATTATTTTTCCATTTTTGAGGAATTGGTTTGTTAGTGTTCAGAAACAGAATGTGTGTGTAGACCAGTAGTGAAGCAAGCTGTTGCATTGTTTGATTGTAGTTTTGACCGTAGAGTTGAAGATGCTCCACTTTTGATGTCATTTGTTCCTATGTGGAGAATCACTATTGTGTAGTTGTGCAGTTTCTCAAAGTGTTTCACGTGTTGTTGAACGGATCTCACTAGAGTCGTGTCTGGATGAACCCAGCATTGTGAGTTTGGAAAGTAATGCTCAAGTTCTAAATCAATGTGTAGTTAGTCCAAAGGCTTTGGTTAGACTCATTCACCTAACTAAATTCAATTTTACAGTGGGGTTTAGCCTTTAATAGAAACCAAATGTAGGCTATATGAATGCAATTAATTTGGTTAAGATTTGTTAAACTTTTGCTTGCAATTGATGCACTTAAATGTGTGTTTAAGTTAACAACATAATAATATTGAAAGTATTCCATACACGGATTTAAATTATGGTACTATTACATACAAATAGAGTACATAAATTACACTGTATGTCAAATAGTATGTAGAAGATTAAACTGATAGAATACATAGAGCAGGAGCTGGTGATGCAAATTTCCACAGTAAGTTTTATTAGAGTATACTATATAATAAAGTGTTTTTAAGTTTATTTTTATTAACTGCATTAATGCACATAGTATGTATTATAGCCTAAATAGTAATACATTTAAAATACATTAACAAAAGTAATTTACACTTACACTTAAGTTGAAATTAAAATAAATTTTTCTAAATGTGCATTAGTATATTGATAAATATATAAAAATAAGTGTATTTAAAACACAATAAAATCATAATTATGTCAAATGTACGTTTAAGTAATACATGACATGAAGTGCATTTTTATAAAGTGCACTTAATTATGTTAAGACCTACTGTCATTAAAGTGTAACCTCTTAATTTAAATTAAATGATATTATCTGCAAATGCACTTTTAAAGAAAGTATACTTTTAAGTTTTGTAGCACACAAAAGTAAATTTTAATACAATTAGCCAAACTTCTTTTTCACAAGGGTATACACTCTCCTCTTTAATTTATGGCATCTTTATAATAGTGTTTATTGCTGCAGTCATCAAGTGTGACTAAAGCAGTGAAACACTGTAACTCTATACACATTTTAGTGGGCCGTCCTTAAAGATGAAGACAAAGCAAACAAAGTATTCAAAACATGTAAACCGTTATAGGAACCATTCAGACTCAGTTTCAGTAGCTCTAAAACAATCAGCATAACTATAACACTCATCATCAGAGACATCAGGAAAAGTCCAGATGCATTCACACTTAACGCAGGATGTTTATAACCATCAATTACATTAATGGGGCTGAAGTAATAATGTCTTTTTTTTATAAACATTTATTATTTGGAAGTATTTTGGAGAATGCAAATGTGATTATTCAGTAAAGTAGATGTTCATTTGAGAAATGCTCCATACATCACATTTTTTCTGTCCACTTTTCAAAAATTTAAGTGAATTGTAGTTAAAAAAAAAGGGGGGGGGGTCCTTGAAATTTATGTCAAATGTATTCATTTTTTAATATATATTTTGAATACGGTACAATTTAATTGAAGAGTGACTGGTACTGACTACTACTTCTGCGTTTCTTGGATGTTTTATAGCAGTTGGGAAACCTGCTTTTGGTTCCTATTCTGCCACCTACTGGGACGGAGAGTCGAGAATTAATGTTGAGGTGGGAGTAAATATACATGTACATATACACTCTTAAATCCTATTTACCAACACTCTGTATTTTAGATATTTAGACTGTGTGTTGAACACTCTTGAATTTTTGTTTAACACGTTCAGTTAAAGTTGATTAACCCATATAATTTTTAAAAGCCTGTAAGTAGTCCTTTATTATCATATCCACTTTATTAGAAATGTCCCCTATTTGTTATAATAGTAATCTTTGTAAGGATAATGAGCTATTTGTCTCCAAATGCTGGGCTACACAATAAAAGATTGAGATCTGTGTTGAAAGCTTGTGGTGTACCCTGGTCAATTAAGATATCTTCTCATCCGATGATAAATTAGCTGTACTTAGTTTAGCTGTACTTTATGGCTTAATTTTACCTAACCAGTTTTGAAAGTTGTCCTCTATGGCTGTTTTTGTAATTTACTAAATACTCTTGAATGGCAGGAGGCTGCAGCATGTTCATTGGAGATCATCCAAAGGTAAAGGTTGAATGCTAACAGCCTCAGAAATGTATGTTTATGTATGAACGAATTTAAGATGCTTTACATCTTTTGAGTCCACTAACATTATATGGTGGTTGGAAAAGTTCATATTCAAAAACTTGAATATACGCCTCATAAGCTAAAACATAATTTCCATTTAATGTTGTGTTTTCTGGCTAAATTATGTTTGCAGTTTGGACATTTTTATAATGTTTGGAGGCACATATAGGCCAATAAGTAAACAGTTGTTAAAAACAATATTAACTTCGAAATTAAATTTGCATTGATTTCATGAAGAATTTTTAAATGAATGTAAAAGATATATATTACCTTTTTTTCAAGGCGTTGCAAAGATTTTGTTTTGTTAAAAAAAAATATAGCTGAAAATATCTAAATAGTAATACATAGAGTTTAATGTATAAGCAGTATCTGTATTCTCCTAAATACTTCCAAATTATACATGTTTATTTTTTAACAAGGGCACTTCAAACAATTTAGTAATTCACTCCTTTGCTAAGAATAAATATATCAACAAATTTATTTACAATTGCACATAAAAAGATGATCTTTCCTTTCTGCAAAATTACTGAAAAAAAGAATATTGTGCTGAAAATCAAATTCTAGGCTCATAAGTATAAATCCTGTTTAAATGTTCAAATTAACATTGACTCTTGATGCTTCTGCCCCATTACTGTAATTGATGCTCATTATTGATGTTAATAAACACCTGAGTTAAGTCTGAATGCATCTGGACTTTTCCTGATGTCTCTGATAATGAGTCTTATAGTTATGCTGATTGTTTCAGAGCTGCTATAACTGTTTACATCTTTTGTTTTCTTTCTCTTCATCTCTAAGGACGGCCCACTAAAATCTGTATAAAGTTACAGTGATTCACTGTTTTAGTCACACTTGAAGACCGCAGCACTAAACTTGCCTCGAGAGTTTACAACAGCTTTAACTGGATTTTGCAGGTACATGGTTTGTTGTTTTGTTTGTTTTCCAATAGGGAATGTTTTCATTAAAAATGCAATCTATAAAAAGTATAAAAAGTAAGTATCTATTAAGATTATTGTAGAATTTTCATTATTTTATGAATGAATAGTGCTTTGAGATTATTAGTATCATCTGAGGACATTAACAATCACTCATTTGAGTTTTAATTTTTTTCTTTCTGTTAATTATTCTGATATTGAACAGGACAACATATCCAAACAGAAAACCCCCTGGTGAAGCTGAGATCCTTTTGAAACTGTTATAAAGATGGCATTTATTAAAATGGAGAGTGAAGACGTGAAGATTGAAGAAGCATTCAGAGTGAAACAAGAAGATGATGAGGAACAAACAGATGGTAAGTGAACATCAAAGCTACAATAATATAGAATAAAATTCAAAGAAACTGTTCACAAACTAAAATGTAATTGTACTAATATATTTGCATGCATTCTCCATGTCTCTTTAGATAAAAGCTATATAAGAATTACAATCAGCAAAAGAACATTCAATGTACCAAAAGGTAAACAACTGTTACATACATTATTAATAAACATTCAATATACTCATCATTTATTCTGAGCACAGTAAAAACTAGTATTTGTGTTCTTCTCCAGGTCTTCAGGTCTGTTTCTTCACAGACTCAGTGTGTTGGGATATTGAGCATTACTTTCCAAACGCACAATGCTGGGTTCATCCAGACACGACTCTAGTGAGATCCGTTCAACAACACGTGAAACACTTTGAGAAACTGCACAACTACACAATAGTGATTCTCCACATAGGAACAAACGACATCTCGAGCGGAGCGTCTTCATCGACTGTCGTCCAGAGAATGAAAACTCTCATATCAAGAATCTCACAAGTTAATTCACACATCCTGTATTTCGCAATCAGTGCTATTTTACCACGAGCAAAAGACGACTCTACGGTCAAAACTACAATCAAACAATGCAACAGCTTGCTTCACTACTGGTCTACACACACAAGACACATTCTGTTTCTGAAGACTAAAAAAACATTTCTCAAAAATGGAAAAATAATCCCAAACCTTTACAAGCATGATGGACTTCACCTGAACCAAGAAGGAAAACAAAAACTGTTTTCATACTTTCAGAGTTTCCTCTGGCATTTTTGCAGGTTTTCTTCACGTGCAAGACGTACTTAAACATCTCACATCAGTCTTTAAACACAAACTATACTTTGTTTAATACATCTGTGAAGCAATAAAGTATCACTTCACCTAACAACAAAAGCTCACACTTCTTTTTGAACTTCATCAAAACAAGACCTAAAAAAGGACCTGTCACTTTACTTGGACTTGTGAAGAACTGACTCAAAATATATAATGTTTTTGAAGCACCTGCCAAATGAAGTAAAATTCTAAGTAAAATATGGCTTAGCAACCTTCTTAAATTGTAAAAAACCTATGATTAAATAGGGCTATGTATCATCAAAAAACTGGTGGATATGTTTTGTACTGTATGACAATAAAGATGTGCTGCAATACTAGTAAGAATAATGGTATTTGACTATTAAAAATCAAAACATAAGATATAAACAGTGCAGAAAAAATGTAAAGAAAAGGCTAAAGTACAGCAATGGTAAATGGACTGCATTTGGTCTTTCAACAGACCACATGGCCATCCAAAGCGCTTTACAAGTTACCTCACATTCACCAGGGATTGAACCACCAACCTTCTAGTTTGAAGACAACCTACATGAACCACTGAGTCACTGCCACCCCCGCATATGAGTACAACATGGCAGCAACAGAAAAACTCCAGTCATCTGAAACAATTTTGGTATCTGAGAGTTATGCATGGCAATGAATACAGGGTGAGCATGGTTTATCTTGTGATTCATCTATATTTAATCAAGCTCAATTTAGTTTAATTTAGTTTTACAAACTACACAATATTAATGAAAAAAAGGACTAGTAATTATTCAGAAATAAAATGACCAATAATAAAGAACAAACATAATAGTCCAATAATCAAACCAATGGTCAATAATCATTAAACACAAGAGATAATAAGTATATCCTAATATGGTATTGACAGGAAGGCTGTTCCAAAGTTTCAGACCATCAATCACAAGATCTCAGAGTTCTGTAAATATTGTACAGATGGAGGAGTTTGGTCAGATACTGAGGGATACACATTTTTAGGGCTTTATAAACAAAATATAATTTTTAAATGTACAGGTGCTAGTCATATGATTAGAATATTGTCAAATTTATTGATTTTACTAATTCAATTCAATATGTGAAACTTTTTTTTTAGTTTATTTCTTTTAATTTTGATAATTATAACTGACAACTAAGGAAAATCCCAAATTCAATATCTCAGAAATTTAGATTACTTAAGACCAATACAAAGATTACTTAAGAACAATACAAAGAAAGGATTTCTAGAAATCTTGAACATGAACTTGAAAATTATGAACATGAAAAGTATGAGCATGTACAGCACTCAATACTTAGTTGGGGCTCCTTTTGCCTGAATTACTGCAGCAATGCTGCGTGGCATGGAGTCATCAGTCTGTGGCACTGCTCAGGTGTTATGAGAGCCCAGGTTGCTCTGATAGTGGCCTTCAGCTCTTCTGCATTCTAGGGTCTGGCATATCACACCTTCCTCTTCACATTATGAGTGTCAGGCGATTTTGCTGGCAAATTAAGAACAGGGATACCATGGTCCTTAAACCAGGTATTGGTAGCTTTGGCACTGTGAGCAGGTGCCAAGTCATGTAGGAAAAATTAAATCTCCATAAAGTTGGTCAGCAGCAGGAAGCATGAAGTGCTCTAAATATTCCTGGTATATGGCTGCATTGACCTTGGACCTCAGAAAAGACAGTGGACCAACACCAGCAGATGACATGGCACCCCAAACCATCACTGACTGTGGAAACTTTACACTGGACCTCAAGCAACCTGGATTGTGTGCCTCTCCTCTCATCCTCCAGACTTTGGGACCCTGATTTCCAAAGGAAGTGCAAAATTTACTTTCATCAGAGAACATAACTTTGAACCACTCTTCAGCAGTCCAGTCCTTTTTGTCTTTAGATGCTTCTGGCGCTGTCTGTTGTTCAAGAGTGGCTTGACACAAGCAATGCGACATGTCTTGTATACGTCTGTGTGTAGTGGTTCTTGAAGCAGTGACTCCAGCTGCAGTCCACTCTTTGTGAATCTCCCCCATATTTTTGAATGGGTTTTGTTTCACAATCCTCTCCCTATTGCTTGTACACTTTTTTTCTACCACATGTTTTCCTTCCCTTCACCTCTCTATTAATGTGCTTGGACACAGAGCTCTGTGAACAGCCAGCCTCTTTTGCAATGACTTTTTGTGTCTTGCCCTCCTTGTGCAAGGTATCAATGGTCATCTTTTGGACAACTGTCAAGTCAGTCTTTCCCATGATTGAGTAGGCTTCAGAACTAGACTGAGAGACCATTTAAAGGCCTTTGAGTTTTAAGTTAATTAGCTGATTAAAGTGTGGCACCAGGTGTCTTCAATATTGAACCTTTCCACAAGCATCCACCTGGATGATGCGACGGCAGCCATAGTGCACCAGAACGCCCACCACACACCAGATTACTGGTGGAGAGGAGACGGAGTGATGAAGCCAATCAGCAGATATGGGGATTGTTAGGAGGCCATGATGGTCAGAGACCAATGGGCAAATTTAGCCAGGATGCCGAGGTCACACATCTGCTCTTTTCTAAAGACATCCTGGGATTTTAACTGACCAGAGAGTCAGGACCTCTGTTTAACGTCGCATTAGAAGAACGGTGCTTGTTGACAGTATAGTGTCACCATCACTACACTGGGGCGCTAGGACCCACACAGACCACGGTGCGAGCACCCCCTGCTGGCCTCACTAGCACCTCTTCCAGCAGCAAACTAGTTTTTCCCATGAGGTCTCCCATCCAGGTACTGACCAGGTTTAACCCTGCTTAGCCGACGTGCCTGAATGCGCCTCTTTAAATGGTGCCGAGGTGCTTGTTGTTGTATTTTAAAATGCAATTGCAACGTTTTCAAATGACACTATAGTATTAAAAATAAAATGATCCCAAATGTAACTGTGGCGCTTGTGGCTGTGCTTTGATCCTTGTTCTGCAAAATGTTCGATTAAGAAATTTTGCGTTCCGCTAGGCCTATTTGTTTTAAAAAAATCAGGCATTTACAGTGCATTAGATCGTGACAGTGCATGAGTGCTTGCATAAGAGGCGAGCGAGTGCGGGTTTAACTAGATGTATTTGGAGGTTATTGCTCACGTCTCGTTCTGCACATATCCAAATGTTTCCATATTCACAATTTATCTGAATGTTAAACTATAATTTTTTTTATTTTGTTAATGTAAACTAGATGTAAAAGATCATCCTTTTCACGTGAGCAAAAACGTCCTTTGCATAACAGCAGAGTGGACCGGTATACTACGGTCTATTTAAACTGACCAGTGTAGCCTTTTATATGTTTGGTTGACTGTACTTTATTTTAATAATGAACAGACTGCGATTTAAGTTTGAAATTAGAATGCACTTTAGATGTTCTGTGTCATTTATACCAAACACAAATGTTCCTGGTTTTATATATTTAATTTGTTATATTTTCAGTTTAATTTATTTTTATTTATAAAATTGCATTCATTTTTTTCAAATGCACATTTAAGTTTAGATTTATGTTCCAACAAACTTGAAAGCTTTGGCTTGATAAATGCTGTAAAACTTGATAAATTATTGACTTGATAAATGATTATTTTTTAATATTTCTCTTTAGCTTTCATTTTGGGTTTTAGTTTTAGTAATTTTAGTAAGCTAGTAAGGAGTTTTCATTTTAATTAAAGTTGGTTACATGGTTTAACTAAATTTAATTTTCTTAGTTTTTTTATATTTATTTATTTTACTTTTTTATACTTTTTTATGCAACACATGTAAAAGAACAAAACGGACAGGTCATTAGGGGTATCACAAACCATTATGTTGTTCATATACAGTTAACTTCATATCAGGAGAAAGAAAATTATAATAATTAAAAAAAAAGAGAGTGCTGTCACTCCTTTCTACTGAAACTGAAATGTACTGTTTTTATTAATTTTTAATACCACTCAGTAAAATATTTCTATAGGGAGGCATATTTCTTCACAACTGTATTGAACAAAGTCTAGTTTGTGTTAAAAGACTTTCATATGAGCTGTTTAAGTACATACTGCATCTGATGAAACTGGGAAAGTGAAAAGTCCTTAAAGATGAAGGAGAAAGCAAACAAAAGATGTAAACAGTTATATGAACTATTCAGAGTTACAGCAGCTCTGAAACAATCAGCATAACTATAAGACATATTATCAGAGACATCAGGAAAAGTCCAGATGCATTCAGACTTAACTCAGGTGTTTATTAGCATCAATAATGAGCATCAATTACAGTAATGGGGCAGAAGCATCAAGAGCATCAGACAGACAAAAGATTGATTTTACAATTGTGTTCCCACATACTTAAACAAAAGAGATTCATTTAAAAAATATAATGACATTTTTATATAAAAGCTATTGTAAATAAATTTGTCAAGGAGCTTTTTGAGGTAATTAATTCTATTGATGTATGAATTATCTTGCACATGATGAAAACCTGCAAAAATGCCAGAGGAAACTCTGAAAGTATGAAAACAGTTTGTGTTTTCCTTCTTGGTTCAGGTGAAGTCCATCATGTTTGTAAAGGTTTGGGATTACTTTTCCATTTTTGAGAAATTTTCCATTTTTGAGAAACTGAGTCTGTTAAGAAACAAACCTGAAGAGCTGGAGAAGAACAAAAATACAGAATAAATTATTAGTATATTTCATGTTTTATTGATATTGGGCCTCATTCATGAAACAAGGGCAGAAATATTTGTTGTGTTAATCATTCATAAAGCCAATCTGACGCAAACTTTCAAGTTCAAGAAAATGTCTGTATTTTTAAATTGTTATTTTGTATGAAAGTATCGAACACCTGCTCTCTACCACGTGTAAAACGTTAGGTGTGTTTTTTTTTCTTTTTGGCAAACTGATGGCACTGAATTTTGATGCTCTGCCACAATGATTACAAGTTAATGTCCCCTTGGCATCTTATTGAATATTTTCATTATTATATTACATTGTTTATTATATTGTAAATATTGTACTTCGGAGCTTATCTGTATAAAGTTATAGTTATCTTGTGTTGATAGAGACTGAATATTATAATAATATTCAGAGACTAGTTTTGACTAGTTTTAATCTGGATGTTGTGTCATGTGATTGTACTCAAATATTTGATAATGTTCTCATAAAGTGTAAAGGATATGATAATGAAAGCTGTACTGTAACAATCTGTAGACTGTCCCTACAGTACATTGTTGAAAATACAGCAAGCTGTGAAAATAAATAATCATTTACACAAAATATTTGCAAATAGTCTCAATAAATTATTTTCATGTATCTTGAACTAATATTTACCCCTAATATTTTTGCTTCTTTATGATGAATCGCTTGCTGGATAAAGGCATCTGCTAATTGAATATGTGTGTAAATGTAAATGTGATCTTAATAAATATTTCTTCATGTATAACAGATTTCTCAAATAATATAATAGTGCATATAATCACTATTTTTAGTCACCAAAATAATTCCAAATAATAGGTTTTATTTTCAAATTCATACATCTATAAAATGAATTAACTCAGAAAGCTCCTTGCCAAATTTATTTACAATAGCAAATTTAAAGATGATCTGATCTGTCCTTTCAACACAATTACTGCAGAAGAAAAAATTTAAAATGAATCTCTTTTGCTTTAAGTATGTGGGAACGCAAATGTAAAATCAATCTTTTGTCTGTCTGATGCTCTTGATGCTTCTGCCCCATTACTGTAATTGATGCTTATATTGATGCTAATAAACCCTGCGTTAAGTCTGAATGCATCTGGACTCCTGATGTCTCTGATAATGAGTCTTATAGTTATGCAGATTGTTTCAGAGCTGCTATAACTGTTTACATCTTTTGTTTGCTTTCTCTTCATCTCTAAGGACGGCCCACTAAAATCTGTATAAACTTAAGAGTGTTTCACAGTTTTAGTCACACTTGAAGACCGCAGCACTAAACAGCAGCATCTCAGTTAAGAGTCTCATGGTGTTTGCTCCAAGAATTTACAACAGCTGTAATTGGATTTTGCAGGTATATGGTTTGTTATTTTGTTTTCCAATAGTGAATGTTTTCATAAAAAATCAATCTATGAAAATTATTAAAAAGTAAACAATAAGTATGTATTAAAAAGAATTTTCATTATTTTATAAATGTATATAATTTTTGGATTATTAGGATTTGAAGACATTAACTCAATCACTCAATTATTATTTCTTCCTTTCTGTTAATTATTCTGATATTGAACAGGACAACATATCCAAACAGAAAACCCCCTGGTGAAGCTGAGATCCTTGTGAAACTGTTATAAAGATGGCATTTATTAAAATGGAGAGTGAAGACGTGAAGATTGAAGAAGCATTCAGAGCGAAACAAGAAGATGATGAGGAACAAACAGATGGTAAGTGGACATGAAAGCTACAATAATATAGAATAAAATTCAAAGAAACTGTTCACAAACTAAAATGTAATTGTACTAATATATTTGAATGCATTCTCCATGTCTCTTTAGATAAAAGCTATATAAGAATTACAATCAGCAAAAGAACATTCAATGTACCAAAAGGTAAACAACTGATACATATATTATTAATAAACATTCAATATACTCATCATTTATTCTGAGCACAGTAAAAACTAGTATTTGTGTTCTTCTCCAGGTCTTCAGGTCTGTTTCTTCACAGACTCAGTGTGTTGGGATATTGAGCATTACTTTCCAAACGCACAATGCTGGGTTCATCCAGACACGACTCTAGTGAGATCCGTTCAACAACACGTGAAACACTTTGAAAAACTGCACAACTACACAATAGTGATTCTCCACATAGGAACAAACGACATCTCAAGTGGAGCGTCTTCATCGACTGTCATCCAGAGAATGAAAACTCTCATATCAAGAATCTCACAAGTTAATTCACACATCCTGTATTTCGCAATCAGTGCTATTTTACCGCGAGCAAAAGACGACTCTACGGTCAAAACTACAATCAAACAATGCAACAGCTTGCTTCACTATTGGTCTACACACACAAGACACATTCTGTTTCTGAACACTAACAAACCATTTCTCAAAAATGGAAAATTAATCCCAAACCTTTACAAACATGATGGACTTCACCTGAACCAAGAAGGAAAACAAAAACTGTTTTCATACTTTCAGAGTTTCCTCTGGCATTTTTGTAGGTTTTCTTCACGTGCAAGACGTACTTAAACATCTCACATCAGTCTTTAAACACAAACTTTACTTTGTTTAATACATCTGTGAAGCAATAAAGTATAATTTCTCTTAACAGTTTAAGCTCACACTTCTTTTTGAACTTCATCAAAACAAGACGTAAAAAAGGACCGGTCACTTTACTTGGACTCTTGAACAGCTGACTCAAAATGTAACATTTCTTTGAAGCACCTGTCAAATGAAGTAATATTGAAAGCACAATATGGCTTAGCAACCTACTTAGATTGTACAAAGTCTGTGATTAAATGGGGCTGTGTATCACCAAGAATCTGGTGGATATGATACGTACTTTATGATAATAAAGATATCAGTAGACATTTACTGCAATACTATTATGGTGACATTGTATTTGAATTTTAAAGATCAAGATGTAGATATAAGCAATGCAAAATAATAATAATAATGAAAACACTGAAAAGGAAAATGCTCAATTAAGTACAGCTATAGAGGAGTGCAACATGGCAGCACCAGAAAAACTCCAGTCAGAGAGTTATGCATGGCCAGGAATACTGGGTGAACATGGTGTATCTTGTGATCCGGAAGAGAAGACGATGCTGAATAACATAGTAGTTTTTGCTATTTTTGGACCAAAATGTATTTTCGATGCTTCAAAAAATTCCAACTGACCATCTGATGTCACATGGACTACTTTGATGATGTTTTTATTACTTTTCTGGACATGGACAGTATACCGTACATACATTCAAGGTCAGGCGAGTTTGATGTCCAATTAAGAACAGGGATATCATGTTGCTTAAACCAGGTACTTTAGCCCAGGCGACGCTTGTCTGTTGTTCAAGAGTGGATTGTCAAAAGGAAAGCGACAGCTGAAACCCATGTCTTGTATACGTCTGTGTAGTGGTTATTGAAGCGCTGACTCCAGCTGCAGTCCACTCCTTGTGAATCTCCCCCACATTTTTGAATGGGTTTTGTTTCACAATCCTCTCCAGGGTGCGGTTATCCCTATTGCTTGTACACTTTTTTTCTACCACATCTTTTCCTTCCCTTCACCTCTCTATTAATGCGCTTGGACACACCTTTTGTGTCTTGCCTTCCTTGTGCAAGGTCTCAATGGTCATCTTTTGGTCAAGTCGGCAATCTTCTCCATGATTGTGTAGCCTATAGAACTAGACTAAGAGACCATTTAAAGGCCTTTGCAGGTGATTTGAGTTAATTACCTGATAAGAGTGTGGCACCAGGTGTCTTCAATATTGAACCTTTTCACAATATTCAATATTTGGGATTTTCCTTAGTTGTCAGTTATAATCATCAAAATTAAAATAAATAAACATTCAAAATATATTAGTCTTTGTGTAATGAATGAATATCTGGGTTTTCCCTACCATTATATAAGGGGGGCAGATGAAAACTAGACAAAAATATTGCGTTTTTAGTAACAATCTTTCATAGTCATAGACATATTGTTTTAAGAATTTGACTTCTAGGTTTGTATAATAAGCTGCTCAAGCAAGGGGCAAAACATTAAACACAACAATTATCCTTCTTAACGATAACACTGGCCCCGATACAGGATGGCTGTCTCCGTGACGTGCTCTTCAGTTTTTTTTGTGTTTTTGTTAGTTTGTCATATCTTTAGTTATATTCCTGCAATCAGTTTCACCATCTGAATTAGGACGAATTGCTGGACATTCGGCAACACACATCTCCTGATATATCACCGGTTTTCGACTATTCTGATGTTTTGCTGGACATTATTGTCGGCGGAGCGGCTGCGCTGATCACAGGCTTCAAGAGGACGCGCAGACGGGGAAAAAGAGCTTGCACGCTCGTGAGACAAAAAAAAACGCGGATTTCGAACGCCGTTGCCTAGCATCCATCTGGCAAATCTCCGCTCTCTACCCAACAAAACGGACAACCTGCTTCTTCTCTCTCTCGGACAAATAAGGATTTCTCACACTCTGCTGCTCTGTGTTTCACGGAAACTTGGCTGAATGACGCCATACCGGACAGCGTGCTCCATCTGCCGGACTTTCAGCTGTTCAGAGCGGACCGCGAAGCAGAATCAACGGGGAAATCGCGTGGCGGCGGGACATGCTTTTACATCAATGAACGGTGGTGTACAGATGTAACTGTGTTAAAGAAGATGTGCTGCTCAAATCTCGAAACACTCTTCATTAACTGCAAGCCGTTCTATTCGCCGTGGGAGTTTCATTCATTCATTCTGGCAAGTGTTTACATCCATCCGCAAGCGCACGCTTAGCAGATCACAGACACAGAACAACAACACCCGGACTCTGTTTTAATCATTCTTGGGGACTTTAATAAAGCCAATCTCTCCCGTGAACTGCCAAAATACAGACAGCATGTTACATGTCCCACAAGAGACAGTAATATATTGGATCACTGTTACACCCCAACAATAAAGGATGCATATCACTCTGTTCCACGAGCAGCTTTGGGACATTCTGATCACCTTCTGGTTCATCTTATACCGTCCTACTGGCAGAAACTACCAGTCTGACCATCTGATGTCACATGGACTACTTTGATGATGTTTTTATTACTTTTCTGGACATGGACAGTATACCGTACATACATTCAAGGTCAGGCGAGTTTGATGTCCAATTAAGAACAGGGATATCATGTTGCTTAAACCAGGTACTTTAGCCCAGGCGACGCTTGTCTGTTGTTCAAGAGTGGATTGTCAAAAGGAAAGCGACAGCTGAAACCCATGTCTTGTATACGTCTGTGTAGTGGTTATTGAAGCGCTGACTCCAGCTGCAGTCCACTCCTTGTGAATCTCCCCCACATTTTTGAATGGGTTTTGTTTCACAATCCTCTCCAGGGTGCGGTTATCCCTATTGCTTGTACACTTTTTTTCTACCACATCTTTTCCTTCCCTTCACCTCTCTATTAATGCGCTTGGACACACCTTTTGTGTCTTGCCTTCCTTGTGCAAGGTCTCAATGGTCATCTTTTGGTCAAGTCGGCAATCTTCTCCATGATTGTGTAGCCTATAGAACTAGACTAAGAGACCATTTAAAGGCCTTTGCAGGTGATTTGAGTTAATTACCTGATAAGAGTGTGGCACCAGGTGTCTTCAATATTGAACCTTTTCACAATATTCAATATTTGGGATTTTCCTTAGTTGTCAGTAATCATCAAAATTAAAATAAATAAACATTCAAAATATATTAGTCTTTGTGTAATGAATGAATATCTGGGTTTTCCCTACCATTATATAAGGGGGGCAGATGAAAACTAGACAAAAATATTGCGTTTTTAGTAACAATCTTTCATAGTCATAGACATATTGTTTTAAGAATTTGACTTCTAGGTTTGTATAATAAGCTGCTCAAGCAAGGGGCAAAACATTAAACACAACAATTATCCTTCTTAACGATAACACTGGCCCCGATACAGGATGGCTGTCTCCGTGACGTGCTCTTCAGTTTTTTTTGTGTTTTTGTTAGTTTGTCATATCTTTAGTTATATTCCTGCAATCAGTTTCACCATCTGAATTAGGACGAATTGCTGGACATTCGGCAACACACATCTCCTGATATATCACCGGTTTTCGACTATTCTGATGTTTTGCTGGACATTATTGTCGGCGGAGCGGCTGCGCTGATCACAGGCTTCAAGAGGACGCGCAGACGGGGAAAAAGAGCTTGCACGCTCGTGAGACAAAAAAAAACGCGGATTTCGAACGCCGTTGCCTAGCATCCATCTGGCAAATCTCCGCTCTCTACCCAACAAAACGGACAACCTGCTTCTTCTCTCTCTCGGACAAATAAGGATTTCTCACACTCTGCTGCTCTGTGTTTCACGGAAACTTGGCTGAATGACGCCATACCGGACAGCGTGCTCCATCTGCCGGACTTTCAGCTGTTCAGAGCGGACCGCGAAGCAGAATCAACGGGGAAATCGCGTGGCGGCGGGACATGCTTTTACATCAATGAACGGTGGTGTACAGATGTAACTGTGTTAAAGAAGATGTGCTGCTCAAATCTCGAAACACTCTTCATTAACTGCAAGCCGTTCTATTCGCCGTGGGAGTTTCATTCATTCATTCTGGCAAGTGTTTACATCCATCCGCAAGCGCACGCTTAGCAGATCACAGACACAGAACAACAACACCCGGACTCTGTTTTAATCATTCTTGGGGACTTTAATAAAGCCAATCTCTCCCGTGAACTGCCAAAATACAGACAGCATGTTACATGTCCCACAAGAGACAGTAATATATTGGATCACTGTTACACCCCAACAATAAAGGATGCATATCACTCTGTTCCACGAGCAGCTTTGGGACATTCTGATCACCTTCTGGTTCATCTTATACCGTCCTACTGGCAGAAACTAAAATCAGCTAAACCTGTATCAAGGACTGTAAAAAGATGGACTAATGAAGCAGAGCAGGATTTACAAACTTGTTTTGACTTCACTGATTGGAGTGTTTTTGAAGCTGCTGCCACCGATCTGGATGAACTCACAGAGACTGTAACATCATATATCAGTTTGTGTGAGGATATATGCATTCCTACCAGGACTCAATTAAATTAAAACAATGACAAATCGTGGTTCACTGCAAAACTCAGACAGCTCCGTCAGGCCAAAGAAGATGCTTACCTGAAGGGGGACAATGTCTTGTATAAACAGGCTAAATACACACTGGAAAAGGAGATCAAAGTGGAATTATTCTGGTAAACTCAGTTTACTTTGAACGACTCCGCATCAGTGTGGAAAAGTCTAAAGAAGATCACCAATTACAAAACACCACCCCCCAGCACTGAATCAACGACTGGCAGACGATCTGAACGAGTTTTACTGCAGGTTTGAAAGAACACCCTTCACCTGCCCTGAACGCCTCCCCACACAACCATTCACACCATTAACAACTCCTGCAACCCACCCTGAACACATCTCCAATCAAGCGCTCTCACCATTCACACCTCTTGCATCCCACCTCTCCCTCACACCTGCAATTCAGATCAGCGAGGATGCTGTGCGCCAGGTCTTCCGGAAGCAATAAAGGAGGAAAGCACCAGGCTAACGATTGCACGTCTAAGGACCCCTCTGTCAAGCTCCTGGAGTTTGCAGATGACACCACTCTCATCAGCCTCATTCAGGATGGTGACGAGTCTGCTTACAGACAGGAGGTTAAAGAGCTGGCTGTCAGGTGCACTCTCAACAACCTGGAGCTTAACACCTACAAAACAGTGGAGATGATCGTGGACTTCAGGAGAAACCCCCTGCACTCCCCCCACTCACCATCATGAACAGCCCTGTGACTGCAGTGGAGTCATTCAGGATCCTGGGAACCACTATCTCTCAGGACCTGAAGTGGGACATTCACATTGACTCCATTGTGAAAAAGGCCCAGCAGAGGTTGTACTTTCTCCGCCAGCTGAGGAAGTTTAACCTGCCACAGGAGCTGCTGAAACAGTTCTACTCCACCATCATCGAATCCATCCTCTGCACTTCAGTAACTGTCTGGTTCAGCTCAGCTTCTAAATCTGACCTCAGAAGACTACAGAGTGTAGTCCTGACTGCTGAGCGAATCATCGGTTCAACCCTCCCATCTATTCAAGAACTGTACTTATCCAGAGTGAGCAAAAGGGCTGGCAAAATCACTCTGGACCCCTCACATCCAGCACACTCCCTCTTTGAACTGTTGCCATCTGGTCGACGCTACAGAGCACTGAACACCAGAACGACCAGACACAGGAAAAGTTTCTTCCCTCAGGCAATCCATCTGATGAACAATTGAAAAAAACTGTGGAACACACTAACCTATTTATATTTACATATACATACACTTATTTATCTAACACACATACTTAGCGTACACTTAAATTTTTTTTGCACATAATATACCTGTACATATCATAATGCTCATTTTAATATACCTGAACTTTTTTTAGTTAATGATCTGTAAGAATGGGGCTTTATTAGTGCTGTTCATTGATTTGAGTAACTTTTTTGACAGTTCAGTATAAACTGTTTTAATTCTACAATATATGGTGTAAAAACGTCTGAGTGCTGCCATCTTCAGGTTGAACGGTGGCTACTGCAGTTGATTTTTCTGATTGGATGGTGATAAGAGGTGGCAGGTGATGTTTCCAGTTTCCAGCTCACCACGCCCCTTGGTAGGAGCTAACACGTCCTTGGCAGTATAAAACCATCTTGTTTTATATTCAGGGAAGAAATGGCTCTCTCATGCATGCTCCATGTGTTGTTATATTAAATATTGTTATGATTATGTTTACAGAATTAAACTGACTGCGTGGAAGATTGTTCGTCTGATTTGAATTCTCTGCTGGGAGATAACCATTCTCATGAACAATACTGAGAAAAGCTCAGAAAACCGCTGACGTAGACGTCTCCAGCTACAGCAGCCAATCACCATTGCCAATTAACACATATATGCAGTTGCAATCAAAATGATTCCTGCAAGACATGCTGCGGAGAACAACATTTTATGAAATCAATTCAACAAAGGCATAAGTATTAGAGAAAGTTTGTTAATACACTTTTGATTGATTCTGAAAATGGAATATTGATGAATCGTGATAAAATTCAAACTGGCTCTAAACCTTCATGTTCAAAATTATTCAGCCCCCTTCGTGCAGAATATTTGATTCTTTAAAATCACTGGTAAACTTTGTCTGTAAATGTTTAGAAGCTTCTGTCACCTCTCTACTACAGTCTTGTCTGAAAAAGCTTCCAGATCGCAGATAAAATTTGGTTTTCACATTGCCACTCCTTTCTTCAAATTCAACCAGATATTTGCAATGAAAAATAAGCCTGGAGACTGAACAGGCCACTTAAGTTCAATCTTTGACTGATCCCTGAACCAAGCAGTAGTAGATCTGGATGTGTACTTTGGGATGACTGCCCTGCAGGAAAGTCAATTTATCATCAACTTCAGTCTTTGTAACAAAGGCATCACAATTCTTGTCAAAATGGCCTGATACTTCAAAGAATACATGACGTCCTTCATACAGTCATGATCCTTCTACAGTAAAGAAACCCAATAACAGGACTGATCCACCTCCGTTGTTTTCACTGATGTGCAATCTGTTCATAAATGTTAGCATCTCAAAAATGTGTTTTAGGTTTTTATGACACTTTAACTAGTATCTTAGAATAAAATAGACATTATACAATAAACTCTATACAAATTTTCAATATATTGTTTAAATTGTTATACATTACATTGTTCTAATGTGTGTGACCATAAAAAATATGGTCAGTCAGGTCCAGCAAATGTTTGTTTACCAACATTCTTCAAAAAATCTTCTGTAAATGAGTAAATGATAACAGAATTTTTATTTTTGAGTGTACTATCTTTTAACAAGTACATCCCTTTTACTTCTTTAATAATTATACTGTCATGTTGTACAATACAGATATTTATACAGTAATCACAACAGATTGAGGATATGTAATACCCAACCCTAAGCAATGTTGTCACTCATTTCTACTGATACTGAAATGTACTGATTTTATTTATTTTTAATACCACTCAGTCAAACATTTCTATAGGGAGGCATATTGCTTCACAAATGTATTGAACAAAGTCTAGTTTGTGTTAAAATACTTTCATATGAGCTGTTTAAGTACATATTGCATCTGATGAAAACTGGGAAGCCATGAATCACTGTAATTTTATACAGATTTTAGAGTGCCGTCCTTAAAGATGATGAGAAAGCAAACAAAGTTTTCAAAGTATGTAAACAGTTATAGGAACCATTCAGACTCAAGAGTTTCAGCAGCTCTAAAACAATCAGCATAACTATAAGACTCATTATCAGAGACATCAGGAAAAGTCCAGATGCATTCAGACTTAACTCAGGTGTTTATTAGCATCAATAATGAGCATCAATTACAGTAATGGGGCAGAAGCATCAAGAGCATCAGACAGACAAAAGATTGATTTTACATTTGTGTTCCCACATACTTAAAGCAAAAGAGATTCATTTTTTCTTCTGCAGTAATTGTGTTGAAAGGACACATCAGATCATCTTTTAATGTGCTATTGTAAATAAATATGTCAAGGAGCTTTTTGAGGTAATTAATTCTATTGATGTATGAATTAGAAAATAAAAATATTATTTGGAATATTTTTTTATGAATAAAAATAGTGATTATATGCACTATTATAGTATTTGAGAAATCTATTATACATGAAGCAATATTAATATTTATCAAGATCACATTTACACGAATATTCATTTAACAGACGCTTTTATCCAGCAAGCGATTCATCATAAAGAAGCAAAAATACAGGAAGTCCTCACAATGCACGAGCCAAGCACTTTAAACAAAATTATTATTATAATTATAATTTCAGTATTTATGAAAATCAGATATTGAGACTATTTGTAATTATTTAGTTTAAATTATTTATTTTCACAGCTTGCTGTATTTTCAAACATGTACTGTAGAGACAGTCTACAGTTTGTTACAGAATGACTTTCATTATACTATCCTTTACACTTTATTAGAACATTGTTATGAAGTCACTAGAAGAAAAAATGTCATTTCATTTTTTAAATGAATCTCTTTTGCTTTAAGTATGTGGGAACACAATTGTAAAATCAATCTTTTGTCTGTCTGATGCTCTTGATGCTTCTGCCCCATTACTGTAATTGATGCTCATTATTGATGCTAATAAACACCTGAGTTAAGTCTGAATGCATCTGGACTTTTCCTGATGTCTCTGATAATGAGTCTTATAGTTATGCAGATTGTTTCAGAGCTGCTATAACTGTTTACATCTTTTGTTTGCTTTCTCTTCATCTCTAAGGACGGCCCACTAAAATCTGTATAAACTTAGAGTGTTTCACAGTTTTAGTCACACTTGAAGACCGCAGCACTAAACAGCAGCATCTCAGTTAAGAGTCTCCTGCTCTTTGCTCCAAGAATTTACAACAGCTGTAATTGGATTTTGTAGGTATATGGTTTGTTGTTTTGTTGGTTTTCCAATAGTTAATGTTTTCATAAAAATGCAATCTAGGAAATTTAACAACAGTAAATTCAACAGTAAACAATAACTATGTATTAAGATATTATAGAATTTTCATTATTTTATAAATTTATAGTGTTTTTGGATTAATAGGATGATTTGAAGACATTAACAATCACTAAGTTATAATTTCTTCATAACTATTAATTATTCTGATATTGAACAGGACAACATATTCAAACCAAAAAAAAACCTGGTGAAGCTGAGATCCTTGTGAAACTATTATAAAGATGCCATTTATTAAAATGGAGAGTGAAGACGTGAAGATTGAAGAAGCATTCAGAGTGAAACAAGAAGATGATGAGGAACAAACAGATGGTAAGTGAACATCAAAGCTACAATAATATAGAATAAAATTCAAAGAAACTGTTCACAAACTAAAATGTAATTGTACTAATATATTTACATGCATTCTCCATGTCTCTTTAGATAAAAGCTCAATAAGAATTACAATCAGCAAAAGAACATTCATTGTACCAAAAGGTAAACAACTAACACACACATTATTAATAAACATTCAATATACTCATCATTTATTCTGAGCACAGTAAAAACTAGTATTTGTGTTCTTCTCCAGGTCTTCAGGTCTGTTTCTTCACAGACTCAGTGTGTTGGGATATTGAGCATTACTTTCCAAACGCACAATGCTGGGTTCATCCAGACACGACTCTAGTGAGATCCGTTCAACAACACGTGAAACACTTTGAGAAACTGCACAACTACACAATAGTGATTCTCCACATAGGAACAAACGACATCACGAGTGGAGCGTCTTCATCGACTGTCATCCAGAGAATGAAAACTCTCATATCAAGAATCTCACAAGTTAATTCACACGTCCTGTATTTCGCAATCAGCGCTATTTTACCACAAGCAAAAGACGACTCTGCGGTCAAAACTACAATCAAACAATGCAACAGCTTGCTTCACTACTGGTCTTCACAAACAAAAAACATTCTGTTTCTGAACACTAAAAAACCATTTCTCAAAAATGGAAAAGTAATCCCAAACCTTTACAAACATGATGGACTTCACCTGAACCAAGAAGGAAAACAAAAACTGTTTTCATACTTTCGGAGTTTCCTTTGGAATTTTTGCAGGTTTTCATCAAGGGTAATACGTACTTAAACATCTCACATGACAGTCTTTCAATACAAACTTTACTTTGTTTAATACATCTGTGAAGCAATAAAGTATCATTTCTCTTAACAGTGTAAGCTTACACTTCTTTTTGAACTGTCAAAACAAGACGTAAAAAAGGACCTGTCACTTTACTTGGACTCTTGAGCAGCTGACTCAAAATATAACATTTCTTTGAAGCACCTGTCAAATGAAGTAATATTGAAAACACAATATGGCTTAGCAACCTTCTTAGATTGTACAACGTCTGTGATTAAATGGGGCTGTGTATCACCAAGAATCTGGTGGATATGATACGTACTTTATACTATTAAGATGACATGAATTTGAATTTTAAAGATAAAAACATAAGATATAAACAATTCAGAAAAAACTGAAAGGATATGGCTCAATGAAGTACAGCTATAAATGAGTACAACATGGCAGCACCAGAAAAACTCCAGTCAGCTGAAACAATTCTGGTTTCTAAGAGTTAAGCATGGCTACGAATACTGGGTGAGCATGGTGTATCTTGTGATTCATCTAAATTTAATATACAATATTTATGATTCTTTTTTTTATCCAAAAATAGCAAAAACTACACCTTTATTCAGCATTGTCTTCTCTTCTGTGTCTGTTTTGAGAGAGTTCAAAACATAGCAGTTTGTGATATTCGGTTCGCGAACGAATCACTTGATGTAACCGGATATTCTTGAACCAAATCGAACTGAATCGTTGAGGCTGTTCGCGTCTACAATATGCATTAATACACAAATTACTGTTAACGTTTTTTTAATGTGACTGACACTCCCTCTGAGTTAAAATAAACCAATGTCCCGGACTAATTAATGTACTCTTAACAGTACGCTGACTGAACTACTGTGAATAGAGAACTGAAGATGAACACAGAGCCGAGCCAGATAACGAACGATTGACTCGTTCTCGAGTCAAGAACCGGTTGCATCGGTTTTCGGATCACCAATAATTCTTTCGGACAGTTTGATTCAAAATTTCGATTCAAAACAGTTTAGGAAAACGCTTCACTGATTCTTTTGCTCTCGACATAATGAAATCACAGCCAGTTTTACTCACTGAAATATTTATTTGTCATAAAATTATTACTTCATAATTGTATTAGAGTCTTACACACATGCTATACAGATAATAGAGTCGTGCATTATTTTGAGTGATGACGCTATTATAAGAGTGGCTTGATGGAGTGCAGGAGATGCAAATAACATGATATTGAAACTTTCATTAATGCTGTCACGTAACAAATCTGTCCAAATATAAAATGAAATGAATACATAATTTCTACATTGAAATAAAAATGTAAAGACTGCACAACTTGCGAAATCTAAATAATTGGGAATCATGAAAAAAATTCAAATAAAATAAAAACTAAAATCTATTATCTGTTTCATGTATCTATTATAACATTTATGTAGTTTTGTTTGCTTGGCTGTTTCCTTATAAAAGTCCAGAAATTTGTCAAGTTTTTCATCGGGTGTCATTTTAAATGACGTCATTACATTGCCGTCTTGCCACCAGCCAATCGCTGCACTGCTGATCATGGTTTCGAGTATCGATACATATCCCCTTTTAAGACAACACATGAACGCGCAATTATCTCAGATAACTCAATCCAGCGATACTAATTATACACAACAGGTGTGTTCGAAGAACTCAATTGACCGGATCATGATTAGCACGATGATATCATCTTGGATGTGTCATTTGATCTCGGATGTAAAAAGCGATGTACGAAGAACGGCCCCTGGTGATGAACCTCCTGGTTGGATGTCTGTTTAAGTAGAACAGTTTTCACTGTTTGCAAGACTTCAAAGATTCTTGGCAGTCATGAAGTTTCAACGGAGTCGTTTTGAGTTCTGGATGACAAGAATGCTAGCAGTGTGTTGGAGTAGGTAGTTCAGGCCATGGCAAAGAAGGAAGCGTGCTGAATTAGTTCAGGCTTTGGGGTTTTATCCAATCGGATTTGGTCCATCCCATGATGCGCTCTTCCAATCCACTTGTTGCAAGGCGGAGCATCCATTCCTTTCCATCACACTCCCACTTATCACATGGGGAAATATCTTTGCAGACTTTTGTTTAATAACTTATATAACGTGTTGTACAATACACACAATTCAAAATACCAACTTTTCATTCATTTCACAGTCTTGCAAAGATCTCGGCCATTCGTTCAACACTATCCTTTCCACATCTTACAAACATTTAATAGTGTAGGGGAATTTACAGTTAAAACCCAAGGACCAGATATGTCACAATGAAGACCAGGACTCAGAGATGAGTTCAATTAATAATAATAATTTTACTTGCAGAAAATAGTTTGCAATTTCATCAGCAGAAGTCAGCTTCAACACTCTCGAAGGAATTCGCAGGCCGCCCCCAGTACAATACAAAATCAACCACAGTTATACCCTGACAGAGGATACTAATTGCGTCAATACATGAGTCAACAAAATTCTGATTGGTTCCAAAACCTAGATAAACTCTCCAAAGACGTATATGACATGCTGGACACTGGCAGTTGATCGTTTGTCCTGGGACTGTCTGAGCTTCTCCCTGTACAGACAGATACTAACACACGTACACAGAGAACTTATCTAAAATTCAGGGCTTTCTAGCACTGGCAAGTGTCTTATCATTACGGTTGGATACACACACATAATATGTGGACATTAATCTTGAGGAAAAGAAATACAGCACACATAAGGTTACACATTTCACTCTTGCTATAACTTGATTAATAGTCAAACAAGAAATCATGTAATAATATAATATAATATCAGTATGAAGGATATGGCAACTCGGCATCCACTCCTTCAATAGCATTATCGCAAGTTGCACCGACTACCTTGAACACATCAACCATATATAAGACATAAAACATATTATTTGTGAATATAGTTAAACCTTCAGAATTCTCAATGGTTGTTCTTTTGAGATTATTTATTGAAAAGTTCAGTTTGTAGAAAAATACGCAAGCAAGTCACAAGTCATAGGACTCGCTGTTTGGATCCTTTGTCCATTAATTATTGATGAGTCCTGCTTAAAATGTTAACTCCTTTTGAGTAAATAGCAAACATGGCTGACAGGAAACTCAGGATGACTCAGGATATCGATGTCACATGATTAGCTCATGATTTGTTTTTCTGGTAGTGGGAGTATATGACAAAAGATGCTCTATGTTGTGGAATCACGTTATCCTTCTTCACGTTATCACTTAATGCTGACATAGGTTTTTAGCAATTATTCTCCTTGACAGAGAATGGGTCCAAACAATTTGATCATGGTTCACCTTTAGCTAATCCTTAATGGTGTTCAGATTGTGCAGAAGTGCTTTTTTTAACTTATATTTTTATGTAGAACCACAGCATTACATACAACAAAATATGGCATTGGCTTTTAACATGTTAGTCCAATACGTTTCCACAATATTGACAATACTTCAAAACGTAATTATATCGTATATATTTTACAGAGAATGAAAACAAATACACCTAGTAGTAGGAAAAAGTAAATAGAAAATAATAATAATAAAGAAAATAATAAAATAAAGAAGTATAAAATAAAGAAATATGATCACTGGAGTATTAAAGGCATTACAGGGGCCCACCTCTTTAAGAAAACCGCTTTCTGAAGTCGTAATGCAAATGTGATTTGTTCCATTTTGTACAACTGCCATACTTTTTGAATCCAAGCATTGTATGATGGCGGTTCAGGTTTTAACCATCTGCATGTAATACACTTAAAGCTCCAATATGGAGGAATTTTGTAATAAAATTTCCGAAAATAACTTGAACAGTGTGATATATTTCCTCCAGTTGTGTACTTACAATATCTCGAAAGTCTCCAAAAAAATTTTATTTCAGAGAAATTCCGATTTTAAATAACTGGCCGTCCTGGAAAAGGAATGTCGCCTCTCAGTGACGCAATGTCTGCTCTATACTTTTTTTCCGGTGTAGACCATGTGATGTTCCACCACACCGGAATATCACATGGTCAAATGCGGAAGTGGTGGTTATGTTATAGTCGCGCATATGGTTTGGTTGTCGTTGTTATGGATCACGATTACTCTTTGGCGAGTATTGAAGTGCCAGTAAACGTAAGCGTCCATATTCGGATACACGCAGACTGTGTGACAAACGGAGGAATAAAACCAGGATAAATATCGGCCAGGCGTTTACGAGATGGAGAGAGCTGCGCGAAAATCTTGGACTTGACAGAGACTCTGCTCTCGCGAGTGTATTGATAGACAGGTAAGCAAATCAATTATTTATTTTGTTATTGTACAAGTAACGTAATAGTTACAGTAAAGACGATTTTAATAGATATTAATTACACCACATGCCTGTACATTCTGTCACTGTAGCATTTTTTTATCAATAACGTTACCTGTGAGAAAATAACATAACGTGGCAAATGGACTGTAACAGTTTCAATAATCGCACTTATAAACAAAGTTATATTGCTCTTTGTACTAAGGTAAGGATTTTTATCACGTGTGGTGACCGAGATTATGGCAGTACAATTAAATACAATCGGATATGTGTTGTTAAAAATATATTTAGTCATTACTTGCAAATGTTCGTTCAAATTTACTTTTAGAACGATTGTTTTGAGCACGTTAAACAACACGGCATTAATCAGAATCAGAATCAGAATGAGCTTTATTGCCAGGTATGTTTACACATACGAGGAATTTGTTTTCGTGACAGAAGCTCCGCAGTACAACAGAATGACAGCGACAGAACTTAGGTCTCACAGCCCATATAAAAGAATAAAAAATACAAATATGTAGACAGTGAATGACAATATACAAATGACAATTGTAGGCAGGTATATTACAAGTGAAGTTATGTATGTACATATATATTGTGTGCAAAATTTAAGTGTATACTAAGTATGTGTGTTAGATAAATAAAGTGTGTGTGTATATAAATATAAAGTGTAGTGTGTTATTATTAGTGTGCCGTTATTGTCAGCTGTTCATAAGATGGATTGCCTGAGGGAAGAAACTGGTCCTGTGTCTGGTCGTTCTGGTGTTCAGTGCTCTGTAGCGTCGACCAGATGGCAACAGTTCAAAGAGGGAGTGTGCTGGATGTGAGGGGTCCAGAGTGATTTTGACAGCCCTTTTTCTCACTCTGGATAAGTACAGTTCTTGAATAGATGGGAGAGTTGAACCGATGATTCGCTCAGCAGTCCGGACTACTCTCTGTAGTCTTCTGAGGTCAGATTTAGAAGCTGAGCTGAACCAGACAGTTACTGAAGTGCAGAGGATGGATTCAATGATGGTGGAGTAGAACCGTTTCAGCAGCTCCTGTGGCAGGTTAAACTTCCTCAGCTGGGGGAGGAAGTACAACCTTTGCTGGGCCTTTTTCACAATGGAGTCAATGTGAATGTCCCACTTCAGGTCCTGAGAGATGGTGGTTCCCAGGAACCTGAATGACTCCACTGCAGTCACAGGGCTGTTCATGATGGTGAGTGGGGGGAGTGCAGGGGGGTTTCTCCTGAAGTCCACGATCATCTCCACTGTTTTGAGCGTGTTAAGCTCCAGGTTGTTGAGAGTGCACCAGACAGCCAGCTCTTTTACCTCCTGTCTGTAAGCAGACTCGTCACCGTCCTGAATGAGGCCGATGAGTGTGGTGTCATCTGCAAACTTCAGGAGCTTGACAGAGGGGTCCTTAGATGTGCAATCGTTGGTGTACAGGGAGAAGAGCAGTGGGGAGAGAATGCAGCCCTCCCCAGCCCTCCCCAGCTCCGGTGCTGATTGTACGGGTGCTGGATGTGTATTTACCCAACCTCACTAGCTGCTGCCTGTCTGTCAGGAAGCTGTTGATCCACTGACAGATGGAGGCGGGCACGGAGAGCTGATTTAGTTTGGGCAGGAGGAGGTTTGGGATGATCGTGTTGAAGGCCGAGCTGAAGTCCACAAACAGGATCCTCACATAAGTCCCCGGTCTGTCTAGGTGTTGCAGAACATAATGCAGTCCAATGTTTACTGCATCGTCCACAGACCTGTTTGCTCTGTAGGCAAACTGAAGAGGATCCAGCAAGGGCCCAGTGATGTCCTTCAGGTGGCCCAGCACCAGTTTTTCAAATGACTTCATGACTACAGACGTTAGAGCCACAGGCCTGTAGTCATTTAGTCCTGTAATTTTGGGTTTCTTAGGGATGGGGATGATGGTGGAACGTTTGAGGCATGAAGGGACTTCGCACAGCTCCAGCGATCTGTTGAAGATCTGTGTGAAGATGGGGGCCAGCTGGTCAGCACAGGATTTCAGACAGGCTGGTGTAACACCATCTGGGCCTGGTGCTTTTTTCCTTTTCTGCTTCCGGAAGACCTGGCGCACCGCATCCTCGCTGATCTGAATTGCAGGTGTGGGGGAGAGGGGGGATGCAGGAGGTGAGAATGGTGAGAGTGCTTGATTGGAGAGGTGTTCAGGGCAGGTTGCAGGAGTTGTTATAGGTGTGAACGGTTGTTTGGAGAGGTGTACAGGATGGGTTGCAGGAGCTGTTAATGGTGTGAACGTTTGTTTGGAGAGGCATTCGGGGCTGGTTGCTGGAGCTGTTAATGGTGTGAATGGTAGTTTGGAGAGGCATTCAGGGCTGGTTGCAGGAGTTGTGAAGGGTGTCAATGGTTTTGTGGGGAGGCGTTCAGGGCAGGTGAAGGGTGTTCTTTCAAACCTGCAGTAAAACTCGTTCAGATCGTCTGCCAGTCGTTGATTCTCTACAGTGCTGGGGGGTGGTGTCTTGTAATTGGTGATCTTCTTTAGACTTTTCCACACTGATGCGGAGTCGTTGGAAGTGAACTGAGTCCTTATTTTTTCAGAATAATTCCTCTTTGCCACTTTGATCTCCTTTTCCAATGTGTATTTAGCCTGTTTATACAAGACATTGTCCCCCTTCACGTAAGCATCTTCTTTGGCCTGACGGAGCTGTCTGAGTTTTGCAGTGAACCACGGTTTGTCATTATTGTAAATTAGTTGAGTCTTTGTAGGAATATACATATCCTCACAGAAACTGATATATGATGTTACGGTCTCTGTGAGTTCATCCAGATCGGTGGCAGCAGCTTCAAAAACACTCCAATCAGTGAGGTCAAAACAAGATTGTAAATCCTGCTCTGCTTCATTAGTCCATCTTTTTACAGTCCTTGATACAGGTTTAGCTGATTTTAGTTTCTGCCTGTAGGACGGTATAAGATGAACCAGAAGGTGATCAGAACGTCCCAAAGCTGCTCGTGGTTCAGAGTGATATGCATCCTTTATTGTGGTGTAACAGTGATCCAATATATTACTGTCTCTTGTGGGACATGTAACATGCTGTCTGTATTTTCGCAGTTCACGGGACAGATTGGCTTTATTAAAGTCCCCTAGAATGATTAAAACAGAGTCCGGGTGTTGTTGTTCTGTCTCTGTGATCTGATCAGCGAGTTTCTGTAAAGCTGAGCTCACATGCGCTTGAGGATGGATGTAAACACTGACCAGAATGAACGAGTGAAACTCCCGCAGCGAATAGAACGGCTTGCAGTTAATGAAGAGTGTTTCGAGATTTGAGCAGCACGTCTTCTTTAACACAGTTACATCTGTACACCACCGTTCATTGATGTAAAAGCATGTCCCGCCGCTGCGCCATTTCCCAGTGGATTCTGATTCACGATCCGCTCTAAACAGCTGAAAGCCCGGCAGATGGAGTGCGCTGTCCGGTATGGTGTCATTCAGCCAGGTTTCCGTGAAACACAGAGCAGCAGAGTGTGTGAAATCCTTATTAGTCCAAGAAAGCAGAAGGAGTTCGTCCGTTTTGTTGGGTAGAGAGCGGAGATTTGCCAGATGGATGCTAGGCAACGGCGTTCGAAATCCGCGCTTCCTGAGTCTGACGAGCGCTCCCGCTCGCTTCCCCCGTCTGCGCGTCCTGAAGCGCTTGATCAGCGCCGCCGCTCCTCCGATAACAACGTTCACTAAAACATCTGAATAATTGAAATCCGGAAAAACATCTTGTGGTGCGTTCTGCCGAATGTTCAGCAGTTCTTCCCTGGTGAAACTGATGGCAGGAATATAACTAAAGACAGGACAAACTAACAAAAACACAAAAACATATGCGGAGCTCGTCAAGGAGGCAGCCATCCTGTATCGGCGCCAGCGTAACCATAAACACGTAACACTGCACAACATTAACCCAACAAATCATTTAACAAATAGCTGTAAGTTGTAACAGGATAATATATGTAATGGAGACCAGACGCTAGTGGCTGTAGCCATTTAGCCTCCTTGTTAGTGCGTCTGCCTCCCATGCTGAAGACCCGGATTCGAACCCCACTCAGAGTGAGTGCGAGGAGCGTCAGAGAGGACCCGGGAGAGAGGGGTTACATATAGTATAACATTTCACGTTTCTTGCAGTTCATTAATTATGATGACATAAAATAATAAGATCAGATATACAGGTAATACAAAAACGAATAAATCACCTCATCCATGATCATGATTCGTTTATCCAATTTAGATACATTGCTATGGTGAAAACGCATTAAAAACGACATCTCCCATCGCCACCTGCTTCATAGCGTCATCAAGCTTCGCCTTTGTTATTTTTGGAAATGTGCCCTCTTGTGGTCAATTACAAAAATCACACATTTGCAGCTTTAATGGCTGCGGCAAGTAAAATTTGAAATAAGTATATTATATCTCTGCCCTCAATAAGAATAAGAATACGTGATAAGAATACTGCTTTGACATCTTTAAACTTTGTATAGCTCATAATATTTAACGCTCTATGAAGATTATCTCCATAATATATGTGTGTCATTCTGTTTCACACTGAATCACGCATGTACAGCATCATCATCTACTCGGTTCTCGAATCGGACGCATCCGACAGAAACGGTTCTTGGTTCAGTGTACTGGTGATCCGAAAAGTGATGCAACGAGTCAATCTTTCGTTCGTTATCTGGCTAAGCTCTGTGTTCATCTTCAGTTCTCTCTTCACAGCAGTTCAGTCAGTGTACTGTTTGAGTAAATAAATTACTCCAGGAGATTGGTTTATTTTAACTCAAAGGGAGTGTCAGCCACATTAAAAAAGTTAACAGCTCAAGTAATTTGTGGATTAATTCTTATTGGAGACACGAACTGTTTCAAATGATTCAGTTTGATTTGGTGAACTGGTTCAAGAAGAACCGGTTAAATCGAATGATTCATTCGCGAACCGGATATCACTACACTGCAGTGAGTGCGTTCACAATAGGCCCGGAAGAGAAGACAATGCTGAATAAAGTAGTTTTTTTTTTTTTTTTGGACCAAAATGTATTTTCGATAAAAAATATTTTCTTCTCTAATTATTCGATAAATAAAAATGATATTCGAATTTCTCAAAAAAAAAAAAAAAAAAAAAAGTTTTTAAAAACCTAATTTGGTCACTTTCTGTGATTCTCCAAGGCATATTTGAAGATGTGTTTATCCCCATCTGGCTTCTGTGTAGTTTGTGTTTAGATGTCTGTGTTTCCCCAGAACCTCATCCACTCTCCGCACGATCACTCAGCCACGGACACTTACCTTCGGCTCTGTTCCCCGCAGTTCCTGTGCCACTCTCTCCTGCTGCCTCACGTCGTCAACACCCGGACTCCTCACCTGCACTCCATTACTGTCTGGACTTCTCACCGCATTAATCATCCCTCTGGAGTGTTCCTGAATCATCGTCTTTGTGTGTCTTTGCACAATATCTCATCGTCTCATTAAACTTTGTTAACTTGCTATTGTTTCCAGACTGTCCTTTCACCAGCCGTCACAGCCGTTCACATATCGCGCCTAAAACGCTTGGAAAACGCTAGGTGCGCCCTCTCTCCTTCTTTCCAAAGCAATCGGGCAGAAGTGCTCCTGAGGCGTCTGCCGTTGCTAAGCAACAATGGCGCGCTTCTCCATTAAGACGCGGAAATTCCAGCAAAGGATAAATAGATTTGCAGCACAAAAAAAAAATCTCTTTTAGTAGCTCTGCTACTAAATTTATTTCAAAATGGCAATCCATATACAGCTATGATCAGCTGTTCCTCGTATCGATCAGGCTCCTAAAGTACCTCTTCAGTATCTGTCACAGCTTGGTTTCTTTAACCCCTGTGTGCAGCACGACAGATCCAATGCTCTCGTAGCCCTTCAGGGCAAGAACATAAGCACCAGAGAAACAGTGAGTGTAAACTATACTTTCAGCTAACGTTGCACGGAAGTGCTGGACGATGGAGTCTCCAACGATCACAGCATCGCATTCCGTCTTGTGGAAGGGAGCGAAGTGGTTCCATGTGGAGATCTTGAAAACTGGAGACTGAATCAGAGTACTCGTTCATCAAAGCAACTTTGCATATGTGATCTGACTTTAACACCTGTCCAAAAGTGCCTTGTAGGAGTTGAGTGAGAGCTGTTTCCTGCCGCTGATATTCATGAAGAAGACACTAAATAATCTGCAGAGACAGACACCACATTCAACCCATCAGTGTCTTCGAACCCCCAATGGTGCTAGTGTGTCATCCTTCCTCAGTGCCTCAGTGATGGTTTTCTGACCATACAGCCCTGCTTCAGCATCCTTGACGTACTGTACTCTGACAATGTAGGCCAGATGGGCAATTTCATATTTAAGATGAAGCAGACAGCTGGTTTGCCATGTCATTATGGGCTTACTGGAGTGCCTCAGTTCATCCATCACTGTTTTATAGATTGCATTCTTATGGGTGAGGAAGGCTGGCAAGATGTTTCTGAATCGCTGTATAAGCATGTCCAGCCACTGAGCTTTATCAGCGAACCAGTATCTTTTGCATACCTTACAACACTGATGTGAAGCAAGGATGTAATATTGCCCAGTAATACCAAGGATCACTCTGGCTCTTCCCACACCAGAGGAAAAAACATTAGGATTTTGACAACTGTAGAGACAAGGCAGGATGTAATTGTTCCTAAGCCTTTCTATTATTCTGTGGTAAGGTTTCCCAATTAAAAAAGGATGGAGCTGGGAATATTTTTGGTGACAGAAAGCCTGTGTTTGTCTCTATATTCTCAGGCTGAGGTGGGTAGCGCCACAAGGAGACCCTATTCATGAAGTGTCTTACTGGGTGGGATGGAGCTGGAAGTATTTGGGTGACGGAAGGCCTGTCTATACGGTAAACTCAAGGTGAGGTGGGTAGTGCCAAGGAGACCATATTCATGAGGTGCCTTGAATTAATAAATTATGCATTTATATAGTTTTTTTGTGTATTGTTGTACACCAAAAGCACTTTACAGTCATGTGGGTGGTCTCTTTTCAACCACCACAAGTGTGCACTTGATGATGCGATGGCAGACACAGAACAATGGTGCCAGTGTGCTCACCACACACCTGCTACAGGTTGAGAGGAGAGAGAGAGAGAGGGCAAATCAAATGGTTGGTGATTATTAGGAGGACTGTTTTGCTGTTCTGTAGTTTATTAAAGTTTATTCATTCTGAACATGTCGCGTGTCCATATTGCACCAAAATGCACTCCCTTGGGTCTCCAGCAACATTCCCGCCACGAGTGAAGTCGATAGGAAGTATCAGGATGCCTACACGGGGGCACTGGAGGGGCAGCACCTGTGGCGTGTTGGTAGGGATCCCAATTTGTCGGTCATCAGCAATGTGATGTTGAGAGTAACCAAATGAAAGGAACATCTCGGTTACATAGGGAGCGAAGATATCTCATCCCATCGCCACAGCTGCTGTACCATCGCTGAGCTGCCGGGTCACCGGCTCGGCTCCTCAGCAAAACCATGAATTAATGTGGTGCACCTGCTGCCACTTATACCCACACTGAGGGGTGTGGAAGTCAGATGCGAAATTCACATGCCAATGTCTATTTTGTTGACCCTGGAACAACATTTTAGTTCATAAATTTAGTCTTAACTATATCTCTACACCTGAATGTAACCTGAAGCATGAGTAATCCCTAAAATCAGAGGAAATGATAGATGAATGACACTGATATACAAGCACCAAACACAGATTCTAAGCCTAAACTTCACCAAAACTATAAACTGGTTCTTCAAATCTGATTGGTTAATCACAATGTTGTTCAAGGGTAAACAAAGATGTTGATTCAGGAAAATGTTATACTTGGTAAAATCGATTCTGTGAAGGAGGAGAGCCCTTTGGCAGACACAGCGGATTTTATAGGGAAAAAATTATTTTGAAGTAAAAAGTCAACTTTTTATACTTTACCTTTACACCTTTACACTATTTTTGTGATGGCAGTTCCTGCTTTGTAGTTAAACTCATCAAAGTTAAATTAGGTCTATTGTGTGTCTGTGACTGTTTGGCTGTGCAGATATTTTTAATGGAAGTTGTTAGTTTTAATGTTTTGACTGTTAGCTGTAAGGTGAGCTAGTTCATGGCTACAAGACTCTGGGTTAGTTGTAACAGTAAAAGAGTAAGTCTGAGTTAATTGTATAATGAGATATGTTAGAACTTACTCCAACCATTATTGAGACATGATTTCAGGTCCATCCAGAAAATCCTGAAATCAAATATGTAGAAAAAATGTTTAATAGTCTTACTCTACAATTCAGTACCTCATAGTTTACAGTGTTTGTAGCATGTTTTCAACATTACAGTTCTAACATTTATAATGTGTTTAGAAACAATTCTCTGAATTGCCTTTACACAGATTATAAAGAGATTTGATGCTGCTCAGGTGGAATCTCATAGTGACCACAAACAAAACACACAACATCACATTTAATTCGGCTCACTAGCACACTGCAGCATGTTACCTTTGGTGTCTTTTAAAGCAACATTAAATACAAGTAAAATGTTAGTTTTTGGTATGGCTTTTTCTGTATGAACAAAGTATGAACAAAAACAAGTACTCAAATATGACAGCTGTTAATTCTCACTTATTACATGTTCCAAAAAAATGGCAGTAACATTCAGTATGTAATAGAAAAAAAATATGTATTTAAACTTATTCCACCAAGAATTTAACTCTGAATACCTATGTTTGTCGGTACATGTCTATGCACTTCTGTCATTTCAGACACAGCATGGGAATAGGACTCTTAACACGATCCCACGATGTGACGTCACAACGCTGCGACGCGTTCCTGCATCTGTTGTGATTCTGCTGAAGAGAGGTTTGTTTATAAGCATTACAATTATTTAAATCGATGCAAACCTTGCCATTTTTTATTTAATTCTTTAAGTGGTGTTTAATTATAGAATGTCTAACTGAAGTGCATTGTTTAACGTTAATGAGCGTTAATTTGTGTGAATAAAGCGCCACCCGTGAGTAACAGGAAAAGTGCGTCTCATTTTCGCTCCCTATATAGTGAACCAGTTCGTCGTAAACACGGTTTCTGCCACTGTCACATACTGCTGAGAGAAACTGAGCTTAAAATCCATGTTATTTGAAGCAGTTGTTTAGTGAAATTATTTATTAAGAATCGCTCGAATCACCGCACGCTGCTCAATACAATGTAAATGAAACGAGAACAAACTTGACACTTTTAACAATCAATCCGCGATCTTTTTGATGAATGTATAATCCATTATATAATATGTGAATCAATAAATACCAAACATATATTATCAACGATTTAATAGGCCGCCTGAGCCATTAATGATGCATGTTTGGCATTTATTGAACCTTACATATCATTTGTGTTCTTTTATAAATGCTAGTTTTGAGTGTTTTTGTGTAACATTTGTTTTTGTTTTTTGGTAAAGACCTAATATCTCTTTGACCGATTTCATACCATTGCATTGACTACTGAACTCGGGAGCTGATTGAGACACACGCAGTTAGTTTGGATTTTTTGTCTTTCTTGTTAATTATGTAAATCTTAAACAGGACAGAGTGTCCAAACACACAGAAGACTCCTACTGAAGCGACTGAGATCCACGTGACACTATTATAAAGATGGCGTTAATTAAAGAGGAGTGTGAAGACATCAAGATTGAAGAAGCAGTCAGGGTGAAACAAGAAGATACTGAGGAACAAACAGGTTGGGGTTTTTTTTATTCACAAAGCTGTGACATGATACTCATTAAAATGTCAGCTACATTTCATACATGTTAGCTACTTTCCATTGAAAGAATAGTATAGATGCTGAAGTGCTGGCTGAGATCAGTGACTTGTTCAAAGTGTCGTATTTTTGGTACAGTGAAATGGGGCTGCACGATGTGTCATTTCAGCATCAATATCGTGATGTACGAATCCATGATAGTACATTTTACTAAGAGTTTCGTATTGAATCCAGGCAGTAATCTATTAGACTGTTGCTGTCAAATGCGGCTTTAGACTTAGTCAAAAGTTGTTGGCCCCCCTATTTTTAAAAGGGGGGTGGGGCTGCTCAATATGTCCTGCCCTCTTTTTCTGTTTCAGTTGAAACGTTCATCACATAGAATAATGCTGCTTGTTTCAAGGCACATTAGGGGACCTTTAAAATTGTATGTAAGTAACCTTAAAGTCAGCATGAAATCAAAATGTACAATATTTATTTTATTAGTGAGCACAAGAAGTCTTAAGGTAAAAAATGTATTAATCCCAAAAAAAAAAAAATCTGATCATTGGCTTACACTCTGGAAGGGCACTCCTTATCTGATGACATCAGTTTAATGGCTTGGCCATAATATGAGTAACCATGTCTCTCCAACCGTTAGTTCAGACCAAAACTTCCTGTTCAAGGGGATTTTAAACAAAAATAGTTTTTGTGTATCATTAGGCCCTTTATTTACTTCTAAATTGAAAACCATTAATTTATAACACTAAAACACACACAAAAAAAAAAAATTAGCTATTTTTTATAAATCAAACTGTGAGGCGGGTGATCAACTTAACCGTAATGGCATTAAGATTATATGTAAAGTGATCATTATTACAGAATACACTCAAAACAATAGAGACTGTGGACGAAAAAAGATCTGACAAAATCATGAGATTCATCGCAATTACTTTGATGTATGGATGTTGATATCCATATTATTTTAAAGAGAACCAGGATATTGAGACTTGAATGGCTTAATATAATGCAAATGCTCTTAAACAGGCTCTCATTAAAATCTGTTGTAGGAAAAACCCATGAAAGTTCTCCATTATTTGAAAAATCCACATAGTTTTGTACATGTTTTAAACTATAGTGTGGGGGATCATTATTTTAATTAGGTATTGCGATGTACATATTGCTATTTTTGCCTTATTCTATGATGAATAGAAAAATCCAAAGATGAATTTTTAACAGAAATAAAAACTGTTGTTACATTATACTACTATTCCAATCAAAACAATATACCATTCAAAAGCTTGGAGTCAGTTGGGGGGGGGGGGTTGAAATTAATACTTTTATTTAGCAAGAATGATTTAAAATTGATCATAAAGACATGATAAAGACATTTTATAATGTTACAAAAGATTTCCATCTCCGATCTGAACTTTCTATTCAAATCTGTATCTGAAACCTAAAAAAATTTTTACTTCGCTGTTAATATAATAATGTGTTTAAGCAGCAAATTATAATATTAAAATGGTTTCTGAAGGATCATGTGACTGAAGTAATGATGCTAAAGATTCAGCTTTGAAATCACTGGAATAAAATAAAAAATAATTGTTAAAATAAAATGGTGTTTTATTTAAGAATTAAAAATAATCGGATTTTAGAGTTTAACAATGAACACATTGCAATAAATGCTTGATGGCCCACATAAACGAGCAAAAATGCTTAACGTCTTGAAATAATTTCTAAATATTGAATATTGACTGCCAGTCTTTATTCACCTGTTTCTCGTTGTTTCTCATTAATTTAAACTACATAGCTATGTCATAGAATAGCACATTGTAACGGAGTGTATGAATGAATAAAGAAAACTCAGATTAATAATTTACTTAAGCCATAATTAAAATTTTACTATGGTAAAATAATGTTCAGTGATATCTTCAAAAGCTTTTTGAAATTTTGTGCACATTTTTTTCTGTATAATGTTAATGTGGTTACTAATAAATATTCAGAACACGTGTGTTACAACTAACCCTGCGTTACTTTGTGCTCCCTCTACTCGCTGAAGCAGGAGCGCGAAGGTGCGCACAGCAAAAATTAGGCGAAGATTTATGGTTTTTACACTAAAGTAAAGTAAAAGATTGCACCAGAAGTAGGGCTGTAACAATAAACGTATTTGTATTGAACCAGTTGGTAACGAGGCATTCGGTTCAGTATGCATTATAAACCGAATGATTGAGGACTATTATTATTATGAAGTTATTACTTTTTATTAAATTAAAATTAAAGTTAATTTGTCCCACAATATTGGCTACCGCATAACTGACGCGCTGCAAGGATAACAAAAGTTTAGGCTATTTATTTTTAATTCCTCTGTGTGTGCTAAACGTTCTGTAATTTATCAGTAATTATATAGCCTAATACAGCATGTAGTGTAGGCCAATGCCATACCTCATCTAATTCGTTTTTGTTAATAAGTTTTCAAAGATTGTTTGTCATTGAATCTTCCTGTTTTATTGTTGTTGTGCATTTTTATTACAAATAACAATGAATCCAACCATTTTTGTTTCCTTATAGCTATAAACTATGATAAAAGTTCATCAGCATGCATTGATTAATAGCATGTTGTAGTGGAAAAACAAAGAATTTTGCTCTTGCTACCAACTCAAAAAGTTTGACCAGTGGGAAGAATGAGTCTGTAGCCCTGAATTGCCCAGCTCCCTGTCAGTAATCGAGCACCCCCTCAGCACTCGCGTTCAAAATTTTCTGCCGTTGCCCCTGGTACATTGATGTATTTAACTTTATACCCAGTCCCCAAGTAAATTAGGTAATAAAAAACTAGCAAAATGAGTTGTGCGCTGTCCCCACCACTCTTAAAAGCAAAGTTATGCCACTTCCCATTGGATCTATTGTTTTGGTTTAAAAGCATCATAGTGCCAAAATCTTTGCAAAAGTACAAATTTGGATGAGACCAAGACCATCTTAAAGGGTCATGAAACCCCAGACTGTTTTGTAAGAGATTTTAGCAGAGGTCTCTGATCTGTTAATGTTGGAGAAAATGACCTTTTTTCATCTTCTGGGTTTAAAGTGTACATTGTGTTGACATCACAAATTGTGACGTGGCAATTGACTATAGTACATTGCTGACGCCTCAGTGTCTATTAAATTATTCAGGAGACTGCGTGTTCTTATCCTATGAGATGTTTCACTTAATTATTCACAACGGCATGTGCTAATTAGCTATGACAGACCTTTCAGACTGTAAGATGACATCGCACACATTAACCGAGAGAAACACTCTTGGATTGAAGAAGACTGTTTGTTTTTGCTTTGTAAAAAGAGTTTGGCACACACGCAATTAATTCACTTGGTGAGCATAACTGTTTTTACAGCTCTGTGACACAACCCTTCAAAAGGCTTATAGTAATGCTGCAGAATAAGCCTTAAAAGTTATCAGAGATTCAACAGCATGATCATATGTTTTCGATGCAGAGTGAAAATGGCTGTGCATTTATTTTGTATTTTTAACTTGATGGGAGTTAAATAAAACTATCTGAAACTGGAAGGTATCTGTGTTGCGAAAGTGAAAGTCATGATATTTCTAACCCATACTCAGAATTGGTGCTTTGCATTTAACCCATCCAAGTGCACAACCGACAACCTTCTGGTAACTAGCCAAGGTCTCTAACCATTAGGCCACAGCTGCCCTTTAAAAAAATAAATAAATTCACCAGATGTGTGCCCCAGCTGTGTTGCCTAATGGTCTGTCTCCTTTCGATGCGAATTTATGAATGCGACAGATGCGAATTTGCGCAAATGATGTGAATTGAGCAACACGCTCATTACGCGCGAATGGTGCTTTTTTGCATTTGTGTTTGACGCGAATTCGCATCTGCTGCCGAGTTGAAAATTTTTAACTTTGCCGTCAAGTTTATGCGCTTCTCAATGTTACTTTTTGCACAGCGCGGTCTCAGATCTCTGTGTGCAAGTGGTGTGTGTGTGTGTGTGTGTGTGTGTGTGTGTGTGTGTGCGCGCATGCGCATCAATTAAAGCAGTGCATTAACAGTGATTAAACTGAGCTGTTTAAATGCATTGACCCTGTCTCACACACACACACACACACACGGCACACTGTATTTGTTATTCTCTCTTTTTCTGAAAGTAAAAAAAAACTGGATAAAAAAATATTCAGAAGCTATTTGCATCCTCAAAAAATGTGTGCTTTGTTTTTTTTTAATACATTTTCTTATCGTATGATTTAGAAATGTGTATGTACCGTTTAAATAAAGAATTAATCAAAAACGGGATGGGGCACAGTTGGCACAGTGGTTAACCAAAAACTGCCCCCATATTGAAAACGTACTGAACCATGACACCACTGTGTGATATCGAACTGAACTGTGAATTTTGTGAACTGATACACCCCTGATTAGAAGCTAACATAAGTAGTAGCATTCACAAATAACAGCATATCTAAATATAATAACAAACCAAAAAAATATAAGATTCTGAAAACACCCTGTAAGAGTTGTGTTTGCACAGGTTTTGCACAATCCTCTTCACTAATATTCTCTGGGTCTCAGTCAAGCTCAAATTGATAAGTTTTGATGATGCCATTGTATACTTTACAACCAGAGCACATGACACTGAGGTGAGGGGTGTGACATTTCTGGACGAGCTGCATGCGGTTTAGCGAATCACAAAACACTGGGCCAGTTAATCAATCTGAGCCCATTATGTATTTCCAAGGGAGGGGCTTCATAAAGGAAAACCAGGAAATCAACAGAGCATTCATGAGCGAAGGGATATGCTTCGTTCAGTTCCTCCTGTGAATTTTGTACTCCCGAGTTGACAATTCGTAATTACGACATCAAGTGCATTCAAGTCAGTTAAGTCGGCACAAGATGGCGATGTACCTTCTTTTAATAAATTACAAGAAAATAAAACAGGGTTTGTTAACTCTCCTTATAGAAAATGAAAAGCAAGGAAATTGCATCAGGTGTGGTTTGCAATTTTATTTTTATTAAATAATTTATGAAGCCACTTTAATCTGTCTATCAATTTCAACTAAATAAATTACTGTCAACAACAGCGTTGTATCCATCGGTCCATTGATGTTTCTCATTGACACCCCCAACTCGGAAACTGCGAGCTTAAAGAAAATTCAGTTTCCCACTCATAATTACAACTTTGTGGCAGCGTTCATGTGCGTTTAACTCGTAAATACGATGTATCTGACATGACTTGAATAGTGCAGTTGAGAATAACGGTAAATTATGTGAAAAATAGTTTGTTGTGGTTGTTTTTTTTTGTTTTTTTTTTTATTAAGCATGTTAGACTGCACCACATAAACACAATTAAGCCTAGAAAAATAGCAGTCAACCACCCCTTTAAATCATAAGTACAAGAAAAAAAAGTTGACACGGATGACATACTAGGTCGAAATTTTGAGTAGGAAAAAGTTTAAATGATGAATTCATATTTATGACTTAATGACTTTATATGTTGGTTTGACATGACAAGCCAGTGGTTTAATTAATTGTTAAGGGTAGTCCTATGTGGGACATTCTAAAATTAATTGGCTTAAAAAACAGTTTGGAGGAGCATGTGCAGATACACCCCATATTAATGAAGCATACTATTTACAGACCAGCAGAATATACCCCAGAATATAACATGCTTAATGACTTTTATTTGTCTCTTTTCACCTTAGATCTGATGCCACTGAAAGAGGAGTATAATTTATCGAATGAAATGGAAGAGAAAAATCAGTTTGAGAAGCATCAGGATTCTATACCTGGAGAAAAATGTTGCTCACAGACTGCAAAGAAACCTCGAAAGTTACGGGCTCTGCCTCCATTAATCTGCTTTCATTGTGGAAAGTATTTCAATCAACATGGAAACCTTACAGTCCATCTGAGAGTTCATTCTGGAGAGAAGCCTTTCACCTGCCAAGAGTGTGGAAAGTGTTTTACTCAAAAAGCACACCTTAAAGTCCATATGAGGGTTCACACTGGGGAGAGCTCTTTCACCTGCCAGCAGTGTGGAAAATATTTTAACAGAAAAAATAACTTTTTATTCCACATGAGAGCTCATGCTAATGAGAGCTCTTCCATATGCCTGCAGTGTGGAAAAATATTTAGCAAAAGAGGAAACCTTAAAGAACACATGAGAATTCACACTGGAGAGAAGCCTCACACATGTCCTCAGTGTGGAAAGAGTTTTAGCCGAAAAGGAAATCTCAGCGATCACGTACGAGTTCACACTGGAGTGAAGCCTTACATTTGCCAACAGTGTGGAAAAAGTTTCAATAAATCTAGTACCTTAAAAATTCACATGAGAATTCACACTGGAGAGAGCTCTTTTAACTGCCAACAGTGTGGGAAACATTTTGATCAACAAGGAAACCTTAAAAACCACATGATAATTCACACTGGAGAGAAGCCATTTGTGTGTGATCAGTGTGGAAAGAGTTTCAACCTAAAAGGAAATCTAAAAGTTCACATGAGAGTTCACAGCGGAGGGAGCCCTTTCACCTGTCAACAGTGTGGAAAAACTTTTACTAGAAAAGGAAGCCTCAAAGTCCACATGAGAGTTCACACTGGAGAGCAGCCTTTTGTATGCCTTCAGTGTGGAAAGAGTTTTCCACATAAGAAAAACCTTAAATCCCACATGAGAATTCACACTGGAGAGAAGCCATTCACATGTGATCAGTGTGGAAAGAGTTTCAGATATAAATTTACCCTTAATCACCACATGAGAATTCACTCAAAATTAATTAAATGTCATAAGTGTTGAAGGAGTTTAAGAGACAGGATATCCGAAAAAAGAATCATGAGAAAAATTCACATTAGACCAAAGCCTTTAATTTGGCCTTAGTGTGGGATAAGATTCAAACTTAAAGCAAACATTACCATTCACATGAGACCTCACACTGTAGAGTGGACTTATCAGTCAGACTTCATGTCATTTCCTGACTTGTTCTGGAATAAAATTGTACTGTTTCTCATTGAGGCATAAGAAATGCAGTAGTTTCAGAAATTACCTACATATTCACTCTAATAGAAGAGCATAATCATCATTCACAGATACACCTGAAATGTAATTGTGAAAATTCTCAATACAAATATAAATAATTTGATATGAAACTGAATCTGACTTTGAAATTTCTGACCATTCATTACATGTCCCATTTAGGTGAGTGACTCCTTGCCACAATAGCCGTTTGACTTGCTTAGTTGGGGACAGTTAGAATTTGACAATATTATGGACTTGTTTGCACAGACACAATTGGAAGAGAACAGAACTGAGCTGGATTATCACTAAATCAACGATGAACTGACCGTAAATAAAAATTCACTGTTTACTATTATATTGTATTCTTTTTAAAGTTGCTTTACAGCAGAATGAAAAAAAATTTTGCTATCATCCTTTTCTTTTCTGTTGAACACTGTAAATCTGTGTAGGGAATTTTAGCTCCTTTACAGGGGGATTGAATCTAAAGATTCAAATTAATTTGATTAAACCGATTCTAAAATTAGATTAGCTTATACTTCGTCAACAGTCCGTCCAGCGAACATTAAAATCAGTATATCTTAAAAATTATATGTGTGGGGCAGCTGTGGCTTAATGGTTAGAGTTGGACTTGTAACCCGGTTGCAGGTTCATGTCTTGGTGCTGGCAGGAGTTGTCATGGGAGGGAGTGAATGAACAGCGCTCTCTTCCACACTCAGCACCCATGGATGAAGTGCCCTTGAGCAAAGCACTGAACCCCCAGTTGTTCCCCAGGCAATTTTAAGTTTACTTTCAAAAATACTTTGAAATTTATTCACCCCAGAATTAAAATTCAATCATTAATTACTCAAGTCAAGTCAAGTCACCTTTATTTATTTATCGCTTAAAAAAAAAGATCAAAGCAACTGGAACAACATTCATTAGCAAAACAGTGTGTCACTAATGCAAAATGTCATTTAAAGGCAGTTCATCAGTGAATTCAGTGATGTCATCGTCTCAGTTCAGTTTAAATAGTGTCTGTGCATTCATTTGCAATCAAGTCAACAATATTGCTGTAAACGAAATGACCCAACTAAGAAAGCCAGAGGCGACAGTGGCAAGGAACCAAAACTCCATCTGTGACAGAATGGAGAAAAGACCTTGGGAGAAACCAGGCTCAGTCGGGGGACAGTTTTCCTCTGACCAGATGAAACCAGTAGTTCAATTCCAGGCTGCAGCAAAGTCAGATTGTGCAGAAGAATCATCTGTTTCCTGTGGTCTTGTCCTGGTGCTCCTCTGAGACAAGGTCTTTACAGGGGATCTGTATCTGGGGATCTAGTTGTCCTGGTCTCTGCTGTCTTTCAGGGCAGTAGAGGTCCTTTCTAGGTGCTGATCCACCATCTGGTCTGGATACGTACTGAATCCGGGTGACTGCAGTGACCCTCTGATCTGGATACAGACTGGATCTGGTGCCTACGGTGACCTCGGAATAAGAGAGCAACAGACTTATATTCACATAGGTGCCAATCTTCTAATGATGTAGCAATTACATTGGGTGTTATGGGAAGTGTTCCCGGTTCCGGTTTACATAATTAATGCAGCCTTAAAATCCTTTAACAGATTTGGATATTACAAGCATATTAGTGTGTTAACTGTAAGACAGGTTAAAGAGATGGGTCTTTAATCTAGACTGCCTCCCGAACAATGTTAGGTAGGTTATTCCAGAGTTTAGGTGCCAAATATGAAAAGGATCTGACTGCTGCAGTTGATTTTGATATTGTAGGTATTATCACATTGCCTGGGCTTTGAGAACGCAGTGGACGTAGAGGACTATAATGGAACAGGAGCTCATTCAAATACTGAGGTGCTAAACCATTCAGGGCTTTATAAGTAATAAGCAAGATTTTAAAATCTATACTATGTTTGATAGAGAGCCAATGCAGTGTTGACAGGACCGGGATAATATGGTCATACTTCCTGGTCCTAGTAAGAACTCTTGCTGCTGCATTTTGGACTAGCTGTAGTTTGTTTACTGAGCGTGCAGAACAACCACCCAATAAAATAAATAACATTCCTGCATTTGACATTGAGAGCATAGGCCTTAATTTAGATATATTTTTGAGATGTTTTTCTAACACCTGTTTTTTTCAAAATTTAACGGTAAAAAATTACCAGTCATATCGTTTTTTATATTGATTATACATTCCATCAGTTTTTCAAATTGGTATGTTTCGCCGGGCTACTATCATCAGCATAACCGTGAATGCTAACAATGTGTTTGCTGATGTTATCTCCAAAGGGTAACATGTAAAGCGTGAAGAATAACGGCGCTAGTACTGAGCCTTGAGGTACTTCATGCTGCACTTGTAATCAATATGGTACCTCTTTATTTACTGCTATGAATTGATGGCGGTCATATAAGTATGATTTAAACCATGCTAATGCACTTCCATTAATGCCAACAAAGTGTTCTAGTCTATGCAAAAGAATGTTGTGGTCAATAGTGTCGAACGCAGGACTTAGATTCAATAGCACTAATATAGAGTTACAATCACGATCAGATGATAAGAGCAGGTCATTTGTAACTCTAAGGAGAGCAGTCTCAGTACTATGATAAGGTCTAAATCCGAACTGAAAATCCTCAAAGATACCATTTTTCCCAAAGAAGGAATATAATCGTGAAAGAAAAGGTAGATTCAAGATCGGACTATAATTAACTAGCTCTTTGGGGTCAAGTTGTTGTTTTTTTTGATGAGGGATTAATTAACAGCCAGTTTGAAGGTTTTGGGGACATATCCTAATGACAATGAGGAATTAATATTAGTCAGAAGATGATCTATAACTACTGGAAGCACCTCTTTTAGAAGCTTAGATGGAATAAGGTCTAACATACATGTTGTTGGTTTAGATCAGGGGTGGGGAACGTTGATCCTGGAGGGCCTGTGTCCCTGCAGAGTTAAGCTTCAACCTTGAAAAAAAAAAAAAAACTACCTGCATCCTGAAGACCTTGGTTATCTTCAGGTGTGTTTGATTAGGGTTGAAGCTAAACTCTGCAGGGACACAGGCCTCCCAGGAACAACGTTCTGCACCCCCGGTTTAGATGATTTAACAAGTTTATACAATTCTTCCTCTCCTATAGTAGAGAAAGAGTGGAAAGAGTGAGTCCTCAGGGGAGTAGTGCAATACATGCATGTTAAGTACTGTGACCAGAGCAGTAATAAAGCAGGTGCAGGTTAGATTGGTGGTGTGGAGTTCAGAAGTGTCACAGCCTCGGGGAAGAAGCTTTCTTGATCCTACTAGTGTGAGATTGTAGGCTCCTGTAACGTCTGCCGGATGGAAGGAGGGTGAAAAGACCATGGTTAGGGTGAGGGGCATCCTTAATGACGATTCTTGCCCTGCCCAGACATCGCTTGTGATAAATGTTCTCAATGATAGTTAACTGAGTGCCTGTGATCTGTTGAGCAAATTTCACAACCCGCTGGAGTGCTTTGTGGTCCGATACGGAATAATTGCTGTACCATACTTAGATGCAGTTTGTGAGTATGCTCTCAATGGTACAGCGGTAGAATTCCACAAGGATCCTGGGATTCAGGTGAACTTTCTTAAGGCCCCGTAAGAAGTAAAGGTGCTGCTGTGCCTTTTTGACTAGGGTGGAGGTGTAAAGGGATCAGGTGAGGTCATCTGAGATCTGGATGCCAAGGAACTTGAAACTCTGTTGATGTAGATGGGTGTGTGCGCATGACTCCTAGTCCACCTGAATTCCACAATGATCTCCTTAGTCTTCTGGGTGTTTAGTTCCAGATTGTTGGTGGCACACCACACAGCCAGGTGCTGCACCTCATCCCTGTAGACTCATCATCATCCTTGATCAGACCTTCCACCATGGTGTCATCTGCAAATTTGATTATGGTGTTGGAGCCATATACAGGAACGCAATCATGGGTAAAGCGGGAGTACGGGAGAGGGCTCAGCACGCAGCCCTGTGGCACGCCGGTGTTCAGGGTGATGATGGAAGAGGAGAGGTTATCTAACTTAACAGACTGAGATCTGTTAGTCAGAAAATCTAGAATCCAGTTGCAGATGGGTGTGCTGATTCCAAGCTGGCTGAGCTGGCCGTTGAGATGGCTTCCTCTGTTGACCTATTGCGGGGATGGGCAAATTGGAATGGGTACAATAGCGATCGGCACATGACAAGGGTATCATGTAAAGATCCTGGAATGGCAATCTACACATCTATAGCTGCATCAAAGTCACCCTGCAGTAAAACTGAAGGAATTCAGTTCAGCTTATGTGTTTGCCACTTAAGAATGACATCTTACTAATTTCAGGAAAACACAACAATACAATACGAATAAATACAATATGAAGAGATAACAATTCTTTATTAATGATATTTATATTTAGAAACATCAAAAAGATTTTTTAAAATAATAATTTAGAAATAAATGTGAAATGCTTATTTGAATACATACTATATAACACAAACAGACAAACATACAACCTACAACTGTCCATCATTATCTCTAACCTGTGTGTGTGTGTCTCTCTCTCTCAATTTCAATTTAAATTTAGGTGTGCTTTATTGGCATAACAAAAACCGTACATTTGTTTTGCCAAAGCAGTTGCAGCTGGGCCACTTACAAATAGTGTACATATGTATTAACAGAAAGAAAAAAGAATAATAGCAAAATAAAAATATATTAAAAGGATTAAGCATTTAGTGCAAAATGAGTTGTAAGTTAAAAATAACAGAAATACTAATTAGAAATAATAAGAAAGTATTAGATTTACAGAGGCAATATATATATATAGAGAGAGAGAGAGAGAGAGAGAGAGAGACCTGCCCTGATCTGATGTTTCCAGCACATGTAGATTATGTTATGCCATATTATATATATAGACATGTGCATTTTTTATTTGAGACATTAACGCGTCACCGGGACTTTTATTTTCGTCTGTCGTTTTGACGTCATTAGCATGCGCCGCGCTGCTCTGCATCTGTTGTGATTCTGCTGAGGAAAGGTTTGCGTCTTTACATTTAAAAGTGTTCAAAGTGTGCAACCCGCTTGCCGTTAAGGCAATTTAACTTTTTTCTTCTATTCTTTATTATTATTATTTTTTTTTTACAAACGATGTTAAATGGCTTAATTATCACTGAATGCAACATTGTAATACTTTGTCTAACATTAATAAACGTTGTTTTATGGGTAAAGCGCATCCACACGTGAATAACAGAAAAGGTGCGTCTCATTTTTCTCCCCAATTCGTCATCAGTAGAGTAAAATCGACCTCGGTCATTTCATTCTTCATTAAAGTAGTAATGAAGAACCGGAGCTGTTCGAAACCACGAGTCAATCGAATCTATTGTTAAGTGAAATGATTCACTATTTTGAATCGCTCGAATCAGTCTGAATGCAACAAACACAAACATGTGTAAACAGCAATTATAGACTGCGAATGTTTTCACGAACATGCAATCTATTCATGTAATCTACAAATCGATAAGTACCTAATTTAAAACATAAACATGAAGTGTCTAATTAGCATTATTTTATGAATTTGTAATGTTAGTTGTGAGTGATTTTGGCTTATCAAGTCATTTAAGGCCATTAACCACCACTCTGACTTGTTTCTTTACCAGTGTGCTTAGCTGACTGTTGGGAGGCACTCCGATATTTTGGATTTATTTTTTATAACTATCATTATGTTCAAACACACAGGAGAAACTCCTGGTGAATCAACTGAGATCCACGTGACACACAGTTTAAAGATGACTTTTATTAAAGAGGAGAGTGAAGACCTGAAGATTGAAGAAGCGTTCAGAATCAAACAAGATGAACAAACAGGTCGGTTTTGTTTCACATTAGTAAGGCTCAAGTACACATTAATCAACACCTAACCAAAGATTTTCCAATCACATTTTATCAACTACAAACCATATCAATCTTCATAATTTATTTTCTTTTAAGGAATCATTTATAAGTGAAGTATAATTGTCTATGAAGGCATGAGGTGAAAAACTTAAGTGTGCAATGTGCTTTGAGCAAGTTTTCTTATAAAGTATAAAAGAGACCTAAATAAGACTGAAAAGTATATATATATATATATATATATATATATATATATATATATATATATATATATGTTAAATAACTACTTATTATGTCATAAGCAATTAAGTTTTTGTTTGTAAGTATTATATTATGATTCTATTAATATTAGTACATTTATGTGTTCATTGTGGTTGAACGTATCTGCATGGATGTGCATTGTTTACACTAGGCTTAAGCTGCATTTACATCTTTAGACCATATCTGATTTTATTGGCCCGGCTGTTTACATTCAATTTATTATGGACATATAATTAACGTTGAGTGGATATTATTATTTGCCTGGATGGACAGCTGTAATGGATATTTTGCAGCACAAAATCTGACTGAATGGATAAAAACCTGAAAATAATGGCAATTTTCATTTGCTATTTTAGCGACAGATTAGACATATAATTCTAAAGTGAAATGAAGTTGTGCTGTAAGATTATATTTATTTGAATGAATTTGAACGAAATAACCGAAGAGAGAGAATGCGCAAGTAAGTAGCCTTTTAGTGAAGCTTGTTGGTTTTAATTGCAAAAACAAGTTATCAGAAATATAATGTAGGTTGAAGAGGTTAGGTTCATTTTTGTGCTGCGCGAAAGGTAACCAGACAGCTGAAAGTGGCATCCTATTTTTCTATCAGCTTATTTTACAAAAGCACAAAGATACATTTTTATATTGCATGTGCACAAATAAAACCACAATTTTTTTTACAATTCTGATTATGTTATTGACCCAAAAGAGTAGCTGCTTTCACTGCGTGATTGCGCTGGTGGTGCTTGCATGCACAGTTAAGCATTGCTACCTTGGCAATGCAGCCAGTTCATCTTAATAAAATACAGTCAGTCAAACATGTGGAGAAAAACACACTGCTTAGTTGCAATATGTAGGAAAATCTGTGCTTTTACGTGTTTTTACTATGTAATGTTATACAAAACATTTTTTTAAAGGGTAACTAAACCCCTGGTCAGAGCCCGACTCCACCCACTGGCAATATTTGAAAAACGCTGAAAAGTGGGCAGAGCACAGCGGAGATAGAGGGGATGAACCGAGGGCGGGGCTGAGTGCGTGGGGCGTGAACCTGAGACCCGCAGTGACGGATTGATTGACAGCTGCTGTCAGAGTCACTAAAATGGAGAGTGACACACTCTCCACGTTTGCACACTCAAGCTCCAGGCGGGAACTCGCGGTCTTCCAGGCCAAGTGCATGCAACCACTGGTGCCTAATTTTAAAGTCTGCTGGAAAACTGCAATCCAGCAGTGCTGTTGCAACCAGCAACACTACACCTACGTATCATCCTGACCACTGTACTAAATACAGATAAATCTACGCCAAGTTGAAGCTATCCTAACTGGTGCAGTACTATGCTACTAACTAACTATGCTTCTAACAATACAAACGTTACACTAACGACTATGCTAATTAACTACATAGGCTACACAAAATAATCTAAAGTATATAAATGCTATGGTAAATAGATGCTATAATAGTCTTTCCTGGTCGTTTTCTTGCAATTCCAACTCCTGACTCACAGTCATTTTGACGGAACAAGATGGTTTTATACTGCCAAGGGCGTGGTAGCCCGTGCTAAGGGGCGTGATGAGCTGGAAACTGCTCACATCACCTGCCACCGCTTACGTCACTTGCCACCGCAACATCCAATAGGAAAAATCAACTTCAGTAGCCACCACTGTAAGCCATGAACAAATGAAGAGGTGGATAATAAAAACATGGTCTGTAAGCATTGCCACACTGTTCTTAAATATTCTAACAACACAACTAACTTGCACAACCACCTAGCTCGACACCATGCAGATCTAATGCAGCAAAAACAATCCAGCGTGGCTAAGCCGGTTGATTCTAAACAGACACGACTCGACAAAGCCTTTCACTGCAAATTTCCTTCAGGCTCCGTTCGTGCACAGAAGATAACATTTATTTTTATAACAATACACCATACTTTCACCCATAACGATTAATTAAAACGGTTAAATGGGTAAATACATATTTTTTATACTTAATTTTCTTTTCTGGCATAATTGTTAAAACACTAGACATTGGCATTGTTGTTAAATCTCTCGACATGCTTATTCTGTGCATTTTGAGCACATTTTGTGTTAAATCACATTAATTTTGTTCATCAAAAGTGTGCTTTCACTTTAATTGAACGTGAGCAAAAATAGACCGAACGCCGAAACCCCTGCTGCAATGCTGTTCACGCGACGCTCCTGCTTGATGCTCACACGCTGCTCCTGGTCCCGGTGTGAATGCACTCATTGATTAACATGGACGCCGAAAAAAAAAAAGCACTGCTCGCGTGCCGCTCATGCTTGCGGTGTGAAAGAGGGGTTACGCCCATATAGTGTTGTTGATACATGGTCAACACACTTGAGCCACGGTACACCATACCTACGCGTAAACGCATTACAGAAGTGGCCATGCCAAAGCTTTACATGTAGGTTAAGATGGAGGTTTTGGAGTCCTTAATGTCGGTGGAAAAAGTGGAGCTTACCTGCGATGGCTGGACCTTGAAAGCGACCGACCCGTACGTAACCATCGAGTCTCATTTTATTTCAACTGATTGGGTTTTTGTGTCAAACATCCTGCAGACCAGAGCACTCTTTGAAAGCCACACAGGGAACAATATTGCTAAATTGCTCACCAAGGCAATGAATGAATGGGGTTTGAATGACAAAGTGCAAGCAGTTGTAACAGATAACGCAGCTACGAGCAGTTAGACTGACAGAGACATCGCACATTGACAGAGACATTGCACATGTTTTGCACATGTCCTAAACTTGGCATCACAGGCTGCTCCCGAGATGCCTGCAGTATCAATGCTTCTAGCCAGACTGAGTCGGATCTCCGCATTTTTCCACTGGAGCACCATAGCCAGCCACAAACAAAACAAAAAAAACAGAAACTGCTGGTCCTGCCACAGCACAAGTTAATGACCGATGTACCAACACGTTGGAAAAGTGCATTTGACATGGTGGAAAGATTTTTAGAACAGCAAGCTGCTATCTCTGCTGCACTATTGCCCCTGCGATAAGAAAACAAGAGAAAGATCTGAGCTCCCTTAAAGAGGCAGACATAACAGCAGCAGAGGCTGTTGCATTGGCTCTGAAGCCGCTGAAGAACCCCAACTCTCTCTGTCATCCTCCCTCTGAGAGCAAGGCTTCTGGAAGAGGTGCATCCGGCCCCGAGTGATCCCGAGATGGTGAAGGAGATGAAATCTGCTGTGCATCAGGATCTCCAGAAAAGGTATTTATTGTCATTGACACTTTATTCTGAGACAGTTGTTTTGAATTATTCTAATTTCATAATGATAATTTTTATATATTTTTTGTAACAGAAATGTATTACATTCATTTTAAGGTACACAGGCTTAAAGGATCAACTCTACTTAGCTTCTGCCTTGGACCCACGCTTTAAGGCCCTGCCTTTTTTGACTGATGATGAGCGTGAGGAAGTCTTCGCCCAATTCACTGATAACAAGACACTGGCAACTGAAAAAAGCTCAGTAATTACTGTATAGTGTGAATAAAAACTATGTATTTTTATTATTGATACACCGCAATTATGAATTTAAACCTAACTATATTTTTATATACACTATTTCGAAAAGGGTGATAACTATTTACAATACAATTCTTTTGGCCTCTGCATTTATTGGTCAACTCTGTTGAGAAAGCAGTGAAGCAGAACCAACTGAGGACTCTGGACCCCCAACCAAGAAGAAAAGAGACTCTTGTGCATTAGCAGATCTCCTTGGGCAGACAAAAACTTCAGAAGCAGACTCCATAAAAATGAGATGATGCAGTAGATGAGGTGATGAAGTACAAAGAGGTAAAACCAGTACCACCCAGAACTATTCCACTCAGCTGGTGGAAGGAACATGAGGTGGAATTCCCTCTTATGTCATACCAAGCTAAGTGATACCTCTGTATTCCTGGTAGTAGTGTACGAGCTGAGAGAGTCTTCTCAACAGCTGGTGACATTGTCACAGCCCAGAGAAGTGCACTGACGCCTGAGCAAACAAAAACCTGCATGTGCACTAGTTTGATAACAAATGCTTCAGAGTTAAAATGTTATTGTACTAAAAGGTTATGAGCTATATGATGGAAACGTCTGTAATGTATCCCACATAGGCACAGTAAATAAGCCAAAGGTTCTCTGATCAGCTTATGTTTACATTTCTTTTATAACTTGAATGTATAGGAAGAAATATACTTTCTGCTACTTACAGTTACATGCACTTTAGAGGTGTTAATAAAGCACCTGTTTGTTATAGTTGTTATTTGTATTCAACACATGTACAATATTGTACAGTTTGTTCTTCTAAATAAACCATGACAGGAAACATGCTGGGGTCAATTTGTTCTTAAACATTGGTAATACTGCACACATTATTTAAAAATATACTCAAGTTCTTAATTACGTGTGTATTTACTTATTATTGAATCGATATCGAAGCTGATAAATCAATATCCAATCAAAATCGAATCAAAGCCTCAAGAATCGAAATCGAATTGTTAAATCCCTAACGATACCCAGCCCTGCTTTCCACATGCACAAGCTTTGATGAGGTATCTCATTGTCTGGACAATAGGTGCGTTTACATGGACAATTTTTGCTTCCATCAGAATGAATTCATTTTGATTAACAAATCCGAACGTGGTGTTTACATGAACGCTAAATAAAGTGATCGGGATGATATGCGCGTTAATGTCAGAAGTTTCTGATTGGATTTACTCTTTTGACATGTGCACAATGCATGAATATATAGAGTTTCCCATTGCTGTCGCATACTGTTTTAAAAGCACAGGTGATATTTTTCTACTTATAACAAAAATGCAAACAAACAGACACACAGAGATTCCTGCCTTTATTAGAGAAAATAATATGTTTAGCCCCCTCCCTCCGAAACGTATGATATTTGGTTTTGATTATTACTGAAATTTTGAAGCTCAAAAAAAAATATAGCTGCAAGCAGCGATGGCGGGCTCAAGCCACCAATGCCATCGCCACCCCGGTGGCATCAGGTAAAGTGTGCCCAGCGGGCACATGCATTCATAATATCCCTCTGGCAGTGAGCTTTTAAAGGATATGGCATGTGATGGCCTGTTGGTCAGGACTGTTTCCTTGTGTATGGTATGTTCTCTGTTGCAGGGGGCGTGGCTATCATTTGTCAGCGAGATTGGGGACACCTGGGCCCAGGTGTTTCACGCCTTTATAAACCTGCCACTCTCTTTGTGAAGAGAGAGCCCTTCTCTCCCGTGCACTGGTTGTTTTGTTCATGCAACACGCAACAGTATACGATCCATTCATTCAAACATGCACCTCATTCTACTGACTTTACTGATTCTCACACGTCACTGTTGTATTATGTTATGTTAGTTGTTGTATTGGTGTTTTTGTTCAGTTAATAAATTTTATTTTTGTGGGTTAAAACTGCGTCCTTTTAGTTTTGTCATGGCTTTAGAGCCAGGTCATGACAAGTGGGGGCTCGTCCGTTGGTTTTGATCCGTTATATCGCTTAATTGTTATTTTATTAAGTTATGGAGTAGGTGTTGTATTGTTTTTGGTTTTGTTTTGCGAGGTCGGGTCAGAATATTGTGTATAGTGTGTCGTCATACTGTACGTCAGCTGATGTTGAGGATTCATTATTGCTTCGATCAGGTGTTGGAATCCTGAGGCGGCAAAGTGGCTTTGTTTGAAGCGGACGCAGTTGAAACTTTGTGTGTGGTGAGTTTGGTTTTTTTTTTTCTCTCTCTCTCTCTCTCTCTCTCTCTCTCTCCTTCTCTCTCTCTTTTTTTTCGACTTTGGTGCGCAACAATTCAGGTAAATAAGTGTATGACTGTGTTACTGAGTTATTCATGGGCTGCAATCGGTGTCCCTGTTAGGTGTAGTGGCGTTGCTCTTTTGGATTTTTTTTTTTTTTTTTTTTTGGGCTGGGTTTTGTAGTGTTGTGGTGAAGGCGGTTAGAGCAATTGTCTCGGGCGCACATCCGTGGTCTGGGGCGAGTCGCCAGGTTCTGGTTGCTTGTCCTGTCCATCGGGCGTTGGTGCTTAAATGCCCACCGCCGGTAACTGCATGAAGAGAAAGGTTTTAGTTTAGGTAGGTAGCTTTTGGGGGCTGAGTTAGTTAGGGGGACATCCTTTGCTTTTAGATCTTGGCCATTGTGTGTTTTGAGTCATATACTTGCTGAGCTGTTTTTGCGCATTTTGATAATGTCGATTGTGGAGGAATTTATTGCTTGTCCGTCGGACATTTGTTGAACACAGGGTTCCAACGAATTATATAGGGACTGGGATGAGTACAATGCTTGATGTTTCGTCTAGTACAAATAGAGTTTTTCAGTCCGACGGGGGTGGTGGTTCACGTGAAGCGGATAAACGTTGCAACTATTGTCATAAACGCGGTCATTGGGAGGCTGACTGCTACATGCTTAAGGCTCATAAGATAAAATTTGTTCCAGGTTCTCAGGTAAAAGGCGCGGGCTTGGCTGTGCCTGGAAACCTGACAACCGGAGATTCGGGTTACCCTGTAGACAGCTCGTGTTCAGCTGCTATGAAGTCTTATTTGCCGTTTGTGAGAAGGGGTTATGTGAATCTGGTTGGCAGTGAGGTAAAAGTGCCGGTGAATATTTTGAGGGACACGGGAGCATTTGATTCATTTATTCAGGCAGGCGTGTTACCTTTATCCAAAGAGTCTGAAATTGGCAGTTTTATTCCAGTTCGTGGAATGGGCTTGAATGTTTTGTCTGTACCATTACATAGAGTGGTTATTGATTGTGATTTGTTTCAGGGCGAAGCTGCGCTTGCTGTGCGCCCAGCGCTGCCAATTGAGGGAGTCTCTTTGATTCTCGGTAACAAATTGGCGGGTACTCGGGTTTGGCCTGATGTTATTCCGCCCATCATTGCCGAGTTGGCGCCGCAGTTGAGGCAAGATCCTGATGAATGCCAACGGGATTTTCCTGAGGCATTTGCAGCCTGCGCTGTAACCCGCGCTAGGGCGCGTGCCAACACTGAGCATGAATCTGTTTTTCACACTGGTAAAGGTTTAAAAAAGTTGTCATTGCCTTTGGCCGATTTCCCTGTATCTCTGTCCCATAGTGAGTTGGTGGCGGAGCAGCAATTAGATTCTTCACTGACAGGATTGTATGATCAGGTCAGGCCTGACGGGGAGGTCGAGGACAGCGCCTGTGGATATTTTCTGCAGAATTCTCTGTTGGTGAGAAAATGGACTTCGCACAGGGGTAATGTGGTTGGGGACCCTATCTTCCAGCTTGTTCTACCAGCTAAGCTTAGGCAGTCAGTGTTAAAAATTGCACACAATGAGTCGGGACACTCTGGTGTGAAGAAGACATATGATCGTTTGTTGAGACATTTTTTTTGGCCTTGTTTAAAAAGAGATGTTTCCTTATATATTAAAACGTGTCATACGTGTCAGCTGACAGCCAAGCCTAATCAAGTTTTGAAATCTGCCCCACTGTATCCCATTCCTGCTGTTAGTCAGCCATTCGAGCATTTGATTATCGACTGTGTTGGCCCTTTACCGCGATCAAAGTCTGGCGCTGTCTATTTATTAACGGTGATGTGTCAGAGCACCCGCTATCCAGTCGCATATCCGTTGCACACTATTTCAGCCAGGTCAGTAGTTCGTGCTCTTTCTCAGTTTATTTCAATTTTTGGTATTCCAAAAATAGTTCAATCTGACCGAGGGTCAAATTTCTGTTCTCATGTGTTTGCGCAAGTTTTAAAACAACTTCGAGTTCAACACAATCAAGCCTCGGCCTATTATGCACAGAGTCAGGGGGCGTTGGAACGCTTTCATCAGTCATTGAAATCACTTCTCCGTTCATACTGCACTGAGTTGGGTAGGGATTGGGAAGAAGGGTTACCATGGTTAATGTTGTCGGCCAGAGAGGTAACGCAAGAAAGCCTTGGGTTTAGCCCAAATAAACTTGTATTTTCCCACACTGTTCGTGGTCCATTGGCTGCACTGGCCGACCATTGGAGGGAGACAGAGCCTCCTAAGAATTTAATTGACTTTGTGAATGGTTTTCGCCATCGTCTGTATACTGCAGGAAATCTGGCTAAAGAGAAGTTGACTTCAACACAGGTGAAAATGAAGTCCTGGTATGATAGGAATACAGAGCGGAGAGTTTTTAATCCAGGTGACCAGGTGCTTGCTTTGTTCCCTATTATCCAGTCGCCATTCCAAGCCAAATTTGCAGGACCTTATATGGTGGTGAAACAAGTGACGGAGCAAAATTATGTGATTGCTACACCGGATCGCAGGAAGAGCACACAACTTTGTCATGTGAATTTGTTAAAACCCTATTATTCCCGCATGCCCCAGCCGTCACTGTGTTGCGCCCCATCAAGTGTGGAAGGTTCTAGGTCAGAGGGTGTGTCTGGGATCACGTTGAGAGATTAATTAGGTGGTCCCTGTTCCTGCAATCGTATTGCCTGGATGTCCGTTACATTAAGGGGACTGACAACGTGGTGGCAGACGCGTTGTCTAGAGCTCCACAGGTTTAATCTACGGGCTTAAGGTTCCCCTCCTGTTTTTTTTTCCCCAAATTCCCAATTTGCTTCCTAGGTGCACGGATTGCTGAGCTAAGGAAGTGGTAAAGGGGGTGGTGAACTGTGGAACCGGACTGATTATGGTCAAGTAAGAGGTTTGTTGTTTTTATGTAGCTTTGTTTAATAATCACGTTCATATAGTTTTTTTTTTTTTTTTTTTACTTACTTTATCGAGTTATGAATTGTGTTACTAGTCATATGTTGATGACGGGATTCCCTTTGGGACCCCATTCTTATGGGGGGGGTGTGATGGCCTGTTGGTCAGGACTGTTTCCTTGTGTATGGTATGTTCTCTGTTGCAGGGGGCGTGGCTATCATTTGTCAGCGAGATTGGGGACACCTGGGCCCAGGTGTTTCACGCCTTTATAAACCTGCCACTCTCTTTGTGAAGAGAGAGCCCTTCTCTCCCGTGCACTGGTTGTTTTGTTCATGCAACACGCAACAGTATACGATCCATTCATTCAAACATGCACCTCATTCTACTGACTTTACTGATTCTCACACGTCACTGTTGTATTATGTTATGTTAGTTGTTGTATTGGTGTTTTTGTTCAGTTAATAAATTTCATTTTTGTGGGTTAAAACTGCGTCCTTTTAGTTTTGTCATGGCTTTAGAGCCAGGTCATGACAGGCAGTTAAAGGGTTAATCCGAATCATCTAGACTTTAAAATTACATTCACAGAACAATATATATATATATATATAACTTTAGTAACACTTTACAATAAGATTCCATTTATAAACATTATGTTAACATGAACAATATTTATATAGCATTCATTCATGTCAGTTAATATTCCAAACTTAAACATTAAAACATTGTTTTATTGTGATTTTTTTCCAAGAACATTTTACCAATTCCAAACCATATCAATCTTAATAACTACCATTATTTTTATTTAATCATTTATGAGTGCTATACAATAGTCCAGGAAAGCTGGAAGAGAAAAACACTTTATATTCATGTGTGTAGAATTATTAGGCATGTTGTCTTTTACAGATGGAATGCGCTAAAAAAGAGTTTTAACTCAAACTGTAAAGTCGAAAATTATGAAATACCCATGAGAAATATCAAACACAAATGCAATACAGAAATGGATAAGTTAAGACTTGACCATTGTACAAAAAATGCTGACTGGGTCATGAGGTCAGAAAAGAAGAAGAAAAAAACAGGTCAAGAAGAACTGACAAAAAGAATTGCAAAATAATTAGGAATTAATGTGAAGATTAATTTTTAGTCAATTCTGCAAGACAGACTTTCAGGAAAGGAGGTGGAATAAAAATGAGCTCCTAAATCTTAATCCCGGATTCTGGAAGATATACTCCTCAAACCATCGGACAAGAGGAGGTGGTGCTGGTCCTTCACGAGTCACTCTAATCTGTTCATAAAGCCTATATATAAAGTCTTAATATATAGTATTTCACAATACTTCATGGTATTCTAATTAAAAAAATTTTTGGAATCTTAGATCTCTCAGAACCTGACACATTGTAATTCTGAGACACCAGGAAAGTGGCAGTTCTGTAAAATGTTGGCACTGGAGACTAAATGCTCCCTGATAGTTTCACACCTAATTCACTTAACACACACACACACACACACACACACCCATTACCCACAGTGACAGTGGGACTGAGTGACATCAGATGTATGATAGTTTTTTAATTTTCTATCATCCATATAGTGTTGTATAGTCATGAAACTATGCATATTTCCTCAGAATGACTTGTCTTCTATGTGTACATTTTTTTGAAGTGTTTAGAAGCTGCACTTTAAAAAAATAAAAGACATTTACTGGTTCCTTTTTTACTGTTATTTCAAAAAATCACCACGACAAAACCATTCAAGCTATCCAAAATTCATTCACACCTGTTCTGTAAGATAAATTCTTTAAACAGTGGTAAAAGAGGATGTGGTGCTGATCCTTCAAGAGTCACTCAAAACGTATCTGTCCATAAAGCCTATAAAGAATTATTCTTAATATACAGTTCACAATACTTCAGCTTGTTATTCTAATTAAGTGAGGGTCATTTTATCAGTAAAATACATAAAATTCATATTTTTTTTCTTTGAAAGATTTCTATAAATGATTTAAATCATACTTGTTTCTACAATAATTATTTAAAAGTAATCCTATAGCTCCATCTGGTGGACATTATTGGTACTAAGAATTGCAAGCTTCATTTATAAGTTATGATAGTTTTAATTTTATGCTGGCTCTTGAAAATGATAAAGCTATGAAACTTACTGTGGTTCCTTCAAATGATGACTTCTACTTATATAAAAAATTATGAAGAGTTTGGAATGAAAAAATTTAAAGATATAGTAAAATAACTATTGTATTTTTTTATGTTACTTTAATAAATCGCTATGGCCACACCACACCAAGGTATCCTAAACCCATTCGCAATTTAACATCTTCAGTATATTGGCTTCATGTTAAAAAAAAAAGTTTGGTGTGAACTACTTGTGTCTTCTTGGAGGAGTATGAATTCATTTACAGGCTGATTTTATCATAAATCCACAATAGAATTTCTGAGTTCTGTATCAATCTGTGTTGTTGTTTGTTTATTTTTATTTTTTTATTTTTCATAGGAAGATAACTGATCCTTTACTCTCCTTTTTAATAAATGTGCTTATAAACCAAAAACAAGCTATTTATAGCTGTATTTATAAACTGCTTACTACTGACTATTAATATTGGGACAAGGCTTTATAAAGCATGAACTGACTATTTACTTTTTGAGTTTGAAATTATTATTTGCAGCACAAATAAGGTTTTTTATGATTTTTAAAAATTCCTAAAACTGTAAGAAAAGGATAAGGCCTAAGATTTCTATGTTAGTGGCTAAATTTATTTGTTTTTATAACTATAATGCATAAACTATGAAATTATACAAAATATATAAAAAAGTACAACAGTTATTGTTTTCCAATGTTTTTTAGCCTACTGCAATCATTCTAAACAGCTTGAATAAAACCTGTTAATATTTATTATAGACCACTGTAACTGTGTATAATCTAACAAACAAGTTTATTATGAAAATAAAAGTGTGTACACCAGATAAATTGGACGATAAAGAAATTGCTAACAATAGTATAATAGAGCATGTTTTATGTTTTTAGGCGTTTAGATGCAGAAATGGACAAATAAAATGTAAAATAAAATGTAATTGATTTAATTAAATATAGATTAATTCTTGTTAGAGCAAAATAATAAATAAATAAATACGTACACACATTAAAAACGCAGCCAAGATGAATGAATTACATTTTTTATATAGATTAAAATTGAAGACAGAAGCAGCTGGTATATGCGGTCTCTTAATATTCAAATCCAGTAGATCCACTTCAGATATATTTCTCAACGGTTTATGTTCACGTGGCTGTTTTCGTTTATATTCGCCAAGCTATTTTGAAATAATCTTGTCCGTTATGTGTTCGTTCGTACGACGAAAGCCAAAATCCTGCAGCTCGAGAGATATATGTTATTGTGCCAGTCGCGCTTTCAAATAGTCTTGCACACTTAAACGGGTCACAAACACCTGCATTTAGCTCTTGTAGTGTTACAAAGGGTTTATTGTGTGCATTTGTGGTAATATTTTATTTAAAAAAGCTCTTAAACAAGAATAAATTCGTTTGTTTTGAGCTCGACACTGTGCGCGCTGATCGGAGGCATGATTTGATAGGCAGCCGCAAATATTTCATTTTCACACAAACAGTTCAAAAACATCTGAATTTAGCTCTTGGTGTGTTCTAATTGGTGAATTGTGTGATATCGCTGCAATACTTTATTTTTAATAGCTATAAAACAAGAATAAACTCGTTTTTTCTGAGCTCATCAAGATGCTCATGCTCAGAGCGGTGATTCATCTCTCGTGTTTCTCACGTATCACTGACCACACATCCATTATTAATGAGCCCTGACCTGATAATAATCATATATGTTGGTTTAGCTTGTCAGTGTGAATTAAATCCAAGTATTTATTTGTATTTTAACCGATTTAAAAGAGAAACTAAATCTCCGGTAACTGCACCTGTAGGGGCGCAATTTCTCTCAGACAATGGAAGTCTAAGCACACACACTCAAACAGAGGGACAGAGTGATATGAGATGTCTGACAGTTTTTTAATTTTCTGTTATCCATACAGTGTTGTAAAGTCGTGAAACTATCCATATTTACTCAGAATGACTTTTTGTCTGTATGAAAAAAGGTTTTGAAGTGTTTGGAATTTAAAAATGCAGGAAAATTAATAATTCCAGTTTTACTGTCATTAAAAAAATCACCACGACAAAACCGTTCAAGCTATCCAAAATCCATTGGCAATTTAAGTTGTTTAAAATGTTTTGGCATCATGTAGACAAAGTTTGGTGTGTATAGTGTTACTCTCCTCTGAGCAGTATGCATTAATTCACAACTAAATGTAAAAAAAAATCCACATTCAAATCAAAATAGCTGACTTCCTGTTGATCGTAGCTGATGACTGTGAATTAGAAAGTTGTCCGTCTTGATAAGAACAATTTTTTTACCGAGTTTGGTGTCTGTAGCTAAAACTAACCCCCCCCACTTTTGACAAAAGGTGGCGCTATAGAGTGCCTCTTCCACGCCCTCTTATGAACTTTTGCCAGTGTCTAGTTATCATAAATACTGATATGTGTTCTGAGTTTGATGAAATTCTAAGCATGTTATTTGCCTCAAAATCACCTGAGAAGTATTCCAGTTTGACATGTTGCCACGGCAACAATATTTTTAGATATCCAATTACCCCCAGCAGATTCATATCGGCTGTGTTTTAACATTATTCTGATGAAGTTTGAAGCAAATCGAGTAAAAATAAGATGCTGAATTCAAAGCATTTTGAAAATGACACACTTCCTGCTGCCAGTTGGTGGCGCTATAACTTTGACTCCTAATAGTCACATATATGTGATCGACATCATACAATGAATAATCTGATGAAGTTTGATTGAAATCAGGAAATGTATGTGGATGGTATTAGACACTTCCTGTTTCTCAATTCTCGCCATAATTTCAACGCCTCGCCACGAGCAAACCGTTCGAGATATCAAAAATCCCCTGGCAATTTTTCATCCCCAATGTCTTGAGATCATGTTGACCGAGTTTGGTGGTAAACGAGTAAAAACCTATGACAAGTATATCAAATTCCAGAGCATGCGCTTTTTACATAACTCTAAATAGCTGATTTCCTGTTGGGCGGAGCCCAATGACATGCAATACGAAAATTGTTCGGCACAATGAGATCTATATGTGTACTGAGTTTTATATGAATATGTGCAAGTATGTGTGAGCTATACATCAACATTTATGACTGTGTTCCAGGGGGCGCCGTAGAGCCCCTGTGCCACGCCCGGGTCCCAGCCTCTGCAGGCTCCTAAAGGGCACAGATTCCAAAGTGTGCGCAAATTTTCAAGAGTTTTTGAGTATGTTAGGGACCCCAAAAGCCCCCACAACTTTGACCAAAAATATGAATAATAAACCCTAAATAGCCAACTTCCTGTTGGGCGGAGCCTATGACATGCAGTATGAAAGTTGTTTGGTTTAATGAGATCTACATGTGTACCGAGTTTCATGTGTCTACGTGCAAGTATGTATGATATATGGCCCTCAGTATTCCAGGGGGCGCTGTAGAGCCCCTGTGCCACGCCCGTGTATCAGTCTCTGCCCGACC